>NW_028258297.1:11839375-12145937 GCF_053883595.1 Heterocephalus glaber | reverse complement strand
CATTAGGCAAATACTTGTGAAGTATTTATAAAATAAACGCTGGCTGTTAGACACTGTGACCAAAACTGTTACAAACAAACTCAAAAATGGTATCTTATCTAAGACATCTGTCATTGTCACTTAGATTTGTCCTTCAATATGACTTTAGAAAATGCTTTGATAATCCTTATGTCTGTCTCCCAAGACATGGACCTTGCACCTGAGCAGAACTTTTTAAAGCCCTGGAAGAGACTGATGCCATCGCTAGAGAAGCTGCAGTGACAAACTTTCCTTAGCCGTTCGCTAACCTATCACCCATGGATGAGGATGAATCAGTGCTCTGAAAACTTTAGGGCAACAAAGAAATACAGAACCATGGAAATTAAAATAAATTATTAAACAACTAGTAGCTGGATGACTTATTAAAATGGCTGGAATTAAAAGCAGGCATCTCTGCAGCTATCTGTTGTGGTTTTTCTTTTCTCTACCCATTTCCTTCTTTTTCAAATTTCTCTAGAGATCATGGTGTGTTATAAGAAACTAATGTCATGCAATCCCTAGCACGGGCTGGGGTGGGGGGCGAGACAGGGAGACAGATAATAAGCAAAGTGGGGATGTGCAGACACTCAGCACTTGTCACTTGTTTTTCCTCTAAAATAGAGAGAATTGTTCTAAATAGTCCATAATTTTCATAACAAAAAGTTACAACATGTAGAGAAAGTTCATTCCACCAATTACTAAGTAGGGAAATCATCACTGTGGACAGCTTGGTACACAGTCAGCCCTCAGTCTCCACAGAAGAATCCAGGACCCTGAAAAATACCAAAATCTGCCACACTCAAGTCCCTAATATCAAATGGGACAGTATTTGTATATAACCTATACATATCTTCCCATACGCATACACAGGCATTATATATATATATATATATATATTTGTTTTTTGGAGACAGGGTCTTGCTACGTAGTTCAGGCTGTCCTTGAACTCACTATACACCCCAGGCTGGCCTTGAACTATGTGGCAATTCTCCTGCCTGGGCCTACCGAGTGCTGGGATTACAGCCTTGCGCCACCATGCCCAGCTCCCACACACTTTAAAACACACTGTGGATCGCTTTCATGACTAATACAAGAGAAATGTGAAGCAAATAGTTGTTATACTGTATTGCTTAGGAGTAAAGACGAGAGAAAAAAAGTCTACATATTCAGTACAGGCACAGTTTTTTCTAATTATAAATTTGGTTGAATGTGCCAATACAGAACCCATGGGTATGTGGGCCAACTCTGTCTTTTGGGATTTGGGCAGATACAACACACATATTTTCACACATAAGGAAGAAGAAAGACATAAATGTTTAATATAGCCCATTTCATAGGTCTTGAATATGTTTCCATGACAACACTGATAGTTCAGAGGCAGAACCCTCACCTGGCATGTGTGTGAGGCCCTGGGTATCCCTATCTCTGAAAAGCCAAAGTAATTCTAGCTTTGTCACTGAAAAGCTATTTAGCGTTCTATTCAGAGTATGTAACATGATTATTCAACCAGTCCTCCAGTTATGAAAATAAAGGCTGTTATTCTACTATCAATAAGAAATTAATAAGATAGCTCTTCTAGAAGGTATCTATATCAGGCAACCAATCTATGTGAGGTTTTTGCTGACAGTGTACGAGATAACCTTTGATATGAAATGGTTAAACTGCCTAAGACTTGTCCCAGTCTAAGAAATTCAGAAATGAAAATGAACAGCCTGTATGAAAATACTTAATGATCAAAACCCAAAAATTTAAGCTGCAGTTTCTGCTTCTGACATTTTCTTCAGGAAGTGCAACTAGCTTTTCAGGAATGGTCAGTACTTTCCTGTATTACTTCCTGGGTTTCCAGAAAGCTACAGGAAAGTGATAACCTCTCATCCCTCATATGCCTAGAGCAGGAACCTTGTAGAAGCCAGATAATGAAAGGGAGGGACCCTAGGTTTATTAAAGCCTGGTCACATGACAAAATAAGTCATAGGTAGTAAGAGCAGATATCTCTAAGGGTATATTTTAAGTTATTTTTTCTTTACATTATGTATTTCCTTATTTTTCAAATTTTCTATAGTGATATGGTGTTTTTATACATAAATTGCAATATATCCTAACAATATATTACAACCATTTGGAGGTGATTTTAAGAAAGCCTCTCCAGGCCTGTTAAATCAAAATCCCTGAGGGTATGATCCAGGTATCCATTTGAAAATAAGCATTCTGGGCTGGGGATTTAGCTCAGTGGTGCTGTGCCTACCTGGCAAATGCAAGGTCCTGAGTTCAATTTGTGGTACCAATAAATAAATAAATAAATAAATAAAAGTATTCATTAAAATAATATTCAGAAAAGTACACAAAGTAAATCCAGAGAAGAACACCCATCAAATCACCACCTAAGTCAAGAAACACCATTTAAGGACCCCTCCTGCCCTTTCCAACCACTATCCCTCCTTCCCTCCCTTTCTCCCTCCCTAGAGGGAACCATGATCTCAACTACAAACAGAGATTTTGTTTTTGGAGTTTAAGCAAATGCAATTCACTGGATGAGCTCTATCATGCCTGGCTTTTTAAAAATCAAAATTTTATTCGTAAAATTCATTCTAGTTATTATAGGAAACCATAATTACTTATAATAATTGTTGAATACATAATAAACTGAATAAAACTACAACATATTCCTCTGTCCTATTGTTAATGAACACTTGGATTTCTAGTTGAGAGTTATTATAAAGAACTGCAAACATTTTTGTACGTGTCTTTTGGTGCATGTATATATACACTTCTATTGGGTAGAACCTATGAGTAGAATTACCAGCAATCTGGTCAGCCTCTTAAATACACAGGACTACAGAGGTGTGTTATCACACCTGGCAGAAGTTTGATTGATTGATTCACTGATTCATTTTTTGGTTTTTTTGAGACAGAGTTTCACTATGCCTTGAAGTCACTGCAGTGATCCTCCTGCCTCAGCCTCCAAAGTGCTGAGATTATAACTGTGTGCCACCATACCCTCTTTAAAAGTTTCAATTTAACTAATTAAATCAATTTTAACCAATTGACCAATTTACCAAGCTTTTCCTTTATGACCTGCCCTTTTAGTGTCTATTTATTTATTTAAATTACTGGGGATTGAATTCATGGCCTTTGAACTGAACAACATTCCCAGTCCTTAGTGACTTGTTGCCCAGGCTCTGCTCAAATGCGCAGTCATCTGCCTTAGTCTCTCAGAGTGCCTGGATTACAGATGTGCACCACCACCCCTGGCTCTTTGTTTTTGTTTTTGTTTGTTCTGTTTTTCTGAGACAGGATCTCACTTAGTAGTTCAGGCTGGCCTCATACTCATGGTGATCCTTATGCCTCAGCCTCCCAAGTGCTGGAAATACAGGCATGTGCCACAGGCCCAGATTTTTGTGTCATTTTTAAAGAAATTTTTGCCAACATAGTCTAAGATCATGAAGATTCATTCCCATATTAACTTCTGGAAGTTCGTTTTACCTTTCACAGTTATCAAATCAACCAGACACAGATTTTGAAGTATGGTATTAAGCAGGGCTAATTTTTCCATATATAACTACTTGAAATACCAACTTTGATTAAAAATATACTCTTGTCAGGCACAGTGGTGTACACCAGTAATCCCAGCTACTCAGGAAGCTGAGTGGCAGCATCACAAATTTAAGACTAGCATGAGTAACTCCGCAAGACCCTGTCTGACAATAAAAAAGCAAAAAGGGCTAGAAGTATAACTTAGGGATCCCTGTGTTCACTACCCAACACTAAAAAAACAAAACAAAGAAATGATCTCCCTGAAGTTCCAACTTTCACATGAGTCAAATGAACAAACATTTGTGTCTGGATTCTCCATTAGTTTCCACTGGCTTATCTGTCAGTTCCAACACCACTATTACACTGTTTGAATTCCTGTTCCAACTTTATTCTTCCTCTCCAAAACTATCTCAACTATTTTTAGCCCTTTTATTTCCATATAAATTTATAAATCAGTTTGTCAATGTCCACACGCAGGAAAAAGCCTGCTGAGACTTTGATCAGGCTGGCACTATCTATACAATTCAGGGAGACATGATATCTTTAAAGCAAAAATGTCCTAATCTACATATGTGAAATGTTTCTGTATTTCATTTCTTAATTTCTCTCAAGACCATTCTAGCATTTTCTCTGTAAAGGTCTCCACTTATTCCTGTACTATTATCGCTAAATATTTCTTCGTGTTATTGGAAATTGACTTTTTCTTTTTAAGTTTCAGTTTTTAGTTTTTGCCTCATTGATATAACTTCTTTAAAAAGTTCTCCAGGTGATTTAATGTTCAGCCAGGATGGAGAATTCCAGCCATAATGATGAATAAGGGAAGAATAAATATAATTTCCCCTTTTCTTATCTTTAACCTAACCTCTGTGTGACAATTTTTTGGTAGCGTTACCTTGCAGCCCAACAGCTATTTCACAATTTTGATAGAAGATTGCATTTTTGCTAAACTACTTGTGGTTTCATGCCAGGCTGTGCAGGGCTTTGTCATACTTGATATTCTAGTGCCTTGCACAGTACCCATCACCTATGCGGCACACAATAAACGTTTGTCGAATGATGATTGAACTGTGTGACCCCAGGCAAGTAATTTATTTTCTCTGAGCTTCAGTTTTCTTACAGTGGAATCAAGTAACTGTGCTACATCAATCAGATGGCTGCTGAAACAAATTTTCAAAAGACGGGAAAATTGTTTTTAAGCTGTCCAGTGCTATGCAATAAAGTTCCATTAACAACCATCAATTTACCAATGCTTCAAAGACTCATCTCCTTAGGTTAAAAGAAAAAATAAAAAAGCCACCCATTCTCAGATTGGCCCTGCAAATAAACTACTGGGAAGAGGCTAACACATCCAGGCCATTCACAGAAATGCCTAGCATGTCATAAACATCAAGTTGAAAAGGAGACTTCCACAGGGTAACAGTGAAAGACACTGAAAATCAAAACAGCTTTTACAGCGCAGTCTGATAGAAACTGCATTTAACTTCTACACATAAAAACAGACTTGGTAAAAGAAGACACATACTCAAAACACATCTTGCAGAAGTTAACAAGAACTTAACTTCACCTCTAAGCCATCTGGAGAAGGATTCATCGGAAGCATTTTATGAGGCATAAATTAGATCTTATGACTTAGGGCATGGGAAGTAAAAGCGACAGCATATCAAATGACATTGCAAAGAGAATGGTGACACCAAGAGGGGGCACTCACCACACTGTCCTTCTCCTGTAAAAGGGTCCTCTGCTTTTCTGCCAAAATGTGACTAGAAGGGGAATTTTCCTATTTATCATACTCATCTTCTATTCTTATCCAGTCACATTTTCCTTCCAATAATTCCATTCTAAAAAGAGGCACCCAATCCTAATCTTTTTCTTTCTTTTCCAATTAGATCCCAATCTGGCAGCCTTAAAACTTTCCAACTCAAAAAACAAAAAAAACAAAAAAAAAACAAACTTTGCAACTCTTCCATTTTATGAAAATCTACTTCATATGTCTCTCTACTCTGTGTGCTTCAACACAACAACCAAATTCTAGGAGAGATCTTTCCAGGCTCAGTCTTCATAATTCTCTCCAGATGGAAGATTAAAAACAAAAATGGTTCAGCTACTTGAGCTGGCTGGCATTCCCGCAGCCCCTCTCAAATTCTCATTATTATCTTCTCATGAATTTTCCTTCATCCTAAAAGTTCAATGGAAATAAACAGGCTCTCATTTTTTTTTCCCCTGTGCAGTACTGGGGATTGAACCCAGGGAGCACTGAGCTACATCTGTAGCTCTTTTTTGAAACAAGATCTCACTCAGCTAACCAGGGTGAGCTATAACTTGCAATCCTCCTACCTCAGCTTTCAAAGTAGCTGGGATTATAGCATGGATCACTGCCTGTTTCTCACGTACTTTTAAAGAAGGCAATGACTTGCAATTAATGCCACAAGTGGCCTTCTGCCCTACTTAAAGCACAAATATTTAAGAGCCCAAATGATATTCCGCTCAACTCCAAAATTAGATGACTCCACATAATTTACTGGATATGAACCTAAAACAATGAAAGATGATAAGGGTGACAGAAAAATGGGACTCCAAGAAAAAGAATAACTATTTTAAAGTATAGATCATCACCCATGTCCAGTGATAAGAGGCTGCACCTTCCTCAGACATTCTGGAACTCAATCCGTCACCTTCCAAGGTTCATTTAAGTATCTGAGTCACCAGTCAAGTTGTGAGAGTCAACTTACGCTGTTAAAGATGAATAAATCCTTCTAAATTATACCAGTTGCTCACTTCCTTCAGTTTGTATTCTTCTCAGAACCCTCAATAACCTCATGACCATTTTACAAGTGGATAACGCAAGTCTTGAACTGTGTCTTCATTTCTATACTGATTTTTATCTGAAAGATGTAGAGAATATCTACTTTTATGATCACTTCTCAGTAAAGTTCCCACATATCGTCTCTCTCCTGCACAGAAAAACACTAATGCAAGGCAAAAATAATTTTTTAATTGCCAAGGAAATATGGAAATATAAGTGCTCAATTTAAAGAAGTGAGAAAAAGTGCCTGAAAAAATATGAATGTCTCAAGTTAATACTTTTATTTCTCAACTTTTGTGTAGAAAAAAAGTCTAGGTATTACATACTTAAAGCGACAAACTAAAAATAAAAGATCTGGATCCAGCACTCCTGACTCAAGGGCTAGCCTGGATCAACCCCAAACTCAGTCTTCAACTTCCAACACTGTTAAAATACATGTTTTCTCTTCTACCTTCTTCAGAAGGCTATTTGGAGGGATGAGGATTCACTAAAGGATGAAACAGAAAGCACCATGCTATGCTACACGGTCTCATTAACAGGCAGCTTTGCTGCAGCAGAAAGGGATCATGAAATTCGCAGCACCACTTGGATTCAAACCCTACCTGTGCACCTCCTGGCTGCTCATTGTGTAAGGAGTGTTTCAGGCCTCAGTTTTATCCTCTGCCAAGTGAGAGGATGTTCATTGTCTCATGGAGTTGTGAGGATTAAAGAACAATGCACCCGGGAAGCCCTGGGAACATGCTGCATGTGGTGAATGTTAGTGGCCTATCATAAACCAGGTTTTTCTGTAAAAACATAACAACAACAATAACAATTGCCCTTTTCAGCTTTGGCTTTCATTCTACACAAAGATCCCGGGATTCTGTTTGCACAAAGGCTTTTCAGTGATAAGCATTAAGAAACAATCACATTGTTCAGAAAATATTGTTTCAGAACTGTAACTTGTCTCCCAAGCTCAACCCAAAACCCAGGATATGCTTAACTTCACGGAAAAGCACATGATTTCCAGCCTGGCACAACTTGGGCTTTTTACATTTCATGTTAAAAAACCATGAGCTGTTACCAACAGTTCCCTTCCACCAAGCACATGACCCACAATCTGAAATCCCATTCTGAGTTATTTTTCCACTCGACCTCTGCAGAACATCGCCAACTTGAAAAGCACCTAGTTTTTCGCAGTCTAACAGCAGCTGGGAGAGACATCAGTTATCACAAAGCCGCAGTTCCTCGCCAGCTTCGCTGTCCCGAAGTGGAGGCGGCCCACTAGGGCGCAGGGGAGCGGTTCGAGGGTTCAATTAAAGCCACCAACATGGCTGCTTCCTGCGGTAGGTAATAATGTTACTTATACTCTTCCCGTTTCCCCAGCCTAAATTGACAGGAAGGCCTCCTTAGCAGCAGGAGTTTCCACCGCAAGACGGACTCCGGTGCACTCCTGCAGGTTGATTCTGAACTCACCGCTTCCCCGGTTAGGTACAAAGACCCCAGGCGGATTTGGACCCCTCACTTGCACAAAATGCAAAAGCCACTTTGGGGTGCAGGGGCCAAGGACCCCACCTTACCCTGGCTGGAGTTCCCGATCGTCTCAGCTCCGCCAGCCGCCACGCGACCCCAAGCCAGCAGGGCCAGGACCAGCAGCCGCGGGAGCCCCATTGCTGCCTGGCACAGAGGTCCCGCACAGAGGTCCGGGAGGTCCGCGGGCGAGCGCAGCGGGGCCCCACAGCCTCGCGCGCGCCGCCCCGGGGTCCCCGCCACGCCCCCGTCAGCCCCGCAGACTCCCGCTGCCGCCGGGCGCGAGGCTCGCTCTGCCGCGGTGCAGCTGGGACCGCGACGCCGCGCCCCTGCCCGGCCGCTGCGCGCGCCTCCGCGGGGCCCGGCGTCCTGGGCAGCGCGCGCCTCCTCCTGGAGGCCGGCGTGGCTGGATCTCGCGTCTCTCCAGCACTTTCAGGGCGCAGTCACTTTCTGCGGCGGACTAACGTCCCCGTTCCATGCCGAACCGCCCTTTACAAAGGAAAAGGTAAGAGGAATCCGGTGCCCCTTCCAAGCCACTGTTGCGTTTTGCGCAACAACGGGACAGCGCTTCCTCCCGGAGCAACTGTCCTCGCTGCTGAGGCTGACTTTAGGGCAAAACGCCCGGTAAGGCTGGTTCTGTAATCGGCCTTGCGCTGGTACTGGAGCACCACACTGAAAAACCAAGTTCCGCTTTCCCTGAGCGAAATACCCTCGAAAACGGACAACCTTAGCTTCAGTTTCCCCTGAAATCTCATACCCGGGTGCTGGCGAAGGGACATAAGATGTTTCTTGAGTTGATTTTGGAATTACATATACGGACTCGGTTATTTGGGGATGATTGTCCTGCTTTCTTCACCTGCTTTATTTAAATTGCCAGGTATATATTCTGAGTAACTTTTTTTTTTTTTTTTGGAAAGCATATGTTCAATGTATCCACTGTCAGCTAATCACCTATAGCAATCACCATGATGTTTACAGGCATAACTATTTTCCAGTCATCCGCTGTCTTGTCCAAATGTGCACGTCTTGGTAGCAGTGTCTATTATCCTGTGGAGCTTTTTCACTCTCGCACACAGTAGATGAAATCCCTGGAAGACGCTGGAGCAATTATGACAAGGGTAGCGTTTGAATCAGTGGTTGGATTATTCAACTGATTGCATTCTAGTAACCAATGGGCTGAACTGGATTGGGCAGAGAGAATTGGAACTCTACGGCACACTTGCTGTCAAAGTAAAATCCCAAAGTAATACATACAACCATCAGAGAGCTAGAAAAACCATTGTAGGTTTTTAAAAACTTGATCTCGGAATGGGAGGAACGTCCTAAGCAAAAAGCAAAGGAAGGCCGATACAGTCAGTGGTGCACGTCTGTAATCCCACCTGCTCTGGAAATTAAGGCAAAAGGATCACAAGATCGAGGCTAGCCTGGCAAGTTAGACGCTGTCTCAAAATAAAAAGGGCTGGAGGGCAGCTTAGTGGTAGAATGCCAGTGTTTCCATTCCCAATACCTAAAAACAAAAACAAAAACAAAAACCTAACAACAACAACGGCAAAGGAAAAAAAAATGAAGAGAAAAATGGTATATCTGGATACATAAATATTTAAATTTTATGAAAGTTTTTAAAAACCACAAACAATATGAAAAGGTAAGGTAATAGCCAAAAAACAAAAATTAGCAGAGGACATGAATAGGAAATTTCGTGAAAAAAAGAGAAAGAAATATAAATGGTTAATAAATGCATGAAAAGGCCGGGGATTTAGCTCAGTGGTTTCGCTGCCTGCTGCGCAAGCGCAAGGACCCGAGTTCGATCCCCGGTACAAAAAAAAAAAAAAAAAAAAGCTAAAGATAAATGCATGAAAAAAGTTAAGTCTCATTAGTAGACAAAAAATAAATTAACAGACTAAGATCTAAATATTTCATCCACTATGGATGAAGTAGCTGAGAGGGCATTTTAACACAGAGGTAGTGGGAATGGAATCTGATGCAAATTTTCATAAAGTAAATCTCATCAAAAATCTTTTAAAATTGTATTTTCATAGCTTTAGTATTATAATTCCACTTTTAGATTTAAGTACGTAATTAGATATTCATATAAAATTAGTATAGAAAAGTTTTCATTGAGGTGTTCTTTATAATAGCGAAGCCAAGACAGCCTAAAATGGCCAACAATGAGGAATTAATTAAAAACCTATGATATATCCATGTAATAGAATCCCATGCAGCCTTCCATTTATGTTTTAGAAAGCAACTGATTGATCTTAAAGTGTTTACAAAAGGCAGCTTACAAAGCAATAAATATATGGAGAATGAGGCTTATTGTATTTTCATTTTAAATGAAAATTCATGGTTATGTGCACAGAAAGATTCATGAAATATGTTTATATGTATATATTTATTACATATATTCCAAAAATGTTTAAAATAGTTATCTCTAACTGGATTAAGATGGATTGGATTAAGAATGATTTTCTTTGCACATTTCTGTGTAAAAGTTCTATACTGATTTTCTATTGCTTTTGAATAAGAAACTATTTTAAAGATACATTTTTAAAAAGCTTTCTTATAAAAGTATTATCAACCTAAAATTTTAAAAGTGGGAGATTCTCCAAAGAATAATGATACTTATTTAGGAATAGCAGAGTGTTGTAATGGGAATATCTGTCCAATAACAAACTATGAGCATATTCAGAGTTGAGGCAAGAAGTTACTAAAACAAAAATGAGAAGGATTACAACAGATATTTCGCAACAGTAATCCTTGGTCCAATGATTAATAACAAGAATGGGATCAGGTGCCCGGCATGGTGGTGCATGCACTCTGAGCAACTGAGGCACAAGGACTGCAAATTCAAAGCCAGCCTGAACCATTTAGCAACTTAGTGAAGCTCTGTCCCGTCCCCCTTGAAAAAATATTTTTTATTTTTGTTTTTTTGGTTTATTTTTGGTACCAGAGATATCAAACTTGGGACCTTGTGCTTGTGAAGCAGGTGGCAGAACCACTGAGCTAAATCCCTGGCCTAAAAAAAATTTTTTAAAGGGTTAGGGATATAGTCCAGTGTGAATGCCCTGAGTTCAATCCTCAGCACCACACACATACACACAAAGAGTGGAGTCAGGGCTGGGCATGGTGGGGCATGCCTGGAATCCCAGCACTCTGGGAGGCTGAGTCAGGAGATAACAGTTGGAGCCCAGCATGGGCAACTCAGAGACTTAGCAAGATCTTGTCTCAAAATTAAAAAAAAATAAAAAATAGAAAGGGCTGAAACTTAGTCCAAAGGCCCTGGGATCAATCCCCAGTAACATGCACACGCGCGCGCATGCACACACACACACACACACACACACACTCATGGAGTGGTGTCAGTCCAAGGTTGAACCTTGCTGGTTAGATTTTCTCGAAAGAGCCTTCTACATGAAATGCAGTGGTCCCTGTGCAACTTTCTGGTTCTAACAGACTCCTTTGTGATGGTTACTATTGGGCAATCATGACTAGGAACCCTTCCTTCACTAAGTGCAGGTGTTATGCACCTTTGATAGGGTTGACATAACTGACCCGTTTGTTTCTGATAATACTCATATTTTTTTCACAGCATTCAGGTAAAAAAAAAAGTACATTTTTCTGAGATCACTTGAACCCAAGGGTTTGAGGCCAACCTAGGCAACACAGTGAGACCCTGCCTCAAAAAAAAAAAAAAAAGTCCGTCTTCCTGGTAGGATGTGTGTTTCATGATACAGTAGCTCCTGTCCACTCTCAAGGTTCTTGCTCCAGCTAACCTTAGACTCTCTATACTGGCCACACACCGAATCAATTTCGGTTTTCTGAATTAATCCCAATCCCCCCCGCATACATGTCCTACTGTGTAACAGCAGATGACATGTGTGTCGGCAGTCAGAGTAAGTCTTATTACTTTGGCTCTGGAATAACGTGGCAGCTTGCGAAGACGATGGCTGGCCTTCCCTGTTCAAGTCAGAGCTCCATGGAGAACTCCTGAGAAGCAGACAAGCTCCTAGCTTTGTATATAAGGGGGTTTTTCTATGTATTTAAAGGAAAGGCAGAAACTGAAAAGATTTCCAGATTTAAAATATGCATAACTAGAGTCTTAAAGCCTGCTCAAAGTTCATAAAAGGAATAGAAAGGAAGAAGGCAGACAGGAAGAAGGAAGGAAGGAAACCTACCTTAGATTTTGATAAAAGTCAAAGACATCTCAAAATGGAGATGGAAGGGCTGGGATGTAGCTCAGTGGTAGAGTGCTTTCCTAGCATGCTGGAGGCCCTGGGTTTCATCCTGGAATCCACCCCTCACCAGAAAACAAAAGCAAAGAGGAAGATAGGTGTAGGGATTCTGCACAAAGGCAGGGAGGAACCTCTATGAAACCTGCCCATTTATTCCCACTACAATCTCACCCTAATTCTGTATATTTAAAATATTATACTTTCCAGGTGGGTAGAAGTTTACATAGCTTTGACTGTTCGTTAAATTTACTAGGACTGGAGGTGTGGCTCAGTGGTAGAGTCCTTGCCTAGCATGCACAAGGCCCTGGGTTCTTTCCCCAGCTATAAAATATAGCAATATAAATTTACTCCATGTTCATATAATAGCTATTATATGCAAATCATTATGCTGGGAAATTCAGTATGCAAAAGTATGCATTCAGTAGCTTCAGCTCATGGTCTGATGAGTGAACAGAGTCATGTATTAATATAGCCATGTGCTGTATAAGGCTTCAGTCAACACTGGACTCTATATATGATGGTGAAGCCATAAAATTATAAAGACCTGAATAATTCCTATTGCCTAGCGATGTTGTAGCCATAGCAACATCACAGTGTAACACATTACTCGTATGTTTATGGTGCTGCTGGTGTAAAGAAACCTACTGTACTTTTATTTGTATAAAAATATAACACGAGTAATTATGTATAGTATGTATTATTTGATAATGATAATAAATAACTATACTATGGGTTTATAAATTTACTATACAATACCATCATTTTAGGGTGTACTCCAACTTATATAAAAATTTACTGTAAAAAGGTATAGTGTGTGATGCTGGCAGCAGCCTCATAGGGTGCTGGATGATGGGCAAGAGATGTTTATCACATCTCTCGATTGCATCATTTTCTCATGGCCCTAGAAATAGTAGGCTATATCACATAGCTCAGGTGTGTAGCAGACTCTACTATTTGGGAGTGTCTTCGGTTTGGAGGGTTTTTTATACTGGGCTTTGAGCTCAAGGGTTTGTGCATGCTAGGCAAGTGCTCTACCACTGAGCTACCAGTTCTCTTTTATTATAATTTTTTTTTTTTGTACCAGGGATTGAACTCGGGACCTTGCACTTGCGAGGCTCAGGACCTTGCACTTTTGAGGCAGGTGGTGGAACCATTGAGCTAAATCCCTGGCCCCTTATAATTTTTTTTTTTTTTTTGAGAAAAGGTCTTGCTCAATAGCTCAGGCTGGTCTCAAACTTTCAATCATCCTGCCTCAGCCTCATAAATAGCTTGGATTACAGGCATGCCCAGCACCACTTAGGTTTTCAAAGTATATTCAATGATAGTCACATGGTGAAGTTGCTTAACCACAGTCACTGTGCTGGGAATTTAGCTCAGTGGCACCGCACCTGCCTGGCAAGTGCATGGTCCTGAGTTCAGTCCCTGGTACTGGGGAAAAAGAAGTTAAACAACAGTCATAGTGTCCTAGTCTTAAAGCTACATATAGCTGTTATTATACCTTGGTATAGTAAATGCAATAATAAAAGTGTAAGGAACAATTGTGGTAAAGGTTGGGAGTAATTAGCTTCCTCTCGGGGCTCAGAAAAGTTTTATGAAGAGATGTTTAAAATAAGCTTTAAAGGCTGAGTGGAAAATGACCAGGAGAACAAAGTGGAGGTGTGGGGATTTCATACAAGGAAGAAAGAATTATATATGCTTTATAGGGTTTGCACAGACAAGACTTGTTTAGGGAATTGCAAGGAGTCTAGTGTAGCAAAACATGTGAGTATCTCAACCTCTTGCTTGGAGCATTGTAGATATTTTAAGAAATTGTCACTGAGCAAGTAATAGAAATTGTTATGGATTTTTTTCCCTGAAAACATAAGGAGTTACTATAGGTTACAAAATCAAACTACTTATAACACAAGATTTGTTATGAGTCTCTAATTGTTGGAGCCGGGTGATGGGCATATGAAGGTTCACTAGTACTTTTGTGTATGTTTAAAACTTTTAGTAATATAAAGTCTGAAAAAAATACTTACCACAATTGCGTGTTTTAAAAGTGAAAATGTAGCTGAGTGGCACAGGACTTACCTAGCATGTGTGAAGCTCTGCCTCCATCCCCAGCACCACAAAGCAGGGCGGTTGCTCTTAAAAACATACATAATCCAGCTGCAGACTGAGAAGAGAGGTTGGAGAAGAGAAGCAGATGAAAAAGCACATTAAAAAAATCTCAAAATCATGAGAGGAAGAAGAGGGATCTATGTGGACTCCAGTGCATCATAAATTACATGTGTTAAATAAGATTTTGTGGGAGGCCATGGATCTCAAAACCTCCACTGGGCGCAAGAGATGAAAACGATAAACAGTTTAGTTACAGTAACTGAGCTTCGCCTGGTTCTGTCACCGGGCTGGGGCTGGGGATCCCCGAAGCTGAAATGAGGACCCCATTCCACCTTTTTGTAGAGTAAGCTTCCGGGTTCTTGAAAAAAGAATTTTCAGGCTGGTCAGTTGAAGGCACGGCAAGGGTTTATTCAGCAGAGATTTAGGACCCACTCCAGAGTGGAAGTGGGTGCTCAGAAGAATGAGACATGTTATCTCCTGGAACGGGGAACGTTTAGGCTTCCCTTGAAGGGGTAGAAACGCCAGGAGAAGGTAGGCTACCCCCAGAAGAATGCTAACCCATTTTATAAGTGTAGGCCCAGTTTTTTGGGTTTTTTTTTTTTCTTTATCTTAGGATCAGGCTTTTGCTCTTTACTTTCTCAAGCCATTTTATGAACTTGCAGTATTCCTGAGGAATTTGGGGTGTGATGGTCTCATAGGGAAGGAACCTAAATTTAACCCAAGAAATGCTAATATGGATCTCCTTGGGTGACTTCTGCAGCCTCCTGGAAGTTGTAGTCTTTTTTTTTTTTTTTTTAAGTACAATTTTTGCTTACGATTTCCTTGTTTCCCTTCTACCTATCCTTTATTTCTTCTATCCTACCTTAGTTACAGAAGGCCCTGTAGCCAGTTAACTGTTTAGGTTATAAACAACTAACTACTTACACTGTAACCACTGACTGATTGACTAAACTGTACTCGATTAAATTGCTTTCCGTCTCGCCTCCATTTCTTCTCTAAATGCCGTCTAATCACTTCACTGGTGGGAGTTCTTTGAATTGGCTCTGATTCTGGGAGCTGCTTGGTTTGGAAATCATTTTGGTTTTATTTTGCTTTGCTCACATAAGCTCTACACAGTTTAATTGGTCAGAGGAATTTTCCTACTCAACTCATGAAAAGAGTAAAACTTGAAAACATGGAGTATGTTAGATGACAAGAAAGGAACTGCTCTGAGAAAGGAAAAGCATAAGGAAAGAGCTGGGCCAGTGGTACTCAACTGGGGGCAATATTGCCACCCTAGCACAATCTGGGAACATCTGGAGATATTTCTTATCACATCTGGAGTGGGGGCGTTGTTACTGCTATCTAATGCATAGAAGACACAGATGCTGCTAGACATTCTACAGTGCACAGGATAGCACATTTCAACAAATAACAGCCTGGCCTGAAATATCAATAGTGCTGCTGTTGAAAATTCCTGAGCTGAACACTTGAGGCTGTTAGGCAGGTTAAGTTTTTTCTCAAGTCCACAGCTTTAGGAGATTCAAAAATCCCTTTAAAATGTATGAAATTTTTGAGAATCTGGTTTGGAGAAAGTATTCGCACCCTTGAATGAATTTTTTTCCTTCCATGGTAGATCAGACCCAGGGCCTTTACACTGGGCTACATCCCCAGTCCTTAGCTGAATCACTAAGTTTCCCTTGGAGAGCTCAGACTTTAGATCCTCCTGCCTCAGCCTCCCAGTATCCATCACCATGCCTGGCGTAATCTGATTCTTATGGAAGTTCATGGCCAAAAGAGGCTGAAGAACCCATGAAAACCAAGGGTGAAGGGGTGGAGCTGAAGTGGAGGATAATTTCACTCCGAAAATTATCAGGAAGCAGTTCGATGTTTGCTGGAACCAGACTATAGTGAAACAAATTCTGAAGCGGATTGTTCTTAAAATTAAAGCTTATTACTTACTTATTTTTCTTATTTTCAAGTAATCTCCTGTTTTTCAATCACACACTGTGACTCCTCCATTTTCCACTCCCTGAACCCTGCTGTTCCTTACACCAGTTTCCTCACTGTCACACAAATGAGTTTATTACACCCATGCTCACACCTGACCTCTAAATTCCAAATGCTCTTCCTCCATCTCACACAGAGCCCTTCCTCCTCTTTCCCATTCACCATGGCCCATTTTCTTCCTTAGTTTCTGAGCTTTCCGTTTCTCCCGCGTCTGCTCCCTTGCTCCGGATCCAGCACGTTTACACAAAGAACGCACTTGATCTCTGGGTAAGCTCTCTCTGCATCCCCAACCCCAAAGCAAGAGAAGAAACACCCTCATCCTGCCTTCCTGGTTACCTGGTGAATTTTAATTTGAATTAAAAGTTGGTAACATGACTCCCAAGCACTTGTGAACTGCTCGCTGTTTATGTTTTGCGGGCCACCTGGAAAACAAAAACCAAGGGAAAGTAAGCATTTTAGGTGATGTCAAAAAACGGATAGATGAGAGGGTCAGAATACCCACTAACTCTATAGAAACCATCAATCTCTGTCAAGTGTTGTACACCTAACACCCTCCAAGAGTGATTTGGCCCCGGAAGCAACCGTACCACTGCCACTAGTTCCCGATTTAGTCCGACGGTCCCAGTCTAAATAAAGCCAGGCAAGCGAGCCCAATTAAACAACCTGATGCGAACCTCAAGCTTCTAGAAAAAAAGAAGAGCAGGACAAACCCAAAGCTCATACAAGGGAGGAAATTATAAAGATCAGAGCAGAAATCAATGCAATGGAGACTAAGAGAATGTTACAAAAAATCAATGAAGCCAAGAGTTGGTTCTTCAAAAGAATAAACAAAATTGGCAAACCTTTAGCCAACCTTATCGGAAAAAGGAAAGAAAAGGCCCAAATCCATGCAATTAGGAATGAAAACGATGAAATTACAACAGACCCAGCAAAAATCCAGAGGATCATCAATACCTGCTTAGAAAACTCCTAGGACAATAAGATGGAAAACACAGAAGAAATGGACAGATTCCTAGCTACGTATGAATTACCAAAGTTGAATGAAGAAGACTTAAAAATTCTAAACAACCCAATATCAATCAATGAAATTGAAAATGTAATTAAAAACGTACCAACTAAGAAAAGTCTGGGTCCTGATGGCTTCACTGCTGAATTCTACAAGACATTTAGAGAAGAACTACTGCCACTGCTGTTTAAACTCTTCAGTGAAATTGAAAGGGAAGCAATACTCCCAAATTCATCCCTAGAAGCAAGCATCACCTTGATCCACAAAGCAGAGAAAGACCCAACTGAAAAAGAGAACTACAGGCCAATCTCAGTAATGAATATAGATGCAAAAATCCTTAATAAGATACTGGCAAATAGAATGCAGAAGATCATCAAGAAGATCATACAATCTGACCAAGTGGGATTCATCCCAGGGATGCAGGAATGGTTCAACATACACAAATCAATAAATGTAATACGCCATATCAAAAGAGCCAATGACCAAAACTATATGATCATCTCAATAGATGCAGAAAAAGCATTTGACAACATCCAACATCATTTATGATAAAAAATTGGAATAGATGGTCTCTACCTCAATCTGATAAAAACCATCTATGAAAAACCAATAGCCAATATCATACTAAATGGTCAAAAACTGATATCCTTCACACTAAAATCAGGAACAAGACAAGGATGTCCACTATCATCCCTCCTGTTCAATATAGTTTTGGAAACATTAGCCACGGCAATTGGACAAGAGAAAGGAATAAAAGGAATAAAGATAGGAAATGAAGAAGTCAAATTGTCATTATTTGCAGATGACATGATACTCTATATAGAAGAGCCCAAGAACTCCACCAAGTCTTCTAGACTTAAGAACCAAATTCAGTAAAGTAGCTGGATACAAGGTCAACACACAAAAATCAATAGCTTTCCTCTACATGAACAACAGACGCACTGAGAGAGAAATAGGGCAAACAATTCCTTTCACAATAGCATCCAAAAAACTGAAATACCTAGGAATCAACCTAACGAAAGAAATCAAAGACCTCTTCTCTGAAAACTATAGCACTCTGAAAAGAGAGATTGAAGATAATATCAGAAAATGGAAAGAAATCCCTTACTCCTGGGTAGGAAGAATCAACATAGTGAAAATGGCCATACTTCCAAAACTGCTATATAGATTCAATGCAATCCCAATTGAAATTCCAGCAGCATACTTCATGGACCTTGAGAAAACAATCCAAAAGTTCATTTGAAATAAGAAGAGACCTAGAATAGCAAAAGCAATCCTAGGCAACAGAGACATGGCAGGGAGTATCACAATCCCCAAATTGAAACTGTAGTACAAAGCTACCGTGATTAAAAACAGCATGGTACTGGCAAAGAAACAGCCCTGAGGACCAGTGGGACAGATTAGAAGATGCAGAAACAACTCCAGACACTCAGCCACCTCATCTTTGACAAAGGAGCCAAACACCCTCACTGGAGGAGAGATAGCCTCTTTAATAAACGGTGCTGGAAAAATTGGGTTTCAACTTGCCAAAGATTAAAACTAGACCTATATCTCTCACCATGCACTAAACTAAAATCAAAATAGGTTAAAGATCTAAATATTGAAACAGAAAGGCTGAGCCAACTGGAACAGAGGTTAGGTAGAACTCTTGAAGACATTGGTATAGGAAAAAATTTTATGAACAAAACCTCAGTTGCCCGTAAAGTAGCACAAACAATCAACAAGTGGGATCTCTTCTTATTAAAAAGCTTCTGCACAGCAAGAGAAACCACCAGCAGTGTGAAGAGATAACCCACAATGTGGGAAAAAATCTTCACCTGCTATTCTTCAGACAAAGGTCTACTATCTAGAATCTATAAAGAACTTAAAAAGATCAGACCTCCCAAATTTAAAGACCCAATCCAAAAATGGGCATCTGAAATGAACAGACATTTCTCAGACAAAGTAGAAATAGCAAAGAAACATATGAAAAAAGTTCAACATCACTGGTCATTTGAGAGATGCAAATGGAAACAACACTGAGATTTCACCTCACTCCAGAAAGAATGGCTGCTGCCATGAAATCAACCAATAACAAATACTGGAAGGGCTGTGGGGAAAGAGGAACCCTGCTCCACTGCTGGTGGGAGTGTAGACTGGTGCAACCACTGTGGAAATCAGTATGAAGATTCCTCAGAGAACTAGGACTGGAAGTCCCATTTGACCCAGCTATTCTCCTGCTGGGGATCTTCCCCAAAGAATTAAAAGAATCATACCACAGTGATATATGTGCACCCATGTTCATAGCAGCACAATTTGTAATAGCTAAAACTTGGAAGCAGCCCAATTGCCCATCAACTGGAGACTGGATAAAGAAAATGTGGGTTTAGAAAAATAAAATGGAGTACTACTCAGGCATCAAAAATGAGAATTTAGAGACATTTGTAGCTAAATGGATGCACAATCAGGAGATACTCTTAGGTGAAATAAATAGGACACATGTGTAAATACCGAATAGTTTCTCTAGTGTGAGAAACTGAGTGTAAATAAGGACTGAAAGATATAATAATGTGAAATAGAAAGAAAAGGGAGGAAGGGGAAGTGGGAGGGGTAGGTGAAAGGAAAGAAGGGAATGGAATTAATATGAGAAAATGAAAAAATGGAAACAAAGTCTTTGCAAATAGGAAGGGATGGAGGGGTTGATGGGAGGGCAGGGGAAAGGGGAAAAAATAAGAACCAAGAGAGATTATGTAAAGGTGCAAGTTTCCAATGATGAATGTCATTATATTGCATACCTAAAACGTACCAATAAAATTAATTTTTAAAAATAACTTTTTAAATATAGATGAAGAGAATAAAGAAAGAAAGGCAGATTCAGAAAATCTCCGCCCCTTCCAACTAATCCAGTTCTCTACAACCCCACCCCTTTCAAGAACACAGCCCTCTGATTGACTGTGATGCATCCTAGAACTGCCCAGTCAGACGCAAGCAGCTACTTTAGCGTCCCTCCTAGGGCAGTGTGTTCTCCATGACCCCACCTCTTTTAAGAGTGCAGCTCTATGATTGGCCGTAACGTAACCAAAAGCTGCCCAATCGCGCACTAGCAGCTGCTTTGGCGTCTCTGTGTGAGTAGGAGGAACATGGCCGACCGGCTTACGCAGCTGCAGGACGCTGTGAACTCGGTGAGGAATTTGATTCCATTAGTGTCTGTCTTTCTCTCTCCTGAGGTAAAAGGAGAGAGGATAGAGGCCCGAGAGATAAAATTTGGAAGTGGGGAGTCAGGGCTTTGGCAGAAAGCGCCCGCTCTGAGCGGTGGGAGGCGGGTGCCCCACGGCGCCTGGAGCAGGGCACCGGGCCGTGTGGTCTCGGCCTGACCTCTCCGGCGCTCCTGTTCGTTACCAGGGCTTATGGGATCTCCTGTGGAGGGGGAGGAAAAACAGCTTTTTTTCCCCCATAAATTTTAATCTGCCAAAATGATCCCTTGCTCCTGCTGATCAGATTTCTGTAGTCAAGCGTTAACCGAGTATTTCTTGGCCAGCACTTTGAGGTTGGGGCAGGAGTATTGTGTAGGTGAGAAATTGTTTCGCCTTAGTTCACTCCTGTAGGACAGCGCCTTGTCCCATTTCTAGACCACGCTGTAGCTACATCAGTTTGGGGAGAACTGACGTCTTTATGATAATGAACCTGGTAATCTTTGTATGTCTTTCCATTTATTTAAGTCTTCTTTAATAAAATCTATTCTCTGTAAAAGTTTAGATCTCTTAAACAGCTCCCCTAACTTTGTTCCTTCAGGTTATTCTTTTTCCTGCTTATTATTTCTGTGCTAAAGGTCATGCAAGCAAACGGTATGTCTATGTAGACATACTGTTTATTCCCATTTAGAGTTACACAGCTTCCCATTGGTAATTGTGCTTCTTAGTGTCATTCTGACCTAATGTGATGTCCCAAGTAAGCTACCTGCCTATACAAGAAATTTTGCTGCCTGGAAAACCTAAGTACATGGTCTCCTGGTGGATTTTTTTTTTTTTTTCCTTACTGGAAGCTAGTAACTTGGCATTCTTGTTAAGATGTCAGTCTCTGTGCATTTGAAATGTGTGAGTCTATTTGTGAAAAACTCATCTATCCTAAGCCAGGCGTGGTGGCCCATGCCTGTAATCCCAGCACTTGGGTGGCTGAGGTGGGAGGATCGATGTGAATTTGAGGCCAGCCTGGGCTACATAGTGGGTTCAGAGTCATCCTGAAATACATAGCAAGACTCTGTCTCAAAAAAAACAAACAAAAACCTGATCTATCCTACATAAATAAAATAGGAGCTTTTAAGGCTGAGCCCCTAAACGTTGATGAATCCACCAAGGTAAAAGTCTACCTTGCAGTGACTTGCCCGGGCGGCCGTCCATCTCCCCTCGGGGAGATACTCCTTTGAGGTTTAACAAAATCAGATTGTTAGATGCTACTGAATAGAAACGTTATTTGGGGGATATTTTTGCAAGTTCGTGTATGTCTTGTAACCAGGACAGTAAAAACAAAGTGAATATGGCCTAACTCTAGGGTGAGCATGTTAATTGGATTTCAGAGAGAAGCCTTTAGGTTAAGTAGTATGAGTGCCTGTTGTGTATATAAGCACTATTGTGTTTACAAAGAGATACTCCTTAAGGAGGCTGGAAAGATGTCAAATACTCAAGAGATATTTAAGTGATGTAAAAACAGTATGTGGTTAGGGAGTTACAATGAATCAAGTGTTTTCAACACGTGTTGAAGTAGATCGGAATACACAGGTACATGAACTAAAATAGAAGGAATCATAGCATTTATCTAATCATAATTATTAGTCTATTAACATTTGTTCTACCCTCTGAAAATTCTCTGAATGCAGAAACTATGTCATACTCACTATATCTTTATTCAGTAATTGCCCTGGAATTGTTGAATTGATTTCCAATTACTTATTTATTTAGGATACAGGAGATTGAACCCAGGCCTTCACACTAAGCTAAATCCCCAGCTCTTTTTATTTTTTTGGTACTAGGGATTGAACTCAGGACCTTGCACTTTCGAGGCAGGCTTAGAGCCACTGAGCTAAATCCCTCCCCTCCCCTCAGCTCTTTTTTTTTTTTTTAAAGTGTTTTATTTAGAATCAAAGTCTTGCTAAGTTGCTCAGGCCAGGCTCAAACTGGCAATTCTTCTTGTCTTGGCCTCCCAGAGCTTGGATTACAGACATTGGCCACCAGTGTCTGAAGCCACCAGACACTGGCTTCAGCAAATATTTTGAATAAATGAATTAATCAGTTTTCAAAGTTTTTCCAGGACAAGAGACCCACTGTGCTGAATATGGTTTTGTGGTTTTTTTCTATTCAAATGACAATGATGTGATATAGAATATTTCAATTAACAATGAAAAATCCTGCCGGTGATTTAGCTCAGTGGTGCTGCCACCTGCCTCACAAGCACAAGGTCCAGAGTTTGATCCCTGGTACCACACACACACACATACACACACACACACAATAAATTTAAAAAATGAAAAAAGCTACTAGTAGTATGATAATCTAGATATATATAGCTTCTGAGCACGTACTACATTACAAATAGCAAAACATGAAAAAAAATAGCAAAACATGAACAAAGCTATTCAGTCATAAACTAGTTTATGAGAAGTCAGGTAGATTTGAGGGAATAGTAGTAGAAAGTGAATGAGTAGAATTGATTTAGATTATCAAAGGCTTTGAAACAGCCTGAAAGTTGGGGATATATCTTGATGATCATGGTGGAATGAACTCATATTTGGAGCAGGGTAAAATAACATGGTGAACTAGAAAATTATAAGGAAGCTATTTAGAGAGGGAGCTGTTGATTTTGAAATTATAGTAGAGAAACGTAGTGGAAATGCTTACTCACTGATTGGAAGTACAAATTAAGATTGAGGGGTGAGAATTAGTGAGAGGAATTGGTGGGGAAAATAGGAGTGTTTAGTTTGAAGATAGTAAGGAGTTTGGTAGTCTCAATCTTCAAAAGTGCCAAAAGAATGCATTGTGAGCACTAGGCATTTGCAACTTGAGTCTTAATGAAATACTTTTCTGATTCCTTAACATACCTTTTCTTGAAGTCATTTTCTCACTGATTCTTTCCACTTGCTTACTGAATTCTTAGAAAAGGAATCATATAATTTGTAAATGATTTTTTTAAAATGAAACCTGGGGCTGTATTTAGACATTTGCCAGTCAAATTTGCTGTCTCCTTGCCCCAGAAAGTATTTGCTTATTGCTTGTAATAAGTTTTGGCATTTATTTCTTATTCTACTATTTTTATAAGGAAAGAGATTATTTTATATGTATTTCTGTCTTAACTGTTTCAACTAGAGTGATACTAAATTTAACTTCAAGATTGACAGCAAGCTTAGTTTCTTTGCATGATTAAAATATTTAATCTATATTGGAGTGTGGTTCAGTGGTACAGCACATGATTAGCATGTGCAAGGCCCTGGGACCAAAACAATAATCATAATAGTCATTGCTAATAAAAACTGGCATATTTTATACAAAATTACTCCCTTCTATTATCATTATTCCCTTCCTCATAGATCATTATTTTTAAAACTGTTCTCATCATGTTACCATTACTGATAAGATCTTTAAAATTGATAAATCTTGTCTGACCTTGACATGTTCTCTTTGGCCCAAGCTTGCAGATCAGTTCTGTAATGCCATTGGGGTACTGCAGCAATGTGGCCCTCCCGCCTCCTTCAGTAACATTCAGACGGCAGTTAACAAAGACCAGCCAGCTAACCCAACAGAAGGTACGTGCGTTTTCTTAGCTTCTCTTAGTTTTATTCTGACCTTTTAAATGATCCTTTAAAAATAGATTTATTGAGGGCCAGGGATTTAGCTCAGTGGTTTCACTGCCTGCTATGCAAGCTCAAGGACCCGAGTTCGATCCTCGGTACCAAAAAAAATAGATTTATTGAGAAACAACTTATTTATGGCTTTTTTCTAAACATTTTGTTTGAGAATATTACAAGTTTTGTCATAAGTGAATTTATTACAGTTAATCCACACATTTCATAATTCTGCTCATATCAGATAACAAATTCTAACTCCTTTAGAGGAAAGCTTGTATGAATTTAGCTTTAAGAACCTTAGTAAGGAAGGCATACCACTGACAGATTCTTTGTTCAGGAGACCACCATATTGTCCTCATAAATGAAATGAGGTACATTATGCTTAATTTCCAATTTGAGCTAATATAAAGTTAAATATATAATATGCTAGGTGTGTTGAAATTATTGTTTATCACATTCTGATGGGGCCATACTTTGTATGTCTTGCTGTAGGGCAGCTCTGAACCACGAGGGGTACGAGCGTGATTGTCCCATTGGGCGGCTTGTGAGAGTCCCATTGGGTGGAACAAGCCCACAATGTGGGACAGTTACACATGTATCACCAGTGGTTCAAGCTGGTGGGAACATGTTAGTCAAAGTTCTATGAACTTTTCCGATTTCATTAACTTAAAATTTAATTTCTGTTTCTGAAAACTTGAGCTTCCCTGATATCCTAACTTAGTCACATCTTTCCCTAGAGTACGCACAGCTTTTTGCTGCATTGATTGCGCGAACAGCAAAAGACATTGATGTTTTGATAGATTCTTTACCCAGTGAAGAATCTACAGCTGCTTTACAGGTAAAAAATCTCTTTTCTTGGGCCAGGGTTGTAGCTCAGCGGCACAGCACATGCCTGGCAACACAAGGTCCTGAGTTTGATCCCCGGTACAAAAAAAAGTCTCTTTCTTTGAGACTATACTAGTAATAGAGAATTTATAATTAAAGGAGATAGGTTTGATACCTTTTGTTAAATTCAGAGTTACTTTAAGGTTAAGATTGAAAATAGGTGTTTTATTAATAGTGAGCTAGTATACTCTGTTAAAGGTTGTGCTGAGTATATCTTTGTATCTATCTGTATATCTATGTCCTTCCTAAATTTTGAGCTACAAGGAAGCCTCCTATCTTCAGTTTGTCTTTTTTTTTTTAATCGGTACCAGGGATTGAACTCAGGACCTCTCACTTGCCAGTCAGGCATGCACCACTGAGCTAAATCCCCGGCCTGAGTTTGTCTATTTTCCTAGCACAGAGTGAGAGTAAGGTGGCCGTGCATGGTGGCACATGCCAGTAATCCTAACACTTGGGAGGCTGAGGCGGGAAGATGGCCATGAGTTCGAGGCCAGGCTTAGCTACTTACTGAGTTCAAGACCAGCCTAAACTACATAGCAAGACCCTGAACAATATGGAAGATAGTCACCTACAGATACAGTACCTAGAGATTCCTGGTTAAAAATCCATTCTTTGTCTAATTCATACAGGGAAAATTCCGAAGTTATCTATATGAGTTTTGGAATTCTTGCTACTGAAAAATACATCACAACAGTTTCAGAGTCATCCAGATTTTAAAATAAAGACCTCTACTGCATTTTCTTTCTTTTTCAACTCTAAAGATTTTTAAATCTGTGTCTTATAAAGGCGGCTAGCTTGTACAAGCTGGAAGAAGAAAACCATGAAGCTGCGACATGCCTGGAGGATGTAGTTTATCGAGGCGACATGCTTCTGGAGAAGATACAGAGCGCACTGGCCGACATTGCACAGTCCCAGCTGAAGACGAGAAGTGGCACCCACAGCCAGTCTCTTCCAGACTCATAGCACCCGGAACACCACGAGCAAAGCCAAGAACTGGCTCAGTGCATTATGAATTCTGCATCAGATTGACATACAAGCCTTACCAAGAGTTACAGAAACAGACACTATGATACTTGTTACCTTTTTAGCTATTTTAATAATCTTCTATTTTCACTCTTGATAAATAAGCTTACAAAATTGTGATTGAGCCGGTTTAAACCATCACTATGCTATCATTTTTTATCTAAATGAAGATATGAAGGCAGATATCGCATTAATGTTCATAATACAGTTAAACAGATACACTATGAAGTTCTGTCTTTTTTTTTGTCTTGCGTGCTGGGGAATGGAACCCAGGGCCTAACACAAGCTATGCAAGCTCTTTGCCACAGACTTACACCCCAGCCTCAAGTTCTGTCTTATTTTTGCAGTCCTTTTACAAATCATAACGTCCCTCTAGCCAGGGGTATAGAGTGTTTCAATTTATGTTGTCCTTTAGACACCTCTTTAGAGGTAGCATTGTATAAATATGGAGCTTTGAGCAAAGGTTTCTCAAACTGTTGCTTTTAGGAAACATAAGGAAGGGCTGGGGATGTAGCTCAGCAGCACAGTGCCTGCCTGGCAAGTGAGAGGTCCTGAGTTCAATCCCTGGTACCATATAACAAAATAAAACAAAAAAGGAACATAAGGAAGGTTAGTGTGGGTAGATGAGAGTTAAGTCATTTATGCAAACCTTTTGTTTTCCAGAACCTCATATCTATTCCAGTTAATCTCTACCTTGCTTTTACTTAGAAATTGTCTTGTCTATAGAATCCCAATGCTATTGTGAGAATTTTTCTTTATCCTGAACTATCTAAATATTCCCTTCTTTGTTTTTGTGTTGGGAATTGAACCGAGGGCCTTCACCGCAGCCCTTTTTTAATTTTTTTATTTTGAGGCAGGATCTTAAGTCACTAAGTTGGCCAGGCTGGGTTCAAACTTGTGATCCTTCTGCTTCAGCCTCCCAGAGTGTTGGGATTATAGGCGTGTGCCACCATATGCAGTTTAATACTCTTTTTAAAACTGCTTTTTTCTGTCCTTAATTTGCTTGTCATCACAGTGAAATATGTTTCCTGAATCATGAATTCCTTCTCATTATCTTTATCTGAAGATACTGTTTTTCTTTCTTTCTTTTTCTTTTTTTTTTTTTTTTGGTTGTTTGAGGCAGGGTCTCCCTTTGTAGTTCAGGCTGGCCCTGAACTCAGTATGTAGCCCAGGCTGGCTTCAAACTTGGGGTGATCCTCCTACCTCAGCCTCCTGAGTGCTGGGATTACAGGCGTGCCCACCATGCTCAGCTTGAAGATACTGTTTTCTGATCTCACTAACCTCTCAAAGTTTCTTGGCTGTATTCTAATGAGACTAGAACATACTTCTTCTATATTGATCATTTCTGTATCAATTTCCCCATTCCCCTGTTTTATTGCTAACATTTGTGTCAGCATTATCAACTATATTCATCCAACTGTTGGATCTCACCAGTAATCTCTGTTGGAAAGCTGAAGTTCCACATAATAATTGGTTCTATCTCCTAAAGTGCTTTTTTCATAATATCTTGAGCTATTCTTGCCACAGTTTGCTGTTTAGTGTTTAGGTTTCTGGAGAACCATAAAGAACAACAGCACTAGGAACCTAAGGCAGGAGGATCACAAATTTGAGCCTAACCTGGGCAACTTAGTGATTTAGCAAGACTCTGTCTCAAAAAATAAAAAAAGTGCTGGGGATGTAACTCAGTGTAAACTAACAACAAAGAACAATAGAACATTCTGTATATTGTTTCTATCATAAACTATTTTGCAGTTCTTGAAAAATACTGTATTTCAAAGTTTAGTAGCATTCAATCCCTGGTACCAAAAAAACCCCCAAAAAACAAAGTTCAGTAGCACCAGCATTAGCTACAATAGTTAGCAGTTTATTGGCTAGGCTTAGATATTTGTGAACTTTGATTTTTTTATGGGTACTGTCAATTAAAGTTTAATAACATTTTGTTATCACAGACATTTGGCATAAATCTGTTCCTTTCATTTGAGGAGAGCAGATTTGATCAGAATTGTTTTTAGAAGTATATAAGGTGTAATAAAGGATCCAGGAAGGTACTAAAGTGAAGGAAAAGTCATTGTCAGCTAGATTAAAGGAAGTCTTGATATAAAGGAATCCAAAACTCAGGAAGGGGACCTTTTCTTTCCCAGGATTGTTGAAGCTGTGACCCCAACACAGTAAAACATTCCCACTGCTTTTTTTTTTTTAAATCTCCACTCACTGCTTGTCCCAGGTGTAGTCACAGTTGTTAGAAGTGTGTGGCATAGCAGGGTAACAAAAGCCTCAGCTTTTCAGTTGGAGGACTGAGAATGAGCCTCAGAGATCCCATTGCCTGGCATACAGATAACTGGGCAAAATTAGCAAGCATAGGAAAAGACAACTAGTCAATACCAAAAATCCCAGATTCATGTATGTAACAGACTAAAACTTTTCCAAGATAACTGAATACTTTTGAAATGGTCAGAAAGTTCCAGCAAAGAAATAGAAGGTACAAAGGCTAACCAAATGGAAATTTTAGAACTGAAATGTTTAATAATAAACACACCGGGCAAGCTCAATGTAGATGAAAGAGAGTCAGTGAGCTGAAGGACAGGTGACTGAAGATTACCTAAACAAAAGACTAAATTGAAGAAAAAGTGAACACCTCAGAGACCCAAGGGGCAATAGGAAAATATCTAATAGCCATGTGTGAGCAGAAAGTGCAGAGTTAAATAGTATTTGAAGAATAAACTGGTGAAAGAAAAACTTTACATATTCAAGAAGCCCACCAGACCTCAAGCAGAAAAATAAATCTGTCCCTAGATGTGTCACAATCAAATTTCTGAAAAGATATTAAAGATACTGAAAACAGCCACAGATACAACACATTGTCTGTAGGAAAATAACGACTGAAAGACAAGCGTATTCCTCACCAGAAACTGTGAAGGTGATGAAGCCGGACGATAGGGGAAGTTAGGCAGATGGGCACAGCTCCTGGATAGTAAACCCGAAGTAAACTAAAAGGGCTAAGTGAGTTAAATCCCAAAGGGCCCAAGTAATTAACTTAAGCAAACTGGCCATCAAGGCCTAAAGGAATGCAAGGGGACAAAGAACAGGTCCTTAACCAAATGAGAGAGACCCTGAAAGAAGAGAAATGCAAACTAAGCAGCTTGCTTTCTGGACGCCAAAGGGCTACCTGCAACCAGGCGCATCCCTGCTTTCTGTCAGGTACACCAGTCCCCCAAACTGTAAAAGCCCAACAGACCTAAGCATCTGTGGTTTTACCCTTCCTTGATGAGTGAGGAGCTCTCTTTCATTCATTTGAATAAACACACATTTGGCCATTTCCCACCACTTCCTGACTCCTGTTTTGTTGGCTTCAATCTTCAGTGCCCCAAAACAAGGACCCAGTAGCTAGAAGGAGCTGGTTGCAATCGGAAGTAGCATTACATTTAGAGAGAGAGAGAGAGAGAGAGAGAGAGAGAGAGAGAGAGAGAGAGAAGAGAGAGAAGCAAAACACTTGTCAACTCAGAAACATCCAGGAAAAATACCCTTCAGAATGAAGGTGAAGTCAATACTTTTTTCAGATGAAGGAAAACCAGCAGAATTCATTACCAGCTGACCTGAACTGTTAAAAGCAGCTTCTCAGAAAGGGAAATGGGGCGCTGGGGATTTAGCTCAGTGGTTCTGCCGCCTGCCTTGCAAGCGGAAGGATCAGAGTTTAATCCCCGGTACCAAAAAAAAAGAAAAGAAAGGGAAATGGTACAGCAAGGGTGAAGAATGCAAGATGGAAGGGTAAGGATAATAGACTTCTAGAGGTTTTAAAAATTACATTTGATGGTGGATAGAAAAAAATTAGCATTTCATATGATTCTTGGTCTATGTAGAGTATAAAGGCAGGAGAACTAAGTTAATCTAAATGGTAAGATTTCTACATACCACTTTAATTCACTTTTTGATGCTGAGGATTGAACCTAGGGCCTTGTACATGCTAAATGTGTATTCTGTTACTGAGCACATTTTTTTTTTGGTACGGGGGATCGAACTTGGGACCTTGAGCTTGCTTTCGAGGCAGGCACCAGAACGACTGAGCTAAATCCCTGGCCCTGAGCACGTAGTTTTTAAATGGTAAAAAATATGAATACTAGTAAACTATGAGTATTTGTTTATTCCTTAGAGCAATGACTTTTAAAAATACACAAATTTTAAAAAAGGTTCAAGTAACTCACAGGACAGTAGGAAGTGAACACAGAAAATGAATAACAAAATACAGATGATAAAATAGCAGCTCTAAATTTTGTCCTAACATACCAATAATTACATTAAACGTTGATGTTGTACATTGGTCTAAATCTAGAAATTAGGGAATACCTATGACTCTTTTGAGGTGCCTAAAGTCTAGCCTTTATTCACAGGAACTATAGGTTGGCTTTTGTTGTTGTTGCTGTTTTGTTTTTGCTCATATAAGTTTAATAGCCTGGGGACACCATGATCAATGAACCAACTACAAGATTTCTGTAGGTGAAACCGTTTTGATTACTGCTCTCGGCCTGATGCCAGTTACAGTAACCAGACTGTCTTTATTTCTGGAAACTCCGTTCTTGTCTTTTGTCGCTCTGCTTCCCATCATCTCCACTGTGTGTGTTTTTTTAGCAGTACTGGGGATTGAACCCAAGACCTCATGCATGCTAGAAAAGTTCTCTACCACTGCATTACTTTCTCAGCCCTTTTAATTTTATTTTCTGCAACAAGATCTCAGTAGGTTACCCAGACTGGCCTCAAACTTGTGATCCTCCTGCATCAAGCTCCCGAGTAGCTGGGATTATAGGTGTGCACCACACCAGCTATCTCCTTGGATTTTAAGAAGCCAGTTTCAAAGAGAACATCTTTTACTACCCTTCCTGACCTGCCCCAAATTCTGTTAGATCTTTCAAAGATAATGTGACTCTTCACCAGTGCTTTTGAAGAAACCCCGTGAAGAGAGCATTCTCTGAATCCATCCAGAGGGTATAGGATGTAAGTCATACAAAATGAATTCACCCCACCATTTCTGCCTCCGTTAGTCTTTGGATACCATTCTCTGAATACTAAAGACATGAAAGCATCTCACTTTCATTTAAGTCAACCTTGTGTCTGGATTTACTTAACAAACTAAGTAAATTGCTTGTGATAATTTAAATAACTTTTACCGTAGATCATTTACTACAGCAAGGGGGACATTTTAGTCCAGTGACATGAGAAAAAACCCTTCATATTTCTACCCTTAAGGTTCTGTGTCTCTGCTACCACTTCAGGTACCAAAATTATCAGTGAGGCAGCTCAACAGAATGTAGCGAAGAAAAAAAGTGCAATTGTAATTATTACAGGAATAAGGGATTTGCTCAGCGAATTAGCACTTATACAAAATGTGAGAGGAGCTGGGGAAGTGCAGGACTGGAAGGAGAGTCAGAAGAGCAAAACCAATTACTGAAGAAATGGACCCCTCGGAGCTTGTGAGAAAGTGTGAGATGCTGTCCACATGTGGCCACCAGAGTGAACACGAGGGGAAGACACTTGTGAAAGTGGCTGCTCTGAGGAAGTAGCTGGGTACGTGGATACCACTGCCTCTTCATTCGCCATGAAGCCAAGTCCTTAATGGTCGCTAGGGTCAGAAATTGGAAAGACAAGAGGAAAGAGTACAAGCTGTGGCCTACCTCTCAACTTTCTTATCTTCCAGTGTTTGAAGCCCATGGCATTCTGAGAGTACTAACTGCTGCTTCACTGTCACCATTTGGATGTTCTGATTTCCTCTTACTGGCCTGCTTTAACCTGGAGCCATTCAGGGAAGAGCCTTGGAAACATGAAATACTTGTAACGCCCTCGAACATAAGTGTGCATACTGAATTTACATTTATAAAAGTATCGTGCGTGTGTGTGTGTGTGCGTGTGTGTGTGTGTGTGTGTGTGTGTCTGGGGATTGAACCTAGTGCCTCACACATACTACTCAAGTGCTTAACCCCTGAGCTACGTCCCCAGCCCTTTATTTTATATTCTTAAACAGGATCTGGCTAAGTGGCCCAGGCTGGCCTCAAACTTGTGATCTTCCTGGCTCAGCTTCTCAAGTAGCTGAAATTGCAGTTGTGCACCACCATGCCCTGCAGACATGTGGTTAAATGATCCTCTGCTGAAGACTCAAATAGGTACTTATCTCCTTCAGAGCAACAGCCGAAATTTTACAAAATGGTCTGTAATGTCCTGGAGAATCTCACGTTTTCTTTCCTAACTTTTCTCATCTATTTTCCCCTTAAGTTGACTGTGCTCACAATGGTCCATCACACCAATGGGGAGAAGCACCAGAGTCCACCTTGTGGTCCGGGAAGGTAACCAGTGAAGGAGGGGAGATCAGTGTACCCTTGGCCAAGGCCTTCTGTGTTGATCTGACACACTGTGATCCTGTCTTCATTATTGGGGTAGACGTGCTCTACACGCATTACAAAATTTGGGTATTGCACCATGGAATAAAATGAGGTGAAGTTCTGGTTATAAGTTTATCTTAGTTTAATATTTGGTGTTAATGACTCTCATAGCTAAAATAATCCTGCAAAGAATTATGGATTCAAATTGAAGAGTTAACTTTACTTACTGAGTATTAATTTTTCAGTCCACCCACCAATTATAAAAAATTCATATTGCTGGATGTGGTGGCGCACACCTGTAATCCCAGCACTCAGGAGGTTGAGGCAGGAGGATTACCATGAGTTTGAGGCCAGCCTGGGCTACAAAGGGAGACCCTGCCTCAAAAAACCAAAAAAAAAAAAATTTATATTGAAATTTAAGTAGCAAATTTCCATCTTTAAAAGTGTGAATTTTGTTACATGAACAGTGTATCAATAAAATTTATATGAAATATTAAAAAATCAAAAATCAAACTGGCTATAGCTCGGTGCTACAGTGCTTGGTTAGCATGTTCAAGGCTTTGAGTTTAATCCCCAGCCCCACATACTTGTGAAGGGTAAATATCTGAGACCAGACAGAAATCTTTCACCACAAGAGGGCAGTTTGACCTCGGACTTTGGTTCTGTTGGGTTGAATGTTTTGTGACCCAGTGGGGTCCCTGGGGATTTGCTAGCTTGGTACAGTTGCCAAAAAAATTCCCCTGGAATTCATTCAAAGCTAGTGTTACCATTGTAATTTGAACTAATATCTTCTTGGAACTAGTAACTTAAATGTGACAAGCAAATATTGTTAACATTTTGTCCATGGTAGAGTGCTTGTAAGGCCCTGGGTTCAATTTCCTGCCCAGTGTCTCCACCATCAAATCTCATCTCATCCTTCTTAAAATTCGATTTTTGGGGGTCTGTCTTATAATGTACAAAATATTAGCATGACACTATAAATTTGTAAAAAATAAATAGGCATACATAAAAAACAGCTCAACATTTACTTTTTTGTTAATTTTTTATTGATTTTTTTATGAGTACATGTTTGCAGTACATAATGATCACATTCATCGTAAGAGATTTGTGCGTGTACGTAACGCATCTTAATTATTTTTACCTCCTCGTCCTCTGCCCTGCTCCTTCGAAATGTTGTGTAACTTTTCCAAGGTCACACACTCAGTGAGTGGCAGGGCTTTGACAATGTTACATTTGCTGTTTCTGAAACCCTGTTACCCCCTTTTGAGCTTTCATTTTTTATTGGGACATCTTTGCAGTACCTAATGCTCTCATTCTTTGTGGGGAGTTAATACATGTACCTCACACATTTCAATTCTTTTTTCATCCCCTTTCCCTCCTCTCCATCACGCTCCTTCCATTTCTTTCTCTTTTTTTTCTCCTTCCATTTCTTGATCTCCTTTCCATTTGAAAAAGATCTATCTTCCTACTTCTTATTCTCTTTTATATTGCTCTTTATATTTTAGGTTCTCATAGAAGAGACACCATGTGATATTTAAGCTTGTGTGTCTGATTTATTTTACTTAACACAATGGCCTCAAGGTGCACCATCTATTCTCCTACAAATGACTCCAGTTTCACTCTGCCTTTGTGTTATTTTGCCAAATCTCCCCTTTGTGGTGAGGCAGGAGACCAGGGCGTGGCAAAGCTGGCTGAGGAAGTAGGCATGGCCTATTAATTACAAAAATCCCAGAACACAAATGCAGAACAGTTCCCAAAGCCCTGGACGTAGATTTCTCCCAAGAACAACAGTTTTGGCTAGGAAGGCCTAGTCCTGACATCAGCCTGAGGAGTGGGTGATAAATAAAGGACAGTGGACACTGAGATTTTTGCTGCTGTGCTCTCAGAGTAGCCCACTCTGGTCCTGCAGAGTGTACTTATTTCCCTACTTTTACTCGGCCCAAACTGGCTCTGCAGAGCCTGTTTCTTTTCCTAACTTTAATAAAAGTAACCTTGCTACTGTTTATGCCTGTCTTGACCAATTCTTTGCTCAAGACAGAAAGAGCCTAGAAACCACCTCTTAGCAGGAGACTCCAGCAGCCCAAAACCCAGTAACAATGGGGCAGTGATAGTAGAATTCTCAAAGAGCTTATTACTTATTCATGTTTTCCAGATGGTCTAGGAAATTTTCCCCTTCTGTTCTCTCCTGTTAGCATTGTTCATAATAACAATATTTTCCCCTATTGGTGTAATTTAAATCCAGGTCACCTAAACAAACACTTAATACAAATACTACTTTTAAGCCCTTTGTAAATCTTATGGGTGAAGATAATACAGATTTAAAAGTTTACACATAGGGCAGAGGTGCAGCTCAGTGGCAGAGCTATTGCCTAACAGGTGTGATCTCCAGACTTGAAAAACTTCCATAAATATGTAAATACATGTAAAGGCAACCTAATGATGTTTTTAAATGGCTGCTACAGTTTGGAATGGTTTGGCCTCCCAAAGATTCATATACTGGAAGCTTGCTGCCCAGTGCAAAGGTACTGAAAAGAGGTGGGGCCTTTTAGAGGTGGAGCCTAGTCAAAGATGATTAGGTCCTGACACCTACCCTTGTGAGGGATAAATATTCACCTCTTGGGGGTGGATTAGGTCTCGAGAAACTGGATTAGCATGCCTGTGACCGCACTGTTACCAGTGAGCCTGGCACATGCCTTCCAGGCTCTCCACTCACCACTCTTTTGGGACTCCCACCTTGTGATGCCATCCGTCACACTGTGACGCAGCCAGGGGCCCCCTGAGGTGCTGGTGCCGTGCTGTTTGGACTCTCCATCCATCAGAATCGTGAGCCAAATAAACCTCTTCTACATAAAGTGCCAGTCTCAGGTATTTTGTTATAGTGGTAATAAGACAGTGGCCTTCCCACGGGAAGGCTTTGATTTCCCCGCTGCTTTGCCCACATCTTTTCTTTTAAGCTCACTGCTTTGTGGGAATGACTCTGGTGATAGTCCGTCACCAACTTGTGCCCGCATCAGCGAGCTGGCCCATCTGTGAAGTGTCTTGGCTTTTCTTCCTCTGTGGGCTGGCTCTAGGGAAACCTACTACTATTGTTCCCACTCTAGAAAAATAATAAATTAAACCTTGGGTCTCACAACACTGTAGTTAATGAGCGTCCTGACTTGAAGAACTAGTGATTTCAGTCTCTAAACATCTTGTAACACTATGTGAAGTCCTCCAGCCCATCCTCTCAACTCCTCCCTTTCATTACTTATATTCCAGCTGCTCACTGCAGCTGCTCTCCATAGCCGCTTTTTCCTCTATCCTAAGTCTTCTTTGCTATAGCAGTGCGACACCTACTGACTCTCTCTCTCTCTCTCTCTCTCTCTTCCTCCCTCCCTCCTTCCAGGGGTGCTCTGCCATTCTCAGCTCTTTTAAAATTTCATTTTGTTTCATTTTTTATTTTGACACAATGTCTTGCTAAATTGTCCAGGCTGACCTTGAACTTGGGGTCCTCCTGCCTCAGCCTCACAAGTAGCTAATAATACAGGCGTGTGCCACCTCACCCCGAGCTACTTGGCTCTTCAGAGGGTTGAGTCTAGAGTGGCAGTCAGCTTCATAACACACCCTTGGTTTTGCTTTCTTTCCAGCCTGATTTTGCTTTTCCTTGTCTCCATCTCTATTCCCTGAAGTTGCTTATAAAAATTAAGTAATTTCTTGTTTTATGATCTGCTCCATGAGTTTGGTATGACTCTTGCAAATAAAGGATTTATACACATTATTATAGAAAATCAAAGCTGGGTGTGGTGGTGCACACCTGTAATCCCAGCACTCGGGAGGCTGAGGCAAGACGATTGCTGTGAATTTGAGGCCAGCCTGTGCTACATAGTGATTTCAAGGGCAGCCTGAACTATACAGTGAGACTCTGTCTCAAAAAACCAAGAAATGGAGATTCAACATGGCTGAATAAAGGAGGAGCCATATTGGAGCTACTCAGAGAAAATCAACTAAAAACACAGGTAACTGGAAGAAAAGGAGGAACATACATCCTGATGCCAAAATCAATCTGAAATAAGAGATCTACGAAGATCAAATGAAACATAGATAGGACTTTATAGGATCAAACATAGACTGGCAAGGGCTACCGGTGGCACTGCCTCCTGCACGGCGAGCAAGAATCGCCATACTGGGAAGTCTCCAAGAAACTGCAAAAGTGTGGCTAACTCAAGCCACACAGCATAGATTTGGGATATAAGGCTCCTTGGCTCTATTGCCTTCCTCCACACAGAGAGAACTGCAGCCTGGCAGCAAATTTCACCAACAAACACAGGGGTGAGTAACTGGCTTTTTTTTTTTTTCATCATTTGCTCTAGCCGCTAACTGAAGCCCCTAAGGACAACAAAGTTAGGGACTGCACCACAGTGGAGGCATTGAAAGTATCACATGAGTGAAACAGCGTGACCCTTCCTGCCCAGTGACCACTCCCTTGAGAGAAGTATGCAGAGGCATGGGATTTAAACAGCCTTGGGAGGTTGACACTCAACCTGCTGGGGAGAAGATTGAAGGGGAACGGAGCAGCCTTGTGCTGTATCTGTGGTGGCGACAGCACCCTCCTCCCCACCCTGGATAAGTGGCATGTCAGGATAGAGCTCTGCCAGGGTGGGTGGAACAGAGGAAGTGGTGCAAGGACTGGGAGAAGCCAACTGTACGTGGGCCTGGGAGCAACTCCAGCTGACCCTGCCTGAGGGCACCACAGCAACTGGGAGAGTGATGTAGAGATAATCATAGTAAGGAGATGTGGGCAGGCCACCTGAGGGACATCTGGAGAGCACATCTGGAGGCCACGATCAGCCCCATACCCAGCACTAATCCTGCTGCAGACTTGGCAGGGTTACATACCACATATTCAGGGCTCTGATTTGGACACTTCCAGAACTATGAACACCAGAGGAATTTTACTATTTTTCTTTTTCTTTGTTTGATTCATTTTCCTTTTTCTGTCATGTTGGATTTTATTTTTTATTTTAAAATTCTTTTAAAATTGTTTAGATTTTTACCTTTATTTTTGTTTTGTTCTATTCATCTTCTTTCTTTCCTCAACTATCTCTCTTGATTTTATGCTATTTTCATGTGAGTGAATATTGTCTCTTGTCTTTCTGGTTTGCTTCAATAGTTTTTTGCTTTCTCCGTCATTCTTTCTCTCTTGTCCTCTCTTCCAGTTTCCCAAAGCTTGAGTAATACTCCTTTGCCCTCCAGCCTTGCTTCTACTATATTTCTATTCATTTATCTCTCTGTTTTCCCCTCTAACCCTCTTAAATCCCACCCACCACAGGGTAAAATCACTGTACTAAGGGAAAATTCATTGAATACAAGTTCTTGGTTTATGTTGGATTTTGTTATAACTGTAGAGTTTGCTCATGTGGTTAAAGGTACCAAATTAATATTTACCACTGTTTGTCAGTTGCTAGGCTGTGCTTGATGCTGTTGTTATTGCTAATTGTACTACTTCAGCCAGCATTTCATACCTGCTATAAACAGTTGTTCTCCCTTGTATGACAACACTGTGATTGTCTGGGATTATGATCATCACCATAGTCCAGTACCAAAGGACTGGGTGCTAAGCCAAAGAGCAACTTCTTATCCTTAATAAATTGGAAAGGTAGGATCTTGGGATAGACAAAGACCAAAAATCACCTACAGTTAGAAGACATTTCTGAGGAATAGACATTTTCTAGGGAAGCCTCAATACTAGTAATAAAGCTATCTACTATAAGAAATCTACAAGCATCAACATAGAAAATAAAATAAAAGTAGAAAATATAAAATGACAAGATGAAGAAGCAAAATGCAACACCAGACTTCCAGCATACCCAGGACAATTCCAGAGGACTAGGAGATAGAGGAAATTGGAAGCTACTCACCTGAACTTTCTGAAATGATAGCAGCAGAAGTAAAAAAAAACAAAAAAAGCAAACAGATGGATGAAAATATAGCAAAAAAACCCCTCTTGGGTAAAAAAAGAAATGATGATTAAAATGAAGAACATGTTCAATGAATCTAGAGTAGACATGGATTTAAAAAATAGAAGAGCTGAGGAAAACAATGGAAACCATGAATTTCCAACATAAGGAAGAAATGGAATTCATGAATCAGATTCAAACATATCCCAGGGGTTAAAAATTCCATTAAAATATATGCAATTGATTGAATGAAGGCAAGGACAGAATATCAGATCTAGAAAACAGGATTGCAGTTAGCGACCATGAAAAGAAAGATATCTTAAAAATAGCAAGGGATTATGAAAAATCAATCCAACAGCTACAACATGATGCAAAGAAAAACAACATAAGATTGATAAAATTCAATAAGAAAGCCAGAGACAGCACAAATGTCATTAAAAACTGTTCACAGAAGTAATAGCAGAAAACTTCTCAAACACAGAAAAAGCAATTGACATACAAATAAGTGGGGCATATAGAACTCTAAATAGCCATGACCAAAATAAATCTATGCCAAGGCATATAATAATCAAGATTCCAGAAATTCAGCATAAGAACAGAATATTAAAAGCTGCTAGAGGAAGGAAACAAAATCATCTATAAAGGAAACCTCATCAGAATCACAGCAGACTTCTCAACACAACCCCCTCAGTAAAGGAGAGCTTGGAGAGAAGTATTTTAAGCCTTAAAAGAAAACAATGTCCAACCCAGATTGATGTACCCCACAAAACCATCTTTCAGAATTGATGGAGAAATAAGATACTTCCATGACAAAGAACAACTGAAGAAATTAATGACCAACAAACCAGCTCTCCAAAATGTTCTGAAGGATATTTTAGAAAGAGATAATGAAGACCACACTTCCAAGAACACCAATAGAAAGAAGCCACCATGCAGGGCAAGCAATTAAACAGAGGGGAAAGGAAACCAACAGTAGGAAAATAATATGACAAGAAGAAGTCAATACATATCAGTTATAACCATCAATGTAATTGATCTCAATTCACCAATCAAAAGAAACAGACTGGTGAATGGATCAAGAAAGAAAATCCAACAATATGCTGCATACAAGAAACACATTTAACTCAAAAAGAAATTCATAGACTGAAAGTCAATGGAAAACAATACTCTCTGTGACAGAAACTCAGAAAAAAAACAGGAGTAGCTATTTTATTTGTAGACAATGTAAATTCCAAGCCAAGACTGATCAAAAGAGACAAAGAAGGTCACTACATTCTTGTTAATGGAAAACAAGAAGAAGAGATAACAATCATAAGTATAAATGCACCAAATTCCAGTGCACTCACCTATATAAAAAAATATTAATGAACATGAAAAATCATGTAAGCACTACACAATTATAATAGGGGACCTTAATACCCCATTGTCACAAAGAGACAGGTCAACTATACAAAAAATCAACAAAGAAATATCAGAACTGAACCAAACCTGTGAACAAATGGACTTAGTAGATGTCTACAGAGTGTTCTACCTCATAACATCAGAATACACGTTCTTCTCAGCTGCACATGGGATATTCTTCAAAATAGACCACATTCTACCCCATGGAACATGCTTAAGTAAATCCAAAGCAATTGAAATTGTCCCATGAATATTATCTGACCATAGTGCAATGAAAATGGAAATCAACAGTAAAAGAAATCAGAAAAACTCCATAAACACATGGCAATTAAATAATCCCTTCCTGAACAACCAATGGGTCACAGATGAAATTAAACAGTATCTGCAATTAAATGATAAGGCTGATACAACCTACTGGAACTTATGGGATAAAAATCAGTCCTACGGATTCACTGCTGAATTCTACAAGAAATTTAGAAAAGATCTAATGCTATTACTCCTCAAACTCTTTAATGAAATTGACAGAGAAGGGCCAGGAATTTAGCTCAGTGGTTTCGCTGCTTGCTGTGCAAGCGCAAGGACCTGAGTTTGATCCCTGGTACCAAAAAAAAAAAACCGAAATTGACAGGGAAGCAATACTCCCAAAATAATTCCTGGAAGCAAGTATTACCCTGATACCAAAACCAAAGAAGGACCCAACCAAAAAAGAGAACTACAGGTCAACCTCTCTAATGAACATAGATGCAAAAATCCTCAATAAAATTCTGGCAAACAGAATGCAGCAAATCATCAAGAAGATTATACACCGCGACCAAGTAGGATTCATCTGGAGATGCAGGGATGGCTCAATGTATCTGAATCAATAAATGTAATACACCGTAGCAACAGAGCCAACGACAAAAATTACATGATCATCTCAACAGACACAGGAAAAGCATTTGACAAAGTCCGACACCCATTCATTATAAGAACCCTACCAAAAATTGGAATGGATGGTCTTTATTTCAACTTGATTAAAGCCATCTATGACAAACCAACAGCCAACATCATACTAAATGATCAAAAACTGAAAGCTTTCACTCTAAAATCAAGAACAAGACAAGGATGTCCACTATCACCACTCCTATTCAATATAGTTCTGGAAACATTAGAGCAATTAGACAAGAGAAAGAAATAAATGGAATAAAGATAGGAAAAAAGAAGTTAAATTATCATTATTTGTGGATGACATGACACTCTGCATAGAAGGCTCCCAAAACTCCATCAAAAGACTTATAGACTTAATAACCAAATTCAGTGGTGTAGCTGGATACAAAGTCAACACTCAAAAATCAATAGCTTTCCTGTGCACAAATGACAAACTCACTGATAGAGAAACTAAGGAAACACCTTTCACAATAACACCCCAAAAAAATGAAATACTTAGAAATCAATCTAACAAAGGAAGTAAAGGATTTTTGCATTGAAAACTACAGTACTCTGAAAAAGGAGATTGAAGAGGATATCAAAAAGTGAAAAGATATTCCTTGCTCTTGGGTAGGAAGAACCAACATAGTGAAAATGGTCGTACTTCCAAAATTGTTATACAGATTTAATGAAATCCCAATCAAAATACCATCAGCATACCTCAGTACTAGAGAAAACATTCCTAAAATTCATTTGGAACCAAGAGAGACCTAGAATAGCATATACAATTCTGGGCAACAAAGGCAAGGCTGCAGGCATCACAATCCCTGACTTGAAATTATACTACAGAACTACTGTGATTAAAAATAGCATGGTACTGGAAAAAAATAGTCCTAAGGATCAATGGAACAGGTTAGAAGATACACAAACAACTCCAAACCCACTCAGCTATCTTATCTTTGACCAAAGGGCCAAACATGTTCACTGGAAGAAAGACAGCCTCTTTAATAAATGGTGCTGGAAAAATTAGCTTTCCACATGCTGAAGACTAAAACTAGACCCATGTCTCTCACCATGCACTAAACTAAAATCAAAATGGATCAAAGATCTAAATATTAAAACAGAAACATTAAATCTGCTAGAAGGTAGAATAGGTACAACTCTTGAAGACAGGTGTAGGCAAAGACTTCATGAATAAACCCCAATCACATGGGAAATACTACAAAGAATCAACAGAGATCTCACCCTATTAAAAAGCTTTTGTAGGCTGGGGATTTAGCTCAGCAGCATAGTGTCTGCCTGGCAAGCTCGAGGTCCTGAGTTTGATCCCTAGTACAAAAAAAAAAGCTTTTGCATAGCATAAGAAATCACGAACAGAGTGAAAAGTGGAAAATAATTTTAGCCAATTGTCCCTCAGACAATGGGCTAATATTTAGAACATATAAAGAATTGAAAAAAACTCCACAAATTTAAAGACCCAATCCAAAAATGAGTGTCTGAGATGAATACACATTTCACAGATGAAGAAGTACAAACATCAAATAAATATATGAAAAAATGTTCAACGTCACTGGTCATTCAAGAGATGCAAATTAAAACAATGCTGAGATTCCATCTCACTCCAGAAAGAATAGCTATTATCAAGAAATCAACTTGCCGGAGATTTAGCTCAGTGGTTCTGCCAACTGCCCTGCAAGCACAAGGACCTGAGTTCAATCCCCAGTACAAAAAAAAAAAAGAGGAAATCAACCAATAACCAATGCTGGAGAGGCTATAGGGAAAAAGAAACTCTTCACCACTTTTGGTGGGAGCGTAGACTGGTGCAACCACTGTGGAAATCAATGTAAAGATTCCAAAAAAACCCACCTGGGATTAGAGGTCCCATGTGACTGAGCTATTCCCCTTCTGGGTATCTTCCCAAAGAAGTTGAAAACATTATACCATAGTGCTATATGTACACTCATGTTTATAGCAGCACAGTTTGTAATAGCAAATCTTGGAAACAACCCAAATGCCCATCAACCAAAGAATGGATAAAAATGAATGGATAAAATGAATGAATGGATAAGAAAGACGTGGTTCTTTTATACAATGGAGTACTATTCAGCCATAAAGAAGGATAAACTTGAGATGTTTCTAGCTAAATGGATTCACCTTGAGACCATACTCTTAAGTGAAATAAGTCAGACACATGTATAAATATCACATTGTCTGTCTGGTGTGAGAAACTGAAAGGGAAAATAAGGACCAAAATATACAATAAATATTGTGAAATAGGAAGAAACTGTTCAAAAGGAAAGAGGAACTAGGGAGGGTGGAGGGGGACTGGAAGGAAAGTAAAAGAAAAAAATGAGAAAAGAAGGATAAAATGGAAGCAAAGCTTTGTAAATATGGAGTGGAAGAGGGAGGGAAGGGGAGGGGAATGGGAATAAAAGAGGAGTCAAGATATATCATGTACAGGTACAAATTTCCTATGATGAATATGATCATTATATATATGTAAATTGTACCAATAAACTTAATAAAAAATAAGAACAAAAAACCCAAAAAAAAGAAAGAACAGAAAATACATGTAAGCACTTCTAAGAAAAACACATGAGATCCCATTAGCCAGTTATAAGCTTTCTAGATAGTTGTCTATGCATATACTTTAAAAAAAAAAATGAGACCAGACTTAAAAAAAAGAAAAGCTTACTTTCATTTTATGTATTGCAAACATCTCTCATGTGCCTCTTTGTAATTTAAAAAAGAAGACTGCATGTGCATAGCATTCCATCACATAGTACTACCACAACTGGTTTGGCCACTCTCTTTTGTTATTAAATTTGTTTCCCATTATGTTAAAGCAAAAGGAGGCCAGAGGGCATCTATGGCTCTGCCCCTCCAGCCCTGTCTCCCCTCCACCCTGCCTCCCTCCCTTTTACCCCTCAGCCCTGTCAGGCGGGCACTGTCATGTTCACTCATCTATGAGCACATCTGTTAGGTTTGACTCGACCCAGACCCAGATTCTTCCCTGGAATTTTCTAATTAAAATTGAGAGAGACTTTCCCTCTTTAGAAATCAAGCCGTGGGATTTAGAAATGTGGGTTGTGTGTAGTTAAGTTTCCATCCTGGTAGGGAATGCTGATCAACAATGACAAAGACCAAGTAGCAGGTCAAGACAAGCAGCTCTCCCAACTCTGGTTCCCATTGTTCCTGGGGCCTTACAGCATCCCAGTTTTCCCCCAGCATTTGGTTCTTCAAAACTTTCTTTAATTCTGTGAACTGGCAACCCTCCCATCCCTTTTTATAAGCTATTTTTAGCTACATTTCTATCATTTATACAACAGCAAATACAGTGCCCCAAGGTGCTTTGTTCTGGTTAGACCCACTGAGCCTGACTCTAAATATTATATCTCACAGGTGAGAGCCACAAGTCTATTGGCTCATCTGTCACTTGGATTGCTAAATACGATTCATTACCTGATGATTACAGTGAAGTGAATAATTACAGAAATAAATCCAGAAGGATTCCAGGAATTCTAATTTCCTCAGAAACTTGCTTGACCCCAGGCAAGGCATTTTCTTTTTCAAGAGAATTGTCCTGTCTATAAACAACAGAGTGCTATTGTATAGGAGGCATTCTTGTTTTTTAAAGAAAAACATGTAATCAGTACATTTTAGATATACATAATGATAACACTCATCATAGGGAATTTGCTCCTGTACATGAATATGTCCTGCCTCTTCTTTTTTTCTTCTTGAGACAACTTCCTTTCTGTACAGAGATAGGAACAAATTAAATACCAATATAAGCAGAATAAACAGTATGAAAACATGCATGTAAAATATGTACAGTATAAAGAATCTCTGCTGAGATTTTGCCCATGGTTTCACAAGATCAATGTTATGATTTACTCGCTTTTAATGTTCTAGTGAATGACATTCTCTCAGTCACCATTTGTCAAGTTTACTTTCAGACAACTCTGGAAGAAACAGAGTTGGACCAAAGAGTTCCTTACCACAGGGTGTTCATAAGACTATCTGGAGACACACATGTGGAAGACATTAACGCAAGGCCAAATGAAATAGATGGTGTAAAAGCAGAGGAAGGAAAGTGTGCTGGAAGCTGTATGGGAAGAGCAACTCCTTCCGGCTGGGACGGAGCACAAGTGGTTCTCCACGTGGCAGGTTCACGTTAATCAAGCTCAGAGCAATTCATTCTTCCTCCCTCTCTTTCCCTCCTTCTTTCTCTTCCTCTCTTCCTTTCCCTCTCTTTAGCTTTCATTTTTTTATTCATTTATTTTATTGGTACATTTTAGGTATGCAATACAGTTACATTCATCATTGGGATCTTGTACCTTTACATAATCTCTCTCGGTTCTTATTTTTTCCCCCTTCCCCTGCCCCCCCTTCAACCCCTCCATCCCTCCCAATTTACAAAGACTTTGTTTCCATTTTTTCCTTTTCTCATATTTATTCCATTCCCTTCTTTCCTTTCCCCTACCCCTCCCACTTCCCCTTCCCCTTTGGACCTTTTCTTTCTATTTCACATTATCTATTATACATTTTGATCCTTATTTACACTTTGTTTCTCACACCAGAGGAACTATTTGGTATTGATCCTATTGTCCTATTTATTTCACTTGAGTATCACCTCAATGTGCATCCATTTAGCTGTAAATGTCTCTAGTTTCTCATTCTTTATGGCTGAGTAGTACTCCATTTTACATTAAAAAAAAAACCCCACATTTTCTTCATCCAGACTCCAGTTGATGGGCAATTGGGCTGTTTCCAAGTTTTAGCTATTACAAACCACTGTGGAAATCAGTGTAGAGATGCCTCAAAGAACTAGGACTAGAGTTCCTATTTGACCCAGCTACCTACTACCTACCCCGACTGGGCATCTTCCTCAAAGAATTAAAAGAATCATACCACAGCAATATATGCACACCCATGTTCACCTCTCACTTTGTTTTGTGAGATAGGGTCTCACTATGTAGCCCAGGCTGGCCTTGAACTCATAATCTTCTTGCTTCAGCCTCCTGAATAAAGTTATTTTTGTTTTTGTTTTTTTGGTACCAGGGATTGAACTCAGGACCTTGTGCTTGTGAGGCAGGTGCCAGAACCACTGAGCTAAATCCCTGGCCCTATTTTTTTTTTTTTTTTTTTTTTTTTGGTACTGGGGGTCGAACTCCAGTCCTTGTGCTTGTGCAGCACCCGGCCCTGCTTTTAACGATAATTTTTTGACAAAAGTTTAGATGCTTCTGTGGTTGTACATGAGCTCATTACAGGTTCCTTAAGTAGACATCTGACATTGAACTGAGATTCTATTTTATGATAAATATATCTCAAAATACACAATTATAACACTTACAAATATTATAAGAGAAGAAAAAGGGCAGTGAGTGTTTTAATTGGTTGAACCCAAAGGACAAATTTTCTTCTCACTGAAAATGAGCAAGGGTTGATAATCCTTTTCTGGAAAGGGCCAAATAGTAAACATTTTCAGCTCTGCAGGCTGTAGATCTCTGTCCCAGAGACTCTACCCTGCTGTTATAAAGCAAAAGCAGCCATAGAAGCAATGCATAAATGACGAGCATGGTTGTATTTCAATAACACTTTATTTAGAAAAACGAGTAGAGGGATAGATTGGCCCCTAGGGCTGTTGTTTATCAACCTCTGGGCTAAAATAAAGAGGAAGGGTTATGAGCATTTAATAAAAAGGACCTATTAGCACTTTATTGTGCATTGTGGAGAAAGAAATACACAAAAGGTATACTCTAAATTTCTAGACAGTGGAAGAAATACCAGAACAGGAGGTGGAACAGGATAATTTCTTAAGTAGCGAATAGATAAGCTCTGATTTAGGAAAGCCAGCAGGCAGAGGAGCTACTCACCTGGAGAAAGGGCGAAGTTTGTAGGGAGAGGGGTCTATGTAAGCAAATTACCAGGGTACAGGAGCACTAGGAGAGAACAGGGACTGTTAGAAGGAAACTTTAATATCTAGTTATGGGCTCATACCTTATGTTCCAGCTTTGCCTTTCCTTGAATCCTGAGCTACTTAACTTGTACTGAAAGAGTATTTTCCTCCTCCAAGCCTTCAGAAGGTCACTAGAAATTGTCAGTTGAGATAATCTTGAAGTAGTCAAGCAAGATGAATTCAAATAATGACAGCTGCTCCCTTTCACACTTTTATTCCAAGTAGTCCCAGATGCTTTTTTTTTTTTGTACTGGGGATTGAACTCCGATCCTTGTGCTTTCGAGGCAGGCGGTGGAACCACTGAGCTAAATCCCTGGCCCGCAGATGCTTTTTGAAACCTACAGTGCGGACACTCTCTGTATTGAGATTCTCCCAATGTCACCTATATCTCAGGCACATCCTTGCCTCAAATAAGTACAGTGGACCTTTGACTAGGAATTCAATTTGTTCATGAAGGCTGGTTTTAACTCAAGTTGGTCAGGCTCCTCTACACGGCCTTCAGAGTCTCTCTCCTGTATAATTTTAGGCCACACTTTCTTCCAGGTAGATCTCAGTGTCCTCAGAGAAACACTGGCCCAGGATTTCTCAATTAACCCCACAGAGGAGAGGATGTTGTAATGCTCCTTCTAGAACTCTTTAAGGATTAAATATGTATCTGAGACCATTGGGAAGCATAAGCACCCAGCATTCGGGTCATAACTCAAGACTTTGGTTGTAAATTAAAACTAAAATTCTGGTCGTAACCCAAGTTGTTCATATGTCGGGCCAGTTAAAACTTGAGGGTCCCCTGAACCTTTAGTAAAGCAAAGTTGTAGAGTATGAGAAACCTAGTCATTGCTGGCTAAGGCTATAGTCCCCAGGATGGCTGAAGGGACAGGAGGGATCTGATTCTCTAGATAGGGTTCCCTGTGGTACTGAGAACTGCTATTCTAATAATCTTCTCAGAGGGCTTCTGCATCCAACTGAGGTGGGCTCAATCTTATAAAATAATCAAACCAATGTAACTGAAAACAAATTTTAATCATTGAGGTTAGCAAAAGTGAAACACTTTTAAATGATCAGAATTAATAAAGTTATCAGGGATATATATTCTCATTTCCCATTGATAAGAGCACTAGTTGGAAGAACTTTTCTCATATGCAATTTGTAGGTTGTACAAAATACCTTTGGCTTAGCATTTTTATTATTAGAAATTTATTCAAGCCGGGGATTTAGCTCAGTGGTTCCGTTGCCTGCCTTGCAAGCGCAAGGATCCAAGTTCGATCCCCAGTACAGAAAAAAAAAAAAAGAAATTTATTCTAAAGAATGATTGTTAAGGGCCAGGGATTTAGCTCAGTGGTTCCATCACCTGCCTTGAAAGGGCAAGGTCCAGAGTTTGATCCCCGGTACCAAAAAAAAAAGTATGATTGGTAAGTAATATGTAATATGATGACGTTAGCTGTAGTATTTTAAAAAGAACATAAATATACAGCAATAGACTCATTTAAGTAAATTATGATATATCCAGATGATATATATCATTCAATCCATAAAATTAATATTTGAGAGAACATCTAATAATATAGATAACTAATAGTGTACCTTGAATGCTAAAATAGTGTGATAGTGTGATTCCAATTATATGTCTTTTTATATAGACATTTAAGTTTTAAAGCCTGGAAAGAGACTATTTTCACCAATGGATTGAAAGATAAATTGTGGTCCATCCTTACAGTGGAATATTATGTATTAAAGAATGAAGTTGATATATGCTGATGTGCAAAGATGTCTGTCTTAGTTACTTTTCTCTTGTTGGTAAGACAAAAATACCTGACACCCAAAGTTAAAGGAGAAAGGGTTTCTTTGGCTCATAGTTTGTAGAGGTTTCAGTCCATAATTGGCTGGCTCCAAGGCAGGGTGGCACATGGCAAAGGGCCAACAGTTCATGGTGTCTGCATGGTAGGAAAAGCAACAAGGGAAACTTAACAGCATCTTTCTGCCCCTTTTGTCTTACTCAGATTACCAGGATTAGGATGGTGCCAAACCAATCAGTGTACTGAATTAGTAATCTCAGTATCACACACTGTAGATTCAGTCACCTCTGAAAAAGCCACCTATGACTGCATGAGGCTTTGGGGGGACATCTAGACCCAAACAAGTCCATGATATATTATTAAATGAAAAGAAGGTTATTTAGTAATATACATAATATAAGCTCATTTGTATTTTATTTCACTTATTCATTTTTGTAGTGCTGGGGACTGAACCCAAGGCCATGTGCATGCTAGAGAAGTATTCTACCACCGAGCTACACCCCCAATCCACTATTTGTATTTGTTTTTTAGTGAGGTTTTACTTTTATAAAAGATATTAAAGGCTGGGGATTTAGCTCACTGGGTGCCACACCTGCCTCACAAGCACAGGGTCCTGAGTTCAATCCCAATCCCTAGTACCGAAAAAAAAAAAAAGATATTAAAGGTAGGAAAAGAAGAAGGGAAAGTAGTATGCTCTGCAGAGAGAGTATGGCCCAATTAGAGTTAGGAAAAGAAATACATTCTGCAGAGTACAGAGCATGCTGGTGAAAAGATTCACAGTGACCATGAGGTTAATGGCCACCACCTTTTATATCCTCCATTTTGTTGTCAGATCTGGGCCATCCTATTAAAAACCTACTTGTGGGCTGGGGATTTAGCTCAGCGGTTCCAAGGCCTGCCTCACAAGCGCAAGGTCCTGAGTTCGATCCCCGGTACCAAAAAAAACAAAAACAAAAACAAAACATGCTTGATCTTGTGCCAGAAGAATTGAAGATAGCATTCTCTGGTACCAGGAGTAGGGCTTAGAAGCTGTTCTGAGCATGTGTTCTATGATTGACAGGTCATACCTTCTTGCCCAGCTGGTTTGCTATATCCTAATCTCCTGCTTTATTTCCCCCAAGAGATATAAATCCCCATACTTCTTCATGGGTTGGTGAGGGTGTGGTGGTCTCTATCTTCATATAGCTACTTCTGGCTGAAAGGGGCTGTAAGCCCTACCTACTAGGGACTACGTTCTCTCTAAATACCTTGGGATATTGTGACTCACTGGCTGGGTTGAAAAAAAAAAGAAAACAATGAGAAGAGAGTTAGTGTCTATATAGAGAGAACCGTTGAGCTGATTGTTCAATGAGAGGATTCTTGGTGAGTTTGTCAGGAGAGTCATGGGCTGTAGTCTGGATCACCATCTGAAGCCTTGAATAGATAAACTTTACTATTAGGTTGGGGATGTAGAGCCCAAAAATGAGTAGGAGGAGGTCAGAATAGTTCCTGGTCTGTCTCAAAAGGTAGACTATGACAAATCAAGCAAGTCGAGATTTCCACGCTTCCTGTGGAGAAGAAAGTATAGTAAAGAACAAATTTAGACTATCAAGAGCCTGAGAACACACATGGTGAGACACACCAGGAAACTGTTCCTAGGGCTGTCAGAAAACTTCCTGAGTTCCCAGCTTTCATTATTTTTTACCAACCTCTGACTCCTTACCTCTCCCCAGCAACCAATATCAGAAAAAAATCTTAAAGCCCTTGAGCCCTCTGATTGAGTGGGAGAGAAGAGACAAGAAGAGAATTGAGACTTTCCCAGGGGAGAGAGATGGAAAGAGAAAAAATCCAGTGAGCTCCCTCATAATTTGAGTCCATAGATTTCAGAGAGAGAGAGAGAGAGAGAGAGAGAGAGAGAGAGAGAGAGAGAGAAACAAAACTGTCCCCAAAAGGCCTTACCTCCTCCTAGCTGGCTTTTCCAAAAATATTACTGGGATTCTGAGGCACTGTACTCATTCTCTTTCCAGGCTGTTTTCCTGAACAAATAATTTAACAGGAAACAAGGTACTAATGTTTATATTTATTAAAGATATTAAAAGTAGGAAAAGAATCATTCTCTGCAAAAGCCAGTCTGGGCCAATTAAAGGTAGGAAAAGAAATATGCTCTTCAGAATGCAGAGTGGGCCAGTGACAAGGTTCACAGTGGTCACCATTTGTATATTTCAAAATGTTTATATGTACATTAAAAAGTCTTTATAGATCTATTCCCACCTGGTAACTATAGTCAAGAGGCTGCTCTGGTTGTCTAATTTTGTATAACAATTCACCTTAAACTCTGATCACTTTAAGTGACAATAATCATTTATAAACTCTCACTGTTTATGTGGATCAGGAATTCAGAAACTGCTCAGCTGGGTGGTTCTGACTCAGAGGTTCTCATGAGATTATGGTCAAACTATGGCTGGGCTTGGGGTCATCTCAAAGGTTTGTTCATTCCTACATATGGTGCCTGAGCTGGGCTGGCTAGAATGTTGGGCTGCTAAAAATCTATTCACATATGACCTTTCCATGTGATCTCTCCAGTGTGGTAGCTTCAAAGTGTTCAGACTTCTTTCATGACAATTCAGGGATCCAGAGTCATATGTCCAGGGAAAGAGAACCAGGCAAAGGCCATACTGCCTTTCATGACCTAGCCTTAGAAGCCACTTCTGCTACAGCCTATTGGTTGAAGGCGGTTACAAAGTTCTGGCCAGTCCAAGGGAGGGAACCTAGATTCTCAGACACCCCCTAGATGAAAGAGTCAAAAATAAAATAAAACTTTCAACTTTTCATTATAAGAAGAATATGTGGAATGGGACACATATTGCTGTAACTTTCTTGAAAAATACAATTTTCTACAGTATGTTTTAAATACATTTGCATTGTTTTAATTTTTACAATTGAACATATGTTGTTTCAGAACTAGCAAAACACGACACAAAATTAATTTTAAAAATCTATGAATCTGGGCCAGGGATTTAGCTCAGTGGTTTCGCCGCCTGCTGCGCAAGCGCAAGGACCTGAGTTCGAACCCCAGTACAAAAAAAAAAAATCTATGAAACTAAAAAGCAATCAATTATTTCCTCAATTCCATCAATATGAAAAGTTTTAAAAATCACATTACATCTTGTCCATATTGTAGTGCAGTGTTTTAAGTTGGGGTAATTCTATTGAAAATAGAGATGATTCTATACCTTATAATTATCACAAAGTAATTTTTTCAAAGCAGCCCCTGATAAAACTACAATTGTATTATAAGGGCCTTATTTAAAATAGGCTCTGAGTTACTGGTTTATCCATTCTGCCCAGGAGTGTTTCAGACTATTTCTAATTTTAAAGTCAAGTAAAATTGGAGAAATGATATTAATTTCTTATAATAATGATATCACTCAAAGTTATAGAATAAATACATGATTCCTAGCCTAACAATATTACCAAGAAGTAAAACTTACCTCCCTGCTTTGTTAGTGTGGCAGCACCAGGAAACCTGCTGTCCCACAGCATTTCCCTGACCAGTGGGGTACAAGATTCTGGCCAGTTCTTTTCCTTGAACTTCAAGTATCCTACTTTTCATATTTAAAAAAATACAAAAGAAGTAATCCTTTAACTTTGGTAATTTGCAGCTAGGCAAAGGGACTTCTTTTTTTTTTTCTGATTCCCTCCCCAACTTTAATTTTAAACTTCCCTCCTTATTAAACAATCAGGTAAAAATAAATATGTTTTATTGTAGAAATACAAAAGGGGGTTAAAATTCTCAATGAGGAAAACCCATAATGTGTCCAATTGTATAAAGGCTCTTCCCTTACAAGCAACAGGGATAAAGCTGAAGACCCAGTTTGGTTTTCCTGCTGAAATACACAAAATAACTTAGAAAAACCAGACGAGGTCAAATATTGTAAGCTCACTATCAGTGCCTGCCTTCTTTGAAAGTTGATAACCACAGTGAAAGGCAGAGCTGATGGTAGGGGAGTCAGGAGTTGCTCATTCAGAGTCCATCTTCTTCAAGTCAATGCTGAAGAAAAGCCCTTAGGGAAGTCTTAACTGAGGAGCTGGCTGACTGGACTTCCTCCACTGTAATGCTCAAAATAGCTTATTTCTTGGCCAGCAGAAGCACAGAAGAACCTGGAACAGCTGCCTTTAGCAAATCCCTGCTGCTTCCCAAACATCGTATGTTGGGCCTGACCATCAACCAGCCGTTTTGCTAGGAGCTTGAGGTCTATGTGATGTGGCAGCTGTTGGCTACACCTGGAGAGAGAGGACAATGTCAGGGTTTGCCCATCTGTGGTTCAAAGAACACTTGAACCTGGACCTGGGATTTAGCTCAGTGGCATCTGTGCCTGCCTTGCAAGGGCGAAGTCCTGAGTTCGATCCCCAGTACCAAAACAAACAAAGAACACTTGGTTCCTTTGTAGAAAGCACCTGGCTACACGAAATATTTCCCCCCCTCAACTACTCTCCAGCTTAGCGCTGATTTTGAGGGGTTAGCTAGTCCCTCTGAGAAAAGACATTTGCAAAGTGAACAACCCCTAAGGCAAGGGCTTAGCAGGATTCCAGAAGCTGAGCAAACCCAAAAGTTGAGCAGTCTGGATTGGGCAAATAGACTTCTGATGTAAGATGAGAAGCTCCTAAAGGCCAGGTGCAACCTTTGTCTACTCGTTGACTACTAGGGCCCACTATTTTGATCACAATTACCAATTAATGACAGCTTTCTCCTGCTATGTATTCCAAGGAGACAAATTTCCATTCATTGTCAGTAGTCTCCCCTTTACAAGGACTTTTTAAGTTTTAGTGAAGTAATGGTAGTATTAGAAAATCCAAATAATACAAAATGATTTATATTGAAAACCAATTTTTTTCCTACCCCATTTCACCAAAATCCAAAGAACTTTAAAAATAACACTGGGGGCCGGGGATTTAGCTCAGTGGTTCTGGTGCCTGCCTCACAAGCGCAAGGTCCCAAGTTCAATCCTGGGACCAACCCCCGCCCCCCAAAAAACATTGGAAGCAGCCTAGATGTACATGAACAGAGAAAGATAAACTTGAGTCTCTTGTAGGAAAATGGATGCACCTTGAGACCATCATGTTAAGTGAAATGTGTTTACCACCATAAATATCACATGGTTTCTCTTAAGAAAACCAATATAAAAATAAAATAAAATATATATATAATAAGAAATAGGGAGATAGATCTTTCTCAAATGGGAAGAGGATCAAGAGACGAAGTGAGGAGGACAGGTTGCAGGAAAATGGTGGAGCGGTAAGCAACAACTCAGCCTCTCTGAGACTTGGAATCCAGGCATTGGAAAATGGCAACTTGGAGAAGAAAAAAAAGTGGGCGGGGAGTAGATTCTCAGGAACCAGGAAGGATCTGACAGGAAAATTAAAACCTACAGAGAAATTGAAGAGACAGAACACAAAGCAGAAAAGGGAGGGGACTATCTGCACTTTCTCCCCAGCTGCTGGCTCATGGCTTGTAAGAGTGGGAAACTGAATCCACAAAGACAAAGTGAAAGTGAGGGACACTAGAGGGCTTCAGAGAGAAACAGTGGTGGAATGGACTACTGGCTGCTGTGAGCTGCATCAGCTGGTGAAGGACTCCACTTCAAGTGCCCTCCATATCCCCTGGAGAGAGTGCTTGGCTGGACACCATTCCAGAGAGGAGTTGACTGAACCCAGGACTCAGAGCAGCCATGGGATGGCTTCAGTTCAGGACTCCCACAGCTTTGCTCCCACAGTGACTTGGGGAGGGACAGCCATGGTCAGGCTGGCAAGAGACCCCCTGAGAGGTTTTAGCTAAAGGATATAAGCCATAGCCCGTGGCAAGAGGCCAGGCTCAACCTCCTGAATTGCTCTGGATTTGAAAATCGCATAATTGGTGCCCTCACTGTAATCCTATCACCTGCTAGTGCCTGTACCCACCACAGATCTGGGGTCAACTGACTTCTTGATCCACCAGCACGAGCAGGGACACATCTAGATGTGGACACTGCCCTAAAATTGTAGATCCCAGAAGAAAACTACACATTCACAACAACAGAGAAATTTCTTTTTGTTGTTGTTGGTTTGTGTGTGTGTGTGTGTGCGTGTGTGCATTGTTTTTAGTTTGTTTTGTTTTTTCTCTTCTTTCCTTGTCTCCTTTCTTCGTCACCAGTTTATTGAGGTCTGGAGAATTTTCGCACATCCTTCTTCCTTGGTTCCTATCTCTTTTTCTTACTTCCTTTTTCTTTATTTTTTCCTCTTCTCCCTTCTAATTTTTTTTCCCGGAACTGGGGATCAAACTTGCACTTGCACTTGCGAGGAGGTGTCTTGCCACTGAGCTAAAGCCCTGGCCCCTCCCTTCTAATTTTTCATTCCTACTTTTATTCTCTATATAATTTCTTTCTTTTTTTCTCTCATATTCTTTTATCTTCTATTTCTCAACAATTTTTCCTCTTACCTCTATGTAGTTCTATGTACATTTTTCTACTACCCAATAAGATTCTTTGTACCACTTCCCTCTGCTCCTACTCATATCATAGAGGTTTCAAAGTTTTCCTCTCACATTCCCCCATTCCCAAACCCTATATCTTTAATAGTTTAGCCATAAAGTTTTGTTAATCTTTTGATAGTTAACTCTGTAAATTACTGTTGAATTCTTTTCTATCATTAGTGGAGAAAAAGCTGTCTCATTTAGTACATATTGGCTGTAAATCAATAGCTGGATTGTCTTAATATTTACACCATCATGGTAGGTTTCTTCTCTAGGATTAAGAGGGGTACATAATTGATTCTTATGCTATGTTAATGTTCAGTTTGCTTTGGATAATACTACTGTAGCTGGTTCGCTTGATATTATCAGGGTCACATAATTGTCCCTACTTCTCTGTAAGCCAACACTCAGATTACCTTTGTGACATTAATAATACTAGCATACATTCCCAATGAACTTGGTTGTTGGGATAATTACACTGCATTTGGCCCTCAAAAATTAACCAAGTTTCCTGCGTCTCAAGTGCAAGGTCCTGAGTTTGATCCCTGGTACCAAAAAAAAAAAAAAAGAAAGAAAAAAGAATTAACCAAGGTAGTCAGATCTTTGGGCTGTGGCAAAGGATTACCCATGTCTACAAAGGAGGTTGGTAAATACGTTTTTCAAGAATGCCAGGCATTTAAAAATATTGCATGGGGCATACCTGTACTGAAAGTATTTGTTGTTTAACTGATGAAATACGACTTTAACTAAGAGTCTTGTGTTTTTATTATTTATCTATTTATCTATCTATCTATCTATTTATTTATTTTTTGCTACCTGGGATCGAACTCAGGACCTTGCGCTTGCAAGGCAGGTGGAAGAGTCTTGTGTTTTTATTTGCTAAGCTGGCAACGAGAATACTTTCATCTGACTGGACACATTGCCACACCCAACAAAATGAAGGTTCTATTTGGAGGTTGAGCAGGCAGCCAGCATCTCTGCGTGTTGAGCCTTCAGTTTTTATTTGCTGGTTGGTCTTCACCTTTTAACTCAGACCTCCTCTCCCTATGCCTAACAGTAAGTAGCCAGTTTTTGTTTTTACTAGTGCTCCCCGTCTTCTTCCATATCACCGCATATGAAAATGCTTTTATTTTTAGGAGTAAACAAACTCCATTGTGTGTAGGAAATTTTCCTTGAGAGGTGAACTGAGAGACAGGCATTTAGTTCAAACTGAATGTCAAAGACAATTGAATTCTAATATAATGTCTCATGATAATTTTATTGCCTAAATCTTTGGGTTACTCTCTTATGTAAAATGACTCCTATCTTACTGCTTTTGTAGCATATAACTCCATATTTTAATAGTTAATTTTAAGCTAACTAGTGTGGGAACAAAAATACTGATGAAATAACATTAAAAAGAAAGTAGAGGGAAAATTAGGGTAGATATAGGGAAGCGAATTATTTCATCATCCACTGTAAATTATAAATCATGTTTAACATTGATAAATCATAAATAATCCAATATGCATTTTATTTATTTGCTTATTTATTTACTTTTATTAGCATATGTGTGCAGTACGTAATGTTTTTGTTCCTTATTTGGAGTTGGTACATGTACATAACACATCTTAATTCCTTTTTTCATCTCCTTTTCCTCCCTTCTCTACCCCTCCCTCCATCTCTTTTTATAAACTTTTATTTTTATGAGTACATGTTTATGGTACATAATGATCACATGTATGATGGGGAACTTGTACATGTACATAACACATCAATTCTTTTTTTCCCTTTCCCTTCATCCCTTTTAAAAATTTTCTTGCCAGCATCAGATTCATTCATTTATTTATTTATTTTGGCACTGGGGATTGAACTCGAGACCTTGTGCTTGCGAGGCAGGCGGCAGAACCACTGAGCTAAATCCCCGGCCCCCAGATTCATTTATTTATCTGATAAGTTCTTATAAAGTTAATTATCATGCATACAGATTAACAGCCAGACTAACCTGCCAGAGAACATATAAAACACATAAGACAATTATACTAAATCAAGGTACACTTTTAAATACATTGTTCTTGCTGGATTACAGTAACTTCTCTCTCTCTCTTTTTTTGCTATGGTCTGTCTTTTATTTTGCACTTTATTGATATGCTGAGTTTCTCATATAAGAGAAGCCATGCCATATTTGAACTTGTATTTCTGATTTACTTCACTTAACATTATGGTCTCAAGTTCCTACAAATGACACAAGTTTATCCTTCTTTATTGAAGAATAATACTCCATTGTATACAAATACCAAATTCTCTATGTCCATTCATCTGTTGATGGACATATAGGCTGCTTCTAAGATTAGGTATCATGAATTGTACTGTCATAAACATGGGTATGCCTACATTACTGTGCTATGATGTCTAACTCTTTTGGAAAGATACCTAGAAGGGGAATAGATCAGTCAATTGGAATTTCTATTTTTAGGGGTTTTGAGGTATCTCTATACTGATTTTCATAGTGGTGGTACCAGTTTACACTCCTACCAACAATGAGGAAGTGTTCCTTTTTCCCTGAAACCTCTCCAGCATTTGTTTGTTGTTGTTGTTTGCTTAAATTCTTTATTGGTACATTTTAGGTATACAGTACATTTACATTTATCATTGGGTGCTTGTACCTGCACATGATGTATCTTGATTCTTATTTTTTCCCCATTACCTGTGCGCCCTTCACCCCTCCACCCTTCCCTATTTACAAAGACTTTGTTTCCATTTTTTTCTTTTCTCATAATTTTTCTTTTCCCTTCTTTCCTTTCCCCTTCCCCTTCCCCTCCCACTTCCCCTCCCCCTTTGGACCTTTTCTTCCTATTTCAAATTGTCAATTATTCGTTTTTTACTTTTTACACTTTTTTTCCATTAAGTTTATTGGTACATTTTTGGTATAAAATACAGTTACAGTCATCATTGGGATCTTGTACCATTACATGAGTATCTTGGCTCTTATTTTTTTCCCCTTCCCCTGCCCTCCCTTCACCCCCTCCACCCTTCCCTCTTTGCAAAGACTTTGTTTCCATTTTTTTCCTTTTCTCATATTTTTTCTTTTCCCTTCTTTCCTTTCCCCTACACCTCCCACTTCCCCTACTCCTTTAGACCTTTACTCCCTATTACGCAGTATCAATTATACATTTTTAATTACAATATCAAAATTTTGAGGACATTATTACAGATTTTACAGAATTTAAAAGGATATAGAAAGCATATTACAAAAATCTGTTTTGAAATAAATTTGACAACTTCTAAGAAGTACCTTGGAAGACAAATTAATGAAACTGACTCTGGAGGAAATATAAGATTTGAATAGCACCTATTAAAGAAAGTATATTCCTAGCTTGAAAACCTACCTATATGACAACAGGCTCATATACATTTTAACTGATAAATTATATCAAACATTTAAAGCAGAAGAAAGAAGGAACACTTCTCCCCTCATTTTAGGAAATCAACATTGTGCTAATACTAAAACTCTCCAGCATTTGTTATTGGTTGATTTCTTGATAGTAGCCATTCTTTTTAGGGTAAGATGGAACCTTAATGTTTTAATTTGCATTCCTCAAAAGACCAGCAATGTTGAATATTTTTTCATTTATTTATTGCCCATTTGTCCTTCTTCATCTAAGAGCTATCTATTCATTTCAGATGCCCTTTCTTTTTTTTTTTTTTTGGTACCGGGGATCAAACTCAGGATCTTGCGCTTGCGAGGCAGGCGGCAGAACCACCGGACTAAATCCCCAGCCCCAGATGCCCATTCTTAATTGGATCTTTAAAATTTTTTTGAATTCTTTATATATCCTAAATTTTTACTAACCTGCCTCCTACCTATAAACCCCATCCCTAGTTGTTCTCTACTTCAACTTGTCTTTCTCTAGAAGACCTCATAATGGTCCTTGATTTCACTTGTAGTTTCAACTGACCCTCTTCCTGATGGATTGGTCACTTATGCATGAACCTACAAATGGGCCAAAACATACTTGAAAAAACTGGAAATTTGGCACTGGTAAGCCTAGATTTTTTACATGCATCTCCTTATATAAGTGAAGATGTTGAAATTAGTCCAGCTCTTATTTCAATGTCTATAATAACCCATTATTTTAAACTTGAAAATTTAAGGGGCGAGTTTATTATGAATAATCCTTCACCAACTTCCAAGGAAAATTAGAGCCTATGTCACAGTAGTGTAATTAGCAATAAATGGTGGCTGCACCCATTTGGGACCTGAGTCTGGGGCAGAGCTAGTGTTTTGCATAAGAGAGAGTTTGGGAGGTAGGAGAGGGAGATCCTGAGGCAAGGATAGCTATCAGGATAGCTTACTGCTGGCGGAAGAAGATAGCTCCCAGGTCCAAAATAGAGATTTTGAAGGAAGAGATATAGCTAATCAATACTCCTTTGTTCTTTCTCTCTCCTCTCCCCTTTTTCTCTCCCCACCTTCCCATCCCTCTTTCCCTTCCACTCTTTCTCATTCCTCCTTTCTGTGAAAAGCTGGGTATTATGGCCCAGTGGAATTTTCAGAAAAAATCTGCTAGAATCACGAATTTTATTGTTACATGAAGTTTTGTTTTGGAGAACATAAGAGGCAGGGATAAGAGAAACAAGAAGAAACAAAATATATAATTTTAATTATGCAGAAATCAGTTTATCCCTTCAATTGCAAAAAAAAAAGTTACAGAAATATCTTTAATATATTATTCTGAATAGGTAGTTTACTAAAGCTCAATTAATCTGACATAAGCACACCTTGCTTTTCATTCTCTGCGCGTTCCCGGCGTGCTTTGCCTTCCACACAGCGATTAGCGCTGAGTAACAAAAGGTGAGCCCCTGAGCTGCCTCCTGATTAGTTCGATGGCACTCTTCATTCTGTTAAACAGTAGTTTGTCTCACCTTTGAACATTTTAATCGTACCTTTCTCTTGTCACTTGATAAAATGAGTCAAAAACAGTAAAATGAAAGTTCTGATCCCTCTCATAAAAGTCATAGATTCATCCAATTGATATAACTCGGAAATAAGTTTAGGAAATAGAGGATCCAACATCAGAAAATGGCCAGGTGAAATCCCTGTTGTCAATGTGCATCTACAGGTTAGTCAAGTTAGGAGCAAGGGCCAAGGACGAAGCTCGGTGGTCACACACACACACACACACACACACACACACACACACACACACACACACGGGCCTGGGATTTAGCTCAGTGGTTTCGCTGCCTGATGCTCAAGCGCAGACACCCGAGTTCAATCCCCGGTACCAAAAAACAAACAAACAGAACTAGAGATGATTCGGGGCCGGGGATTTAGCTCAGTGGTTCCGCTGCCTGCCTTGGATGCGCAAGGTCCTGAGTACAATCCCGGTACCAAAAAAAAACCCCACCAAAAAACAAAAACACACACACACACTCACATACGGGCCGGGGACAGGGTTATGGAGAATCCAGAGTAGGAATTTTCAGGGAAAAAAGTGAATTTGATTGAGCCTGGCATTTAGAAAAGAATTAAGAATTATGAACATTGAAAAATTAAACAAATGAGAAAAATAAAGCAGTGGTTAAGTAGGAAAAATAAAAAGACATATGACAAATCAAAAATATTCTATAATCCTAATACATCACTTACTCATTGGTAAACAAGAATTACACGATTATACTCTACATTTGCCCCCAAATTTTTGCCTAACTCTGGTGAGTAAATGAAATTGTGAAAGTGCAGCTTTTTCTTTCATAAAAAGCACTCAACAGATTTTGAGATTTGAGAAATCAAGAAGACCAATATGATCATAACATTAGAGGGACGTGAAGAGGGATAGATATAAAACGCGAAGAGCTGACTGTTATGACATGTTTAGGGAGCGGAGGAATCTTGGGGAAGGAATTGCTGTTTTTCATTATAAGCCTTTTTCTCATGACTTGGTTCTTTTATTGGTGCACAAGTTGTTGCAATAAAAATTAAATCAACTCACTATACAATAATATTTTTAAAGGTAGGGAATGCCTACATCTTTCACCTATATTTTAAGAAGTTTGAAGTTTGCTCTTCTTGAAAATAAATAAATAAATGAGCAAATAAATAAAGTTTACTTCCCTTTGACATGTAAAATACATGATATTGATGTAGATCTTGAATGAACTTCTGGATAAAATGTTTTAAATGCCAGGAGTCAGATAGTGCATATTTTTAGACCAACCTGTGAGGAGGGGAGAGTACAGTAGCTCATTTCCTACAGCTAATCTTTTGTCCCACAGCTTGGGGGCTTTTGCCCTTCTGTTCTGACTCAGGCCATTCTGTCTAAATATTTCTGTTCACTCCAAAGTCTAGTCTTTATTTTTCAGTCCAGGATACTTTGCCTTGGCTCTATGAAGCCTTGCTCAGTCTAACCTATGTTTATCTTCTCATCTTCCTGGAAACCTATTCTCTTTTCCAAATTTTCTTTCAAACTCTACTTTTAAAAATATATTTGTATTTTATTAATTCATACAATAAGCATTTTTTAAGTCACTACAATGAGTCAAATCCTTTGTCACCACCTGGTGTTACAGAAGAATATGATTCCATTCCAGAAGAGGAGAAAATGTAACATAAATTAGTTTGAAATCTTTTGGAGGATGCAGATGTCACTAACTGTCTTCTCTTCTAGGAATGTACATGAAAACACTACCAAATTTCCCTGCTAAATTTTCATGAGCCAAATGAAAGGACATGGCTACTCTCTCAATGCAAGCAGTACACACACACACACACACACACACACACACACATACACACACACACTCCTCAGTAGAAGGCCACGATAAACTATGGAATAGAGACTACATTTCAAGTCTCGCTGAGACTGCCCTGTGATTTCCTACTTTATACTGTAGTTAGCAGATCTTGCTAACCTGCAGATTCGGGTATATTTTATGAAAACACAACCAGAGCCTAGGTAGCCAAACAGTGGGCAAAAGGGAACCATTACATGCTTCCAAGTCACAGTATTCAGGTGCAGCCCACTGACCCTTGTCACTCTTACAGGAAGTGAAATGTATGGACCTGTGCTCAGAAAGAGACAAGAGGACAGCACAGTCATGAGCACTGACCTTTATTTAACATTCAACACAAGTCTAGCCCACCAATGAAATTAGTCTAATGAATGTCCCCAACTCTGAATGAGCATCTCAGTTATTCCTTTGAGGAAGGACATAAAAGGGATGTTATGATTAAAATCTAAAATGTCTGCTAAGCTTCTCATATGTGGAGAAGTAGAGCCTGGTAGGAAGAATCAGGTTATAGTAGGTGTAACTTGGTATGGTGTATACATGTCGCTGGCTCCTCCCTTCTCTTTCTGCTTCTGGGTCACCATGACATGAGCAGCTTTCCTCTGCCAGACCTTTCCATCATGCTGTTTCTTCCTTGGAGCCAGAAGACCATGGGCTGAACCCTCTGAAAACTGAGCCAAAATAAGCCTTTCCTCCTTTAAGTTGCAGGTGTCAGGTATTTTGTCACAGCAATGGGAAAGTGACTAATACATGGGGAGAAGGCAAAAGTATAGCGGAGTTTCCGTCTTCTGAGTAAACCCAAGAGGAAAATGTTAAATGAGATCTTCCATCTCCAATGGTTGTCCTTACTTGGGAATTTTTCTTCTTTTCTTAAAAATAATTAGAACCACAAGACATAAAAGTGGCTCAATGTTCAACAGGATCATAATTAAGCACATTTCCTGAACATCATTAACATATGAAAATATTAAGGAAATACATTTGTTAAATACCAATGTGCCCCTCCCCATAAAATGCATACATCAAGGAGAATTGACCTTAGGATATTTGGGGGCCCAGTATTCTAGGCCCAATATGGGCTCCATAATTACATCACATAATCTCATTGGATTATTGAGGGTACTGATTTACACAGCATATAAAACAATGCCTCCATGCAGAACCTTAGCTTTTGTCATTGTTAATTTATATTTATAAAATATATTACAGAAATTATCTCTCTTTATTTTTTCAACACCCTGTAAAGGAAGTGAGATGTCCCCCCAAAGCCTCATTCCATCAGAGGTAACTTAATCTGGAATGTGTGATGCTGGGATTAAGGGCATGTGATTATTAAACCACTACATGTGAGGTTTAGCACCACCCTAATCTCAGTAGTCTGAATGAGATAAAAGGGGCAGGAAGACACTGTTACACTTTCTTGCTGCCTTTGCTACCTTGTGCATGCCATGTTGTTTCTCCTCAGTGATGCCTGTTTGCCATCCCTGCCTTGGAGCTAGCCAATTATGGACTGAAACCTCTACAAACTGTAAGCCAAATAAACCTCCTCCCCTTTAACTTTTGGGTGTTGGGTATTCTGTCTCAGCAACGGGAGAAAAGTAACCAACACAACAAGTCATATTAGCCCCCTATCTTAGTCACTTTCCTCATTGGGATAAAATACTAGACACTTGCAACTCAAAGGAAGGGAGATTTATTTGGGCCCACATTTTAGAATTTTCAGTCCTTGAATGGTCAGTGGTGTGGTAGATGGGACTGGGTGAAGGAAAATTTTTCATATGGAAACCAGAAAGTAAGTGAGGAGATGGGAAGGAAGATATAACCACAGTTATATCTCTGACCAGGCCCCACTTCCCAACTGCAAGTTAGCTATAATACCCCCTATAATTCAATCACCTTCCAAAGGTCCTGCCGATGACAAAGTGAAGCTTTAGGGGGACATCTAGATATAAACAATAACATTCTGCCCCAGCCCCCACCAAAGACTCGTACATATCTCTTTATGGAAATTGCATTTAGTTCATCTCTAAGAGTTGCCAAATTCCTAACAGTTTCTGCATTGCTGAAAAATCCAAGTCCAAAGTCTCCTCAGAGACTTAAGGCAAACTCTTAGCAGTGAGCCCCTGTAAATATCAAAAAGAAGTTAAACACTAGTGAAATATACTGGCACAGGATAAACATTCTCATTCCAATAGAGAAAAATTGGGGTCTAGAAAGGAATTGGATCAAAACAAAGCAAACTTTAAATCCTGTAGCTCCATATCCAGCACCTGGGGCAAGTTGTGGTGAGGAGTTGTAAACTCTAAAGGTCTTGGGCAACCTTGCCTCTAAAGCATTGTTAGTAGTAGTAGCCCTCATGGATTCTGCCTTGTGCTGGCTTTGCTTACTCCTTGTGGCTTTCTTTAGGTATTCTACATTCCTGGCTTCTGCAAATTTCTGGGTTCTCCAGACATTGCACTATTCATTTCATCCTCACAGTTTCACACGCTGCCCTCTCAGGGGTACACTGGCCTCCCAATCCTTCTTCTGAAATGTGGCTGGAAACCTCCATGACCCTACAACTCATTCATTCTGAATGCCTGTAAAACCAGCACCACAAGGATGACACCAAGGGATGCTGTGAGCTCCAGCAGTATCATGGCTTTTGCATCATGGCTTCAGGGGTATCTGAGTGACTGGATGGCTGAGCTCTGTGAACTGAAATTCAGGAAGTTGTTTCTTAGGCAGCCTTTCTCAAGCAGGGTTCCCTAAGGGACTCTTCTCAAAGCAATGACTTTCACTTTTCCACCCTTGAGTCTTAAGGATGAAATCTTTCAGATTCTTCTCATGATCTCAAGGCATCCTTTGTATTATCGATGTGAAATACTCAGCTTCTTTTATTCCCAGCTTCCAATTAGAGGGGTTTCTTTAAATAAATTTTTGATTTTTGAAAAAATAAAATGTCTTAACAAAATAATAAGAGAATAACAACAGTAAATATACCATGTATCTTCAAAGTGGTTACTCAGAGTACAAGACATAGACAAAAAAGATTCTCTCTTATAAAGTAGAAACAGATAATAGCACAAAACTTTATTTTCAATGAACTAAGAGAAACTAGTAGTATAAATGAAACAAAGAAAGAAGTTTGAATAATTCCTCAAATTACTTATTCTGTTGTTTCAAAAATATTTTAATATATAAGCTTCTTTTAATGCTAAACTTTTCAGCAACCAAGTTCTTCTCTGCTCCAATTTTGCAGGCCACAACTTTACCAGATCTTCCTTTCTGGCCAAACTCAAAACTTAAAATCATTCAACTGTGCCGTTTGCTCTTGATTCTCAATGTAGAGCTGGCTAAAATCCCCAACAGTACCTATGCTGCAGCCTCGACATTTGGCTGCCTGGAAATTTCCTCTGCCAAATTCACTAGTCTACTGTCCTTAATCTCAGTCTTCCACAAAGCCTCAAGACAAAATGTAGACAAAATTCTGACAGAGCATAATACATGTGGCCTGGAATCTAGGCTGATGGAGCCCTTGTTCCCGACTGAAACCTCCCAAAACTAGTCTTTTTTTTTTTTGGAACCAGGGATTGTCAAAACTAGTCTTAACCATCTGCATTTCTATCAGCATTCTGGTCTTCTAAGCTCCAACCAGGATTTCCCATCAAGCTCAGTTTATAGCATTGTAGGGCTTCTCTAGCTGGCATCTCCAAACCTTTCCAAACTTCTCTCATGCTCCACTCCCAAAGGCTTCTGAATCATGTGGTCAGGTAGTGTCACAGCCAATGACCCCACTTCTCTGGTACCAAAATCTGTCCTAGTTATTTTACTCATTGCTGGGACAACACACCTAACACCCACAATTTAAGAAAGGAGAGGTTTCTTTTGGCTCATGTTTCAGTCCATAGTTGACTGGTTCCAAGGCAGAAAGGCATGGCAGAGGACCATGCCAGAGGAGACCTGTTCATGGCATGGCAGACAGGAAGTGGAGACAGTCAAGGGAGGAACCGGAGAGAAAGAAGTACCCTTCCAGCCCATGTCCCCGGTGACCTCTATCCTCTAATCAGACCCCAGCTTCTAACAGTAAGCCAGCTATAGAACCTCTGCCAACCACTGTCCACAAGTCCTGCCTTTGAGTGCATGAGGCTCAGCGGGGGTGGGGTGTGTGTGTGTGTGTGTGTGTGTGTGTGGAATTCTGGCTGTAAACCATAACACCTCCTTTAGAGAAGTTATTTATATACCAGGTATATATTTCAGATTTTCTGATTTCTAGTTCAAAACCCCTTCTACTGCCTTATGAATGGGGTAGCTGCTTCATTTCTTTTATTCAGTAATTTAAAAATTAGATGTTTTACCTTCTCATTAGAAACTCTCAAATGATGACAAAGTAGAAATTTTTCCTCTTCTATTAGGAAAAGAATTTCTTGGCTTGGATTATATAAAATATTTGGCTTTGCAGTTTCCTAGACAAATCGATATGTATCTTACTGAGTTGACAAATGTTTGCTTTCTGCCTTACACAAAGAATTTTTCACATGCTGATTGGTTATTCCATAGGAGTCAAACCATTATGGAAGGGACAGGAGGTGAATTCACTGTCACTCTGTCCTCTCACTCTAGGAAGTAATTTGGATGGATAGGTAGCTGTCACCACAGCCCCCCTTCTTAAATGTATCTTTTATATTTTGATGGAGAAAATATATTTAATATCTGTGAAAATGCATACATCAAAGGTGTACAGATATATGTATCCTCACATAAATAATTGGGACACTGCTCTGCATACCACTCTAACTTGTTTTTTCTTGCTTAGTAATATACCATGAATATTTCCCTATGTCCCATGAGTTAGTTAGGGTTCATTCCACTCTAAAACCTGTTTAAGTAAGGGGTTATTTGTTTCACAGAATAATAAATCCAGAGATAGATGGTCAAGGCTGATGGGGTCACTTCACAATGCCTTCAGGAGCCAGTTTTCTCCCAGGTTTTTACTCTGCTATCCTTAGTATGTGGTTTTAGACTTTGTCCTTATTACCTCATTGGCACAAGATGGCTGCTCCACCCCTCCAAATGCAGGTAGAAAGAAAGGGAAATGGAAAGAGCAAAAGTGAGACTTCTTCTGATAAGAGAGCTTTCCTAGAATCCTACTGAACAGCTTCTGCTTATGTCTCACTGACCACAACTATTTCATATGGATGCCCAAAGCCATGAGAGAAGCTAGGTGTTGCTGATTGTGTTTTTCAGGAAGTTGATAATGAGACAGAGTTAGACATGCCAAAAGTGTAATGGTGAATAACTCTTGTAAAACAGACAAGAGCTGAATTGAGCAGGGGTAGCCATCATTCCCTGTTGCAAACTTTAGGACATCTCTACCGGCTCCAGTGCACAGGCTGCAAAGCAAGATTGCCCACCTCAGAAACCCTGTGTGGGATGAAAATGGCCAGACTTTGTACTAGCATCTTGCTTAGTATTTGGCTGGGGGCAGCCCTCAGAAGGACATGATTGCAGTTTGAAAGTTGCAAGAGTTCATGACTGGGGGGTGTCACTTAGCCACACACCTTGCAGTGGCTAGCAATCCTTTCCTTAAACAAGGGGATCTGAGTGACACATTTCTACATATACCACCCTGGAAAATGTAACTTTTGACTTGAGTGTATTGCCATTTGGATTTCAGTTAGTAAAGAAGAAGAAAAGATATTGTGTGGGTCACTGTCAAATCTTAGTCTTAGGATCCCTATTTAGGAGACGAGAACAATCTTGCCAGGTGCAGGAGGACTATTTGTTGAACATGCTTTGACTTGTATGTTACATGGTGGAAGGCTATCATCAGAGAACGCCTTTGTAATCCATCTTCTTGTGACATCAATGGACTCATTTTGGGTAATTCAAAAAGAAATGGGTCTTAGCTGGGTGTGGTGGTACACACCTGTGATCCCAGCACTCTGGGAAGCTGAGGCAGGAGGACTGCAAGTTTGAGCCCAGCCTGGGCAACTTAGTGATTTCACAGACCCTGCCTCAACATTTAATAAATAAATAAATAAGGGCTGGGGATAAAACAGGGGTTTTCCTAGCTTCCCAGTGAAATGATGGACCCAGGTAATGGTAGACGTAAGTGAGCATGAACGTTGGTTTTTGGTTTTTCTTCTAGATTTTATATTTCTCTAAAAATTACTGGCATAATAAAGATTTTTCCCTTTGGGCTTATTAAGATTTAGCTCCTTGATATTTGATTGGTAAATTGGAGAGAGACCAATTACTCAGTCTTCTCTCCTGGGGTTGGTTAGTGCAGAGGCTCTTTGGAAGTTGCAAAGAGTCATTCAAAACAGAAGTCCTCTCAAGGGCTGGGGATGTATAGTTCAGTGGTATAGTGCCTGCCCAGCAAGGTCGAGGCCCTGGGTTTGATTCCCAGTACTTAAAGGAAAAATAAAGTCTTTCAGGGAAAATGGAAGCAAATGGACTAAGCAATTTAGGAGCTATAGGCTTGTTCACTGAGGATGTCTATGATTCCCTACTTTGCTGAAGCGGTTTCTCCTAGTCTGAACAAAACTATGCAGGTAAACACCTTATCTCTAGCATCAGGGAAATACATTACTTTCACAAACACATGAAAGAGTATTGATGAAGTTTAGAAAGGATTCCTGAGTCTCTTGTCAGCACAGGAAAAGGTACCTGTCTTCTCATCCAGGCAGCTGGACCTGGGTTTAGATCGTGGAGCCAGCTCGTTGATTAATTCTGAAAGTCAGTTTTATATGTGCAAATAAGGCCTCAACACATGGAAATAAGACATGAAAGAGAATACATTTGGATCCTAGCTAATCATGGAAAACTGGTAACTTAGTCCCCTAATAAGATTACTTAAAGTCTAGCCAAAGTTTGTTACTTACCAATAATTAGGACTTCTATTGTAGCTCCTTTCCTCACTGAGAGAAAAAGCATAATTGGTTTTAAATTAGCAGCAAGGAATTAAAGGTTTTTCCAATAATGTTTTTAATTTTGAATGACACACTTGCTGTAGAAAATAGAGAAACGGACCGGAGGATTAACATCACCAGTAATGCCGCCATCCAGAAGTAATCAATCAGTGTCCTGGACGGGCAGTAACCCCCTATCATGCAGCCTGTCACGTGGCTGGGAAGGAGAAATGGGAAATGAGGCTTTCGCCACTGTGCTCTGTTTGTGGTTGGGAGGCGCAAACTCAGGGGTGCTCTGCCGTTGCGTTACATCCCCAGACTTCAAAAGTTGTTTTTTCTTTCTAAAATTTTGACATGAGGTCTCTCTGGGTTGGCCAGGTTGGCCTTCTACTCACAGTCCTCCTGCCACAGATGTTCCATTGAAATTAGAGGTCTGCACTCCTGTCCCTAGAAGGCTCAGGCTTTGATTCTGCTTTCCTACCTCCCTGTGTAGCTACCAGGGGAAAACCAAAACAATACTGGAAGAGCATTTCCATTTTGGGAAGCCATGGGCAGTTGCTTTGCAATGCCTGCAGCGGTCAGTCCAGTCCTGTTGCGAAATCGTGCTCTGTCCCCACCTCCAGAGGCTTTTTCCCCTGGTCAGTGACGAAGACTGCGAAGCTGCTCTTGCCTCAGTCTTGCCTCAGTCCTAGAGCATCTCAGCTGTTTGCAGCTCCGTGCCAGACAACAGCCCCTCGGAGAGAGGTGAGGACAGAGACCGCGGGGAGAGCAGGGAGGGAGAGAGGACTGCTGCTGGCCCCAGCAGGACCAAGTGGCCAAGAGTTGGTTCCGGAAAAACAGAGGTTATCGGAGTAGCTGGGGTTCACATTCCAGGCAGCTGGGGACTCCGTGAGCTTGAGATGGAATTCAAGCTCTGCTTCTGATGTGTAAAACCGGACAGCAAATTTACCATTTCAGACTCATCTCTTGCAAAAGCTCATAGGTGGAGTTGGCTTTCAGATCCAATCAGAGATCACTTTTCTTTAATTAGAGTATTTTTACCTTGTTAATAATTGTGTCTGCTTTCCTCTGCTAGGAAGTCTGACAGCCTCCCTGGACAACAAGGATACCTGGCCAGTCTAAACATGGCCGCCTTTGGAGATGCCCCTCTGAGCATTCCACCAGAGAGATTTCCTGCCTGCCGAGATTTTCATCGTTCCTATTCACTCCCATCAGAGCCAGGTAAGGTGGAAGGCATCCATGCCTTCGTAGGAGAAAGGAGGAAAGCAAAATGGTCCGGATGTTGAAGTGTACAAGGATTGGGTTGGGGGGGCTGTAGCTTAATGGTAGAGCACTAGCCTAGCACACCCAAGGCCCAGAGCTTCCAAAAAAGAAAGAAAAGAAAAAGAAAGTATAAAAAGATCTGTCCATCGTATTTTATCATTTTCCTTAGATTTCAAGATGTGCTTCTTGGTTGATCCACAGCTGTACCTGTCCTCTACCTCTTGGTGTTTTTACCTCTTTTAACTGTTGAGTGGTGGAGGGCTCACATACTTTTTGTTGCTAGTATTCCACTTTCCCAAGGGCTCTCAATCAGGACATGGCTTTCACAGCGTCCTACACTGATGGCTGCCAAGTTCAATGCCCAGAAAAGCTGACTCACGCACCGATTGCCTACCCACCCATTACTTGGATGTCTGCAAACACAGACTCAGCTAGAGCTCAGTACCCTATAACACACACAACCTGCCTGAAAGACCCTCACTCCTTCCGGTCCCAGCACAGGCATCCTCACTGTGACACTTTTTGGGTCCCAGAATTGAAGTCACCCTGAAATTTCCCTCTCACATCCCACATCCTCTGGGGGAATATGTGCATTGCTTTGTGTCCAGGCTGTCACTACGGTTGCCTAGCCCAAGCCGCCACCCTTCTTGCTCTAGTGACTGCTGCATTCCTAACCTACCTCACAGCTTCCTCGCTTGCAATTTTGAAATAATAAGAACTATACATATTGGTTTCTGTCCCGAGTTCCTGCCATAGAGCTTCTGATACTCTTGCAGACGAGGGCCCTAGAAGGTTGCTTTGTTTTAATATTTGAACTTTGAGTCCAGTTTTCCAAACAGAACTGAGGATGTTTGTACTTTTCTGTGTGATAGGAGCCTCTGACACTGAGCTCTTTGTCTCCTGGAATTTCCTGAGAGGTGGGAGCATCTTTTGTTCCAATGAGGCAGCTCTATGGTGGGCTCCTGGCTAGGGGGCTCATCACCCTGAAGGACCAAGCCAGCATTTGAGCCTTGAAACTTTCCGCTCCCTCATTTCCCCCCTCATTCCTTGGGAATTGAAGAGGAGCTGGAGAGTGAGCTGATGACTGATGGTGCCAATGTGCTGCAGCCTCCACAAAATCTCTAATTTCTGGGGTTCGGTGAGCTTGCAGACAGCTAGCTGAGCCCAAGAACATCCCCGGAGGGTGGAACACAAGGGTGAACGGTGCCTTGTGCACCTCTCCATCTGGCTGTTCATCTGTACCCTTTCTCATTTCCCCCATAGCAAATGACTATACCTAAGTAGAGTGTTCCCCTTAGATCTGTGACCTGTTGTAGCGAATTAATCAAAACTGGTGAGGGGGTGACAGGAAATCCTAATTTGTAGGCTGTTGGTCAGATGTTCCAGAGGCCTGGATGTCCAACTGGCCTTTAAAGTGGGGCCAGTCATACGGTACTGAACCCTTAGCCTGTGGGACTTGGTGCTATCTCCAAGTAGATAGTGTCAGAATTGAGTTGTGAGAGGACAATCAGTTGATGTTTGTTGAGTTGGTTGTCAGTGAAGAAAAGTCCTCAGTATCATTTTAGTCATAGAAACGCAGGGTGTGATCACAACATATCGGTCATAGAAATCTGTGACCACAGCGCACGCTGAATATTTAAAACAACCCCCCCCCCTTCAGACACGCCTCTCAGGGAGACCCAGTGTGTGCCTGCAGCCTAACTCAGACTGTCTGCCTCGTCCAAGTCTCTCCACACACCACTCACACGTGCACACCTCTCGGACATGGGACAGAATATGGGTTGATGTTCCCCACCGCCTCCCCCTCAGGTTCTATAGTTGCAAGAGTGGCTCTCACAGCTCCAGGAAGCGCTTCATTCATGTTCTCTAGAACTTCTGTGCACTTTCTGGGGTGCTGTTGTCCAGGTGCTGCCACCTTTCACCTGCTCTGAGACTCTCCTGCCCTTGGTTCTTTTGGGATTTCCATGGAGGAATCACTGCATAGGCATGATTCAGGTAGTGTCAGCCCCCAGTGATTAAGTCAGTCTTCAGCCCCTCCCCAGTTCCTGAAGTGATGCGCAGGGATGAAATTCCAGTCGGGGTTGGTTTCCCAGGCAACAGCCCCTTTCTTACCATCCTTAGGGACTTCGCAAAAGTCACTTCATTAACAGAAACAGGGTGTTGAGGAAAGGAGCTTCTTGGGAATAATGACACTCCTTCCCTGTTAGTGCCCTTATCACCTAGGAAATTGAAGTGCTTTAGGAGCACTTTGTCATGAACAGATAGGAGGATCAAATATACATTTCTCCCTCTCAAGATACAAAATAAAAAAGTATAAAATTGAATTTTACAAAATTATATGTCTTTATTTTTTCCTCTAGAAATGGATGACACTTCAGTCTATAAAATAGAGCCTTCCAATGAGCTGAGCACAGGAGGTGGGTTGTATAGTCAGAAAGGGGCTGAAGGAAGCAGAAACGACACACACAGAGCAATGGGTCACTTCCCAGTCACTTTCCTTGTAAGGCAGGACAACAGGAAAATAAACAGCTAACATATGGTTACTGCAGGTGACTTTTTAGGCAAGGGTTGAGGCAACAGAAACTGCATTATCGGATTGGCTGAAACTTCCCTGTTTAGGAAATCTGACTCTTACCTCTCTCTCCTCACATCTGAGTGTCAGGTGGCACAGCCTGAGTTCAGTTGGAAACGTTAGTATGAGTGACTCCCTGTCGGCTTTTAGTTTGGTCTGTTGGAGTCCTGTTCAGGAGCTTAATGCAAAACTAGGGCCTCCTGTAATTTTTATTTAACATTTTAAATCACAAAATCAGAAGTCATATGTCCTTGTGAATATAATCTGAACAGAATTCTGAATATTGCCTTGTCCTGTGAAAATGAACTTTTAGTCCCTACAGTCAATTTCTTCACAATAGCCAATGATTGGAAATAACCCAAATACATCAATAGATAGAAGAATATAGAAAACATGTAGAATATATTAATTAAATGCTACATAGAAATAATTTTAAAGCCATTAATACTCCCAACCGCATGGATGAATTCTGAGGAAATTACCTTGAGGTAAAAATGCCAAGCAAATGACCCTATATTTACAAAGTTCAAGAATAAGCAACTTAATGCTTATAGAAGTCAGAGCTGTGGTCATCTGTGGTGTAGGGCGAGGATTACAGGAAGAGAGAGGTAAATCCTGATCTGGGTGGCAATTTTTGTGTAGATAGTTGTCGCCTCTTCTCTCCCTTTTTCGTTTTGTGGTTTCAATTACCCACAGTCAACTTTGTCCCAAAAGTATTAAATGAAAATTTCTAGAAATAATTAAAATGTTTTAAATTCTGCACTGCTCTATGTAATCTGATGAAATCTTGTACTGTCTTGTTCTGACATGCCTGGGACATGATTCCTTCCTTCTTCGAGCATTTCTACACTCTATATACTGCCTGCCTTTCAGTCACTCAGCATAAAAGAGCATACATAGGGTTTGTACCACCCTCTGCCTTAGCATCCCCTGAGAATCTTACAGCTGGTGAATACTGTATCTGCTTCTTGTTACTGGGTCTCAACTCAAAATAATCCTTATGCCAAAGTGGCGCATTTGGAGGTTGCATATCGTGTTACCCTCCAATATAGACGTTAACATTTTTGAGCTTAGGACTTCATGGTGTACACTTACTATGTATAAGCTATTTATTTCTATTTATTTTTATTAATACATGTTTGCAGTATATAAGGATTATATTTATTATGGGGAGTTTGTGAGTGTACATAATACATCTTAGTTCTTTTTTGTCCCCTTCCCTCCCATTCCCACCTGTTCCCTACAACTCTTGTTTCCCTTCCAATTTGAAAAAGCTCTATTTCTGTTTTTTCTTCTATTCTTTTAAAAAATTATTTTTCCCTTCCTTCCCTCTCCCCCTCCCTTTGTCTCTTATTTACCTTCCTGTTTGGAAAACATCTCCTGATTTCCTGTAATATATCTTTTTTTTTGCTCTTTATATTTTGGGTTTCTCATATAAGGAAAATCATGTGATGTTCAAACTTGTGTGTCTGATTTATTTCACTTAACATTATGGTCACAGTGTGCATCCATTTACCTACAAATGCCTCAAGTTTATCCTTCTGTGACACAGCTGTACTCCATTGTATATAAAAACTACATTTTCTTTATCCATGAATCTGCTCATGGGCATCTAGGTGGTTTTCATGATTTAGCTATTATAAATTATGCTGCTATAAATATGTATATACATATATCACCGTAATATGATGGTTTTAACACTTTCAGGAAGATATCCTAGAAGGGGAATAGCTAGGTTGAATGGAATTTCTGTTTTTAGTTTTCTGAGGAATCACTATACTGCTCTTCATGGTGAATGTACTAGTTTATTTTACTCCCAACAATACAGAAGGGTTACTTTTTCACCCAGCTTTCCCAGCAATTTTTATAACTCTATTTCTTGATTGATATCCATTCTTTTTAGAGTGAGAAGGAAACTCAGTGTTCTTTAATTGCATTTCTCTGAATGGCCAGAAATGTTAGATGTTTTTTCATGTATTCATTGGCCATCTACTTCTTCTGAGAAGTAGCTATTCATTTTGATTGCCCTTTTTTGTTGTTGTTGGGGGGTTCTAACTTTTTTGAGTTCTTTAGATATTCTAGATGTTAGTCTTCTGTCTGAGGACTAGCTGGCAAAAATTTTTCACATTCTGTAAGTGGGAAAAATTGTTGTTTATTTCCAGAAAATTTTGAGAAAGAATTAAAATGCTTTAAATTCTCCACTGTTCTGTGTAATCTGATGAAATCTTGTGACATGCCTGGGACATGATTCCTCCCTTCTTCCGGCATTTCTACACTCTATATACTGCCTGCCTTTTAGTCACTCAGCATAAAAGAGTATACATCGGGTTTGTACCACCCTCTGCCTTAGCATCCCCTTAGAATCTTTTTTTTTTTTTTTTTTTAGTACTGGGGATCGAACTTGGGACCTTGTGCTTGTGAGGCAGGCAGTGGAACCACTGAATTATATCCCCGGCCTCCCCTTAGAATCTTACAGCTGGAGAATACTGTATCTGCTTCTTGTTACTGGCTCTCAACTCAAAATAATCCTTATGTCAAAATGTCTTCTGAGTGTAGCTGACCATTGGCCTTTGCTTCTGTCCCAGGATCCAACCACCTTTGTTTATGTGGGAAAGCGGGTTGCAGTTTATTTGCCCTGGTACCCAGTTTGGGGAATGGGCAGCAGTATTGTTTATGATCCACAGGCAATCCAAATATTGGCACAAGGAGAAAGCCAATTGATAGCAACAACTCTGTCACCTTGGCTAAAGTAGTAAAATCAACAACAATAGTGTCAAATACAAACTGGATATTGAAAAACCCTAAAAACTAATAATGTGCCACCCTTAACCATAGGAAAAAGATCTTTCGTTGTAGTATAAACACTAAGACAAACCAGATCTTGATCTACAGTAAATATCTACTCAGTAGAACAACTGCATCTCCATTAACAATCTAACAATGTTAAACCATAATAAGAGGTTTAAGTAGCTATAGATTCATAAAGCTTAATGGTTATTCTTGTAAGCAGAGAGGTATGGAATGGAAACCTGAATAAAGGAGTAAAAGGAAATAGGTAGTGTTAGATAAAAAGAGAAAAGGCCAACAAGAAAAAGAATAAATAATCAAAGATAAAGAATAAACTAAAAAACATAACTAGGGAACAAATTAAAAAAGGAAAGAAAACAGTGAGAAGAGGAATAGCTCAAATAAATAATATAATATTATTTTTAAAAGGGGGAAAGATAATGGGAGCAAAAACTCCATACATCCCCAAAACATAGAAAGGAAACAATAACAACAATAACAACAACAACAAAAGCTCAATAGGAAAAAAAGCAAAGAATTGGGTCAAATGAAGAAAAAAATTCCTGTGTATTTCCAGATGAGTCGTCACTTTTGGGACCTGCAGTCTTTAAAATCCAGCAAGTTGGGCCAGGGATTTAGCTCAGTGGTTCCACTGCCTGCTTTGCAAGCACAAGGTCCTGAGTTCGATCCCCAGTACCAAAATAAATAAATAAGTAAATAATAAAAAATAAAATCTAGCAAGTCACAGACCTCTCTGTAGCACATAATAGCCTGTGGATTTGTGAGGTAGCCTCTCTGCTCAAAAGGCCCCCTATCTATAAACCCCAGGCCATGGCAGCTATCCAAGCTGAGACTCATCCCCACTCACATCGGTACATGGGGAAGCAACCAGACCACTGGGCTCCTCTGCATGTAGGCAGCAGGGAAGATGCTCAAGCAGATCCCAGGACTCAGTGCCATCACCTTCAGATCCAGCCACCTCTAAAAGCCAGACCCACTGAACCTGCCTTCCGCCACAGAATGTGACCTCTCAGGAGATCTAGGGAAAAATATGTCTAGCTCTCATCCTCTCCTCGTCTGTCTCCTGTGGCTCTCTCTCACCCAATCACGTGGTAGGGTAACACTTCGGTCCTGGAGTGAAGCTGTAGTGTGGGTGTTTTGTAACTCAGTCCCACATGGTCAACCCCTTCCCCAAATGGCACCTGATTAGGCTCTCTGGCCATATGGTCGGTGTTGCACTAGATTTCTTCTCCAGTCCAGTCCTGCTGTGAAAAAGTCACTCTCAGTGTACAGTCTCACATTGCTTTTGTTTTTGTTTGTTTGTTTGTATCGGCTATGGGCTTTTCTTGGAGCTAGTGCTGTTGGCCTATCTGTTATTTCTCCCTCAAGCAGCTAATTCCTCTGGGAAGGCTTACTTCTGCAGGGTGTTGGTCTCTTCCTCGATCAGGTCAGTTGTTTGATAGTCACTTGTGTGGCCCTGTGCTGAGGGAAACAAAGGTACAGAGCCTGCTAGGAGTCGGAAGTTTAGAGTTTGAAGCCTATAGTACAGGCATGATCCTTAAAGTGAAGTTTTAAAGCAATAATTTGCAAATAATCAGTGTATTATGTGTGTCATTATGATTTCTGCAAAAGCTAAAATTCCTCTACACTTGGACTTCATAAGATATGTACAGTAACCTTGATTTCCACATTTCTAACCAGAAAGACATGAGATTCCTTGGAACACGGATTTGGAGCTCAAGAGACAGCCAGACAACCAAGCTGGGTAAGAAAGCAAGGCTGGTGTTTGCAAAGATAAACCTAGAGTTAGGTCACTGGGGAAAGGGCTGCAGACAACCTATTGATTAAGAGTAAATGTGCTTTTGTACAGCACACCTTGTCTTCTTACTGGTTTCGGTTATGCACATGAATGTCGGTTATTGCAGGGAACAAACATGCCATGAATCCTAACTAAATATTTTGAAATACAAGTAAAAGATTTAGTCAGGTGCATGCCATTGCATGCAGAAATTCCATCCAAGGACAGAAACTGCCCACTCCGATCCCTCCCACTATGAGATCCAGGAAGACAAGAACTTCTTGGCTTACATACAACTAAATTCTTTAGCATAAACAAATGAGTAAATTTAATACCAGGAGTCCAATAATTGGCACATGCACCTCCACCAGCATCCAGCTCAATATGGACAAGCAAGAAAGCATGGCTAGCATGATGCATTAGTGAGCTACGTGTGCACTGTTTCGCAGAACTAGATTGTGGTCTTACCCTAAGTGAGGAGATGTGGCTGCCTGACACAGGAAGTCTTGCAACAAAGTGTCTACATTTGGGATACTTGTTTTAATTAAGAAGCATAGGAAGCCAATATTCTAGTAGCTCTGAACCACATCAAAATAAAGTGTTGGATCGAATACACAGCTGATGTTTGGAGTGACACTGCTACTTGTGCTTTCTCCCTGTCCTTATACACAGGATTGGGGTGGTATGGCCTGTAACACCTGTATGTTTAGGGCTCCTCACAGGGCCCACCTTCTTGCCTTCATACCCCTTCGTACCTTCTTCCCTGTGAACTGATTTATATCTGCTCATGAACTGATAATTGGGCCCAAATTTGTTAAACTGAAGGATTTTTGTGGTCATGTATTTGATTTTTAACCTTCTCAGCTGAGAAATTGTGTGTGTGTGTGTGTGTGTGTGTGTGGAGAGAGAGAGAGAGAGATTTAAAAGTATGTACATTCCTACACGTACAAGAATATACAGTCAGCACTCAATACCCTGGATTCCACATTTGTGACTCAGCCCACCATAGTTCAGATTCTCTGTAGTCAGGCTCATGATGGCGGTATCTGTGCAAACATGTCCGGATGTTTCTTTTCTTTATCATCATTCTGTAAACAATACAGACAACTATTTACATGACTTTTTCATTGTGTTAGGTATCATAGTTATTTAGAGATGATTTGTATGGGAGAATGTGCATAAGTTAGATGCAAAACTATGCCGTTTTATGTAAGGAATCGGAGCATCCTTATATTTGGTATCTTCAGTGGATCCTGGAACCCATACCTGTGGATACTGAAGTACAACCATGTTTCAGTGAGGAGCCCTGATATCGGCAGGCAGAGGGGAGGAACAGCAGTGGGCTTCATGGGGCCCTGCTCTTTCATCAGAGCTCCATCGTGAATTCATGGGTCCCTTCGAGTGGGTCACCTTTACTCTGAAGGTCCTTCCACTGAAAAGGAGAAGGAAACTCTGATCCTCTTCTGGCTCTTTGCAGCAATGGTCTCATCCTTTGGTGCAGGACACATCAGTGTCACCAGGATCCTCTTTCCCAGAAGGAAATAGATGTACCAATAGCACTGGGCAAGAGAAAAATCCTGAGGATGGTGGCTCTTCTCCCTGACACTGCTTTGGACAGTTTGGGACTCAATTGAGGTGACAAAGACCCCTCTGTCCTGAGAAATACTAGGGGAAGCAGGTCTGGCCCCTGGGCCCCAAATTTCTTTCATGAAGGGCCAATCTAATTTGCTTTGGTGCCACAGAAAGTTGGATGAGAGCCCAAGAAAATGTCCAGAGCATCAGTCAGAATTTATCTCAGCTTCTCAATGTGCAGCTCCCCGGAGAATGGAAGGCACGGCCATAGGAGCCAAAGCCACAGTTGTCATTGTGGAGGAAGTTTTACATAATCTGAGCCTGTCCTGCCTCTGACTCACCTCTACAAGTAGGATTCCCATCCTCTGCCCAACACCTTGCCTCTACTTCCTCCTGTGTTTCCCAGGTGTTTCCCTCCATTGCTCCCATGTTCCCTCTCTTGAACAAGATCTCAGTATCCCCTGCTGCTCTCCACAACAGTGCTGTCTTTCTCATGGGCCAGCCTGGAAATGTCCCTTAGGATGAATCTCCTCACCTCATGTTCTTGGCCAGAGCTGAGGTTGTTCCCATTGTTCTTTTCATATACATGTGCTTCTTATACCTTTCTCTATTCATGAAACTAGTAGCTTCTTCCAAAGGAAGAATTTCCTTGAAATTTTGAGTGACCCTATGGGACTTTTCAGGGAATATTTTGTTGGTTTTTTTTGGTACCGGGGATTGAATTCAGGACCTTGTGTTTTCGAGGCAGGTGCCAGAACCACTGAGCTAAATCCCCGGCCCAAAGTTCAGGGAATATTTTAAAGAGATGCTAAAGGCTTCACAACTGGAACTAATAGAATATCCAAAAGCCACATGAGCTGATTGAAGAGTTTGCCTTTTCTATCAGGAGTCTGAAGCCAAGTCTTTCTTTCACTCATTCCCACAGGGAGGAGGATGACTCATTTTCTGAGGATGACATGGAGTTACAAGATGGAACTCTGACAGCTGAAGAAACAAAATTTTTGAAAGAGTTTCCTGAGTGGAAAAAGGAGCAAGAAAAATTCATCACAACGCTTCAGGCCTTTGCAGAGGATGCTGACAAAATGCACAAAAAATTCACCAAGTCCAAAGTGGTGGCCAACTCTGTCACTGTTGTCTCTGAAGTTGCAACCATTGTGGGCTTTGCCCTAATTCCCGTAACAGCAGGAGCAAGCTTGCTACTCTCAACTGCAAGCAAAGGTGTGTCAGCAGCAGCTGCAGTTAGCACTATGGTGACAGAGTTAAGAGAAAAATCTCACAATAGAAAACTCCGTGCTCAGGCCAGTATCCAAGTGCCCATGGGTGACCAAGAGTTCAAAGACACAGGAGAAAAGCAATCACCTGATGTCACGGCTGCTGGTCAGGCTCTGTACAGGTGTGGGAGAGCCTTGAAGGTTATCAAGAAAGGCATCCGTGCCCTTTGGCCTGTCAAATTCCAGACACACCCAGGCACTGCGGCCAAGCACCGTCAGATTGCTCGTAAAGTCTCAGCACCAGTGGGAACACGAGTACAGAAAGCCAGTCCAGGTAAAGTATGGAGCATGGCAAAAATAGCTCGCATGAGTGGCAGGGCCTTCGCTTCCATGTCTCTTAATGAAGGGGTGTCTGCTCTCTGGAAGAACTGGAAAGAACTGAAGGATGAATCAAAGGCAGAGCTTGCAGAAGAACTCAGGGCCCAAGCTCGGGAGCTAGAAGAGGTGCTGGCACAATATACCGCATACTATGACGCACTGCTAAAAAAGGTGAGATCAGGATTTTGGAAGTGGGGCAGGAGGAGGGCACTTTAACTGGGACCTGAGGGAGCCAATGTTATCCAGCAGGGATGAGGAGAGCTCGTGGTGTAAAATTTGCAATGATGCACTTCAGGACTTGGATCTTCGTGGCCTTTGAGGTCCCAGTAGTATGAAGTACACCCTGGAATGTGGATGCCTTTCCTGGTCAGGCACGATCACACCTTTTGTTTCTCCCTTGGGTCTCCTTCAGACTTCTGTGCTGGGAAGGGGCTGTTGCTTAGAGACCTGAAATGTGTGCCTTGGGTCACATTTCAGGGGTCAGAGCCCTAAGCCCCAGTGTGACTGTTTAAAGGTGAGGCCTTTGGGAGGTAATTAGGGTGTAGAAGTCATAAGGATGGAGCCCTCATCAGACAGGATTAATGTCCATAACAAAGACACTGGAGGGGCGACACTGGAGGGGCCTCCCTGCACCCCAGGGACCAACACAGAGGAGAAGCTGCTGGAGAACACAGTAAGAAGCAATGATCTTCAAGCCTAGGAGAAGAAAGCCACTGCCTGGAAACAGACATGCCAACACCTTAGCCTGGCATGATGGCCTCTAGAAGTGTGAGAAGATGAATTTATCTTTATCAGCTGCTCTAGCTGAGGTGTTTTGTTTTAGCAGCCCAAGATGACCAGGGCAGGGAAGTTATGTGGCTGGCTAGTGTCAGGGTGTTCAGGCTCCTATAAGAAGTTGCCTTAGGCTGGGTAATCTGGGACCATCAGACAGTTTGGGGGACTGGCAAGTCCATGGTCTAAGCTCCAGCAGCAGCAGGTTCAGTATATGGGGTGAGCTCCCTCTGTTCTTCACAGAAGGTGCCTTCACATGGTGCCCTCCCTTGAAGACAGGAAAGACAAGCTCCCTGGTGCCTCTTTCATAAGGGCACTAATCTCAATCATGAGGGATCCAGCCTTATGCCTTAATTACCTCCCAAATTCCTTACTACCTAAGACCATCACACTGGAGATTAGGTTTAAATCTGAGTTTAGGCAGACACAGATATTCAGATGTTAGCATCAAATTCTTGATGCTAGATAATGGTAGACTTAGGACTGCAGGCCTCTTATTCTATGGTGAGGTTCGCAGGGTATCCTTCCATGCTCTGGTCCTGTTCAAATAATTGGACAAGACAAATGAAGAATTTAGGGGTTTTACATTTACTCAAGGTATTGAAGGTGGAGTTAAAGGTAAAGGTAGGAGGGCCGGGGATTTAGCTCAGTAGTTTCGTCGCCTGCTGTGCAAGCACAAGGACCTGAGTTCGATCCCCGGTACCAAAAACAAAAAAAAGGTAAAGGTAGGAAAAGTATGCTCTGTAGAGCAAGTGGGGGCCAGTTAAGGTAGGAAAAGAAATGTCCTGTAAAGTGCAGGGCAGATTGGTCACAGGGGTCACAGCAGCCATGAGCTTAATGGCTAGGTTTTTGTTGTTTTGTTTGTTTGGGTCTTTTTGAGACAGTCTCACTCTGTAATTCAGCCTGGCCTTGTACTCACTGTGTAGCCCAAGCTGACCTCAAACTTCCAGTGATCCTCCTGCCTCGGCCTCCTGAGTGCTGGGATTACAGGCATGAGCACCACACCTGGACAGTCAGGGTCTTTTATACACAATTCTGATGACAGATTGGGGCGGTTCCATGCAGGGCTTGGAAGCTGTTCTGCCCATGTGTCCTGGCTGTGATTGACAGGTCTCAGTGATTGACAGGTCAGGCCCAATTGCTCAGCTCCTAATTTCCTGCCTTGTTTCCCCCTGAGAGATATAAATCCTTACAGTTCTTTCTGGGGTGCTGAGAGTGTGGAGGTCTCTGTTTTCATATGGATACTTCAGCTGAAAAAGGCTGTAGGTCTTACCTACTGGGGATTATGTTCCCCCTAACTACCTTAGGATGTTGTGGCTCACCAGCTGAGCTAAGGCAAACCTGCCAGGAGAAAAGAGTTAGTGTCTATGTGTGGAGCCTGTTCAATAGGAGAAAGCTTGATAAATTTGTCAGGAGAGCAACTTTACTATTAGGTTGGGGATATAGAGCCCAAATATGAGAAAGAGCAGGTCAGATTTCTATCAGAGAACTCTGCAGTACATTCTGATCTCCTGCTTGGTGCTACAGTGCAAGGCTGAGAAAAAAACTAAAAGACAGAACTAAAGAGACAGAGAAACAAGGAGCAAAGATGGCCAATGCTGCTCAAACAGCAAAGGCAGTGGTTAGTCCAAGCCACTGATTTTTATAGGTAATTAATTGGGGTAAAGGCGAACTATGTGCAAAAATGTGCAGTCATGCAGTTGTTATGGATACTAATGTAGACAAGGCTTGTAAAGGAAAAAAACAAAGTATTTTCAAATTGGGAACAGAATAGACAACATATAGGGTTGTAATTAGAACCTTGTCCTTCTAGTTAAGAAAGTTTTAGTTGTGGGAATGGGATTGGAGTGAAAGTCACTCTGACCTTGGCATGTAGGCTTTGGCCAGACTCGTCTCTCAAAACAAGCCAATTGTGGGGTTAACTCTTTACAGCCTGCTTTGGGCATAATCAGTAAATTGGTCCCCCACAGATTTCCACACCTTCCTGTGCAGGCAAAGAGGGATGTTAGATAGACTACCAGTGTGTATTTGTAGTGATTCTACTTATCTCCACTTGGAACAGAACTGGAGTCTTGTTTTTTTTGGTACCAGGGATCGAACTTGGGTCCTTGTGCTTGTGCAGCAGGCGATGAAACCACTGAGCTAAATCCCCGGCCCTGGAGTCTTGTTTTTTGAAGAGAAATCTCAGACCTCCCAGAGGTTTCCAGGAGTACCATTTTTTAAAGCAAAGGATGTGGTCTGGAATTGCCAGGGTTATTATAAGCACACAGTGTGAAAGCTTTGCAGACCTGTCCAGTGGTTGCTGCTACCCTAATCCTGTGAAAATATGAATGAACATTTCCCATGAAGGAGTTTTATAGTTTGTCACAGTGTCTCTTGAAGAGGGAGCAGTTTGTTTTCTAGACTACTGTTAGTGGTTCTCAGGTACCAGGAATAAGGCTAAGGTCTTGACCTTCTTGCCTCAGTATCAGCCTTTTTATTTCCCAAAGAGTGTTTAGATACATCCCTTTGGAGTCCCTTGTAATGAATAACAACTTGATTTGGAAGATAGATTGTCTCTAGGAGTTGTATTGTTTATTGATTAGCAAGCTCCTTTCTTTGCAGATCGTTGCATGGGCATGTAGTATCAGATCCTTGACCTGACATGTCTCAGGAAGAGTAAAGAAGCTCTGACTTGGGTCCCCCCTTGGCCCCGATTATGCTGATAGATTTAGAGGAGGGTTTTCCAGAGAAGAGAGTTAAAAGGAGTAATTAAATTGAATTTGCTTACCCATGACTTCAGAGTTACCTGCAGTTTTTCACAGGAGATGGAGATGCCCATGGACTGGAACATTATGGGTTGCCCTTTGCTTAAAAAAAAAAAAAAAAGGTGTTCCTGAGACCCTATGGGAGACCTGAGGCTTCTCTTCAAAAAAGCAAGACTTGGTTTTTACTTTTTTTTTTGTACCGGGGATTGAACTTGGGTCCTTCCGCTTGCGAGGCAGGTGGCAAAACCACTGAGCTAAATCGCTGGCCCAAGACTTGGTTTTTAAGGGAACAGAAAGGGAGGGCAGAGCAAAGGGGACAATGATAAACAAAGTAAGACCAACTTGGTGAGGTTCTTCTGAGTCAGGCTGACATAAATGATATACCTGTTATCTTTGAAACATAGGATAAAAACAATCATCTCACATTTTTTCATAAAAGTTGAAACAAGTCCATGAATATATCAAGGGTTTTATAACATATTGTTTTGCCACTGCTAGTCACAGAAAACTGCAGATGTTACAAGCTCTCTGGAAGCCTCCAGTCCACATGACCATGAAGGACTGTACCATGGGTACAGCTCCCCCCAGGCAGAGGACAACAGTGCTGTGCCCACCATGAAGCCCAGCAGCGTACCCATGGCTGCGCCGCCGGTGCTGCTCCCTCCTCGCAGGCTGCCGGTATAAGGAGCGGGTCAAGGGGTGGCAGGAACTGGGGGTGGGTAGAATGTCCCCAGGAGCAAGCACACAGGTACAGCAGCTGTGGTCCTGGGACTGGTGATGGGGCAGAAGGGTGGGTGACTCCTCCACTCCAGTTATCCCCAGGGGCCCAGACCTGGGGCCCCATGTCTGGGCATTCCTGCCTCATGGGTAGTGGCTGCTGCTCAGGCTGCTGCAGTAGCATGTGCTGCAGATCACATCTACCAGGCACTTTGTCATGCCCTGAACTGACTTGGGCCCAAGAAACCTGAAATCACGGGTGAAGTTTATCTGCCCCTCAATGGCACACTTCAGGCTTCAGGGCTTTCCTGGGATGGGTACTGTTTCCATTTTAATATACTATAATAATTGTACTATGTACAATTTTTTTCCCTTCTAGGAAGCATTGATAGAAGAACTGATCAGGAGGTCATCTTTGAAAGAAGCCAAGAAGACTCAAGCTCAGCCCTGGGTGTCCTCTTAAGAGCTTTATTATTTTATTTCTTTTAGGTATTTGATCCACTTAGAGTTAATTTATTTTTCCTATACTGAGGATGAAACCCAGGGATGCTTTCCTGCTTACTGGGGCTTTCTATCACCAGCCTTTTCATTTTATTTTAAAACAGGCTGGGTTCAAATTTGTGATCCTCCTACCTTAGCCTAATGAGTATCTGGGATTTCAGGTGTATAAGGCCACTACATTAATTTTTGTATATCTTGCTTCCCCAGCACTATTTATTGTTATATAAATATATATTATATATAATATATATATTATATATAATATATATATATATAATTCCCCATTGAATAACCTTGTACCCTAGTTGAAGGCCATTTTACTACATATGTAAGGGCTTATTTCTGAGCTCTCCATTCTTTTCTATGATAGATAAATCTATCTTTCTGCAAGTGCATTGGAGTAGTTTAGTTTAGTTTAGTTATGAAGAGGCAGTCAGAGCAGCCTAGCAATGGGGTCAGATAAAAGAAAATACTCAAGCTTAGAGATATAAAAGAAAATACAAGAAAAAAAGACAAAAGGTTCAGATAACAATGGAGAGACAAGGATCGTTTCTCCCAGGATCTTATCTTTCTCCCAGACGATGGTATTGTCTCTTATCCCTCTGGACTAGAAATAGTTAACGGGTCCTTCCTGCCTCCAAACTAGAAACTTACAAATGCAGAGTAACCAGTTTCCTGTAAACCAGCTAAACAATTAATTTCCTTTAAACATTAAACCCACAAACCCACCTGATTAAAACAAATCCCACTCTTCTCTATAGAAGGCAAGACAAAGAAACCATGTTGGACTTCTATCCCCTCTTCATGGGTATCCACCAAGAGCTCTTTTCTTCTTACTGTTCCTAATAAACACTCTCCTAAATTTATCCTGTTGTGCATGATTTCATTCTTCAACTTAATGAGACAGAGAGCTAGGTTTTATAAAAAAAAATTAAGTATTTCACCATGCTGTTGTACTATACCTTTATAGTAAATTTTGAAATCAGGAAGTGTGAGTTTTCAATTTACTTCTTTTATTTCAAGATTATTTTATCTATTCTGGGTTCTTTGAATGGGAATTTTTAAGACAGAATTTTATATTTCTACAAAAAAATTCATTGGGTTTGTCGTGGTTACTGCTGTTGTTGTTTGTTTTAGTGGCACTGGGAAATGAACCAGGCCTTGTACATGCCAGGCAAGCACTCTATCAGTAAGTTACACTTCCAGACATTTTTCTTTTTTAATTTGAAACAGGAAGGGTATCGCTAAGTTGCCCAGTCTGGCCTCAGGTTCATGATCCTTCTCCCTCAGCTTTCTCAGTGGTCGGGGTTACAGGCATGCCCCATGATGCTCAGCCTCACTGGAATTTAGAGGACATTGACTCTATAGATCTCTTGGCTGTTGTATCAGACAGCTTTACTGCCACTGGGACACAAAACCTGACATGCCCAATTTAAAAGAAAAGGTTTTGCTTTGTTTGGGTTTAGTTTTCTGATACAGGGTCTCGCTATGTAATTCAGGCTGGTCTTAAACTTACTATGTAGCTCAGGCTGGCCTCAAACTCATGGTAGTCCTCCTGCCTCAGCTGCCGGAGTGCTGGGATAGCAGGTGTGTGCCACTATACTTGGCTCCAAGGAAAAAAGGTTTCATTTGCCTCCAGGTCTCAGGGATTCAGTACATGTTCGGCTGTCTCCAAGGCAGAAACAGGCTGGTGAAAGAGTAGGGGAAAGATGGGTGCTCAGTTTCTGGTGACTAAGAAGCACAGAAGAGCTGTGCTAGAAGAAGGACTTGAGAGCCAGAAATAGACTCCCAGGCCAGGCCTCCATGAGCCCCCCAGACATACTCAGAAGTAAGTATACTGCATTTATCCACTGGGAGGCTACCATAATCCATCAAGTTGTTGTTTCACCCTAACTGCTGCATCCCTCCTCTTCAACAAACACATCTTCTTAAACCATACTTACATATCTAAATAAAAACAGTACAAGTTCATAATTCTGCCTGGCATAATACACCTATCCTGTGTATAATTACAAACACAGTAATTCCTTCCCCCAAATAATTACTTCTAACATTTTAAAAAGTCCAAGCTGAAGACTTTTCTGAGACTGAAGGCAAACCCCTTAGCTGGATGCAGAATAAATATTCCCATTCCAAAATGTAGAAATAGGAGGTTAGAAAAGAATCTGACCAAAGCAAGATTCAAACCCAGCAGGGCAAATTTTAAGTCCTATAGCTCCATATCCATCATCCCGGGCACATGGCTGTGAGAGGTGAGCTTCAGAGGGCTGGAGTGGCCCCATCCCTATGTCTTTGCTATTTGCAGTCCATATAGCCTCTGCCTTGGGGTAGCTGAACTCTTGGGATACACCATTCCTCAGCAAACATTCTATGTTCCTGGCATCTCCACCATCCTAGGCTCTCCACTGCATCTTTGTACTCATTCCTATAGCTTCACCTGTTGCCCACTCAGAGGCTCCTTGCCTGGTCTTCCTCTAAAATCTGACTAGTAATCTCCCTGACCCTACAACTCTTGCACTGTGCATGCTGGTAAAATCAGCATTGTGTGCATGATGCCCAGGGCTGCTCTCATTAAAGGCAGTAGCCAGACTCCCCTAGAACATGGCTGCAGTGGCCCCTGAATGCATAGTTGGCTGTGCATGATGAAATGAATCCCAGGAACCAGTTCCTTAGGAAGCCAAGATGATTATAAGTTGTATGTAATGCAAACATGTATTAATAAAATATTTATAAAAAGAAATGTGCTCCATCAGTCCTTACGCAGCTCCCAAGCTAATCAAGTTCATACTGCACCCTATGCATCACAGGCACTATCATTCTAAACAATATTAACTGCTTGCAATCCATGAATACAGTATGTCTTTCCATTGGAATGTGTCATCTTTCATTTCTTTCAGTGATGTATAGTTTTCCATATACAAGTCTTTCATTTCCTTGATTAAGAGACACCAAACCCTGCTTGTGCATTTCTCATGAGAACTCAATCAAGTTTTCAATAAGATGGCCTAGACCTGACCTCAGCCTGAGGCATTGGATTCCAGCATCACCTCTCAGGACCCGTACATAGAAGTTCTCATGGGGTTCCTAGAGATTTGGACAGCGTAAAGACACAGAGACCATGAAGAGATCCAGATCATGGCCTTCCAAATGATAGCTCACCCTGTGTCCTCCAAGGGGTATATTTATCATGCTTTTTCCTCTTTTACTCAGCCCAAGCTAGCTCTGCAGAGCCAGTTTCTCCCTCACTCTTCACTTTTACTTTTTCAAATGAACTTTGCTACCATTTTTCATTCATTTCATCCAATTTGTTATTTGAGATGAAAAGAACCTGGAAACCAGCTCCAGAAGGAGACATGAGCACCGCAAAACTCAGTAACATTTAATTGGCAAGCCACTTTTAGAAAGAGCTACCCAGTAATATATACACTAGTTCCCTATAGCAAATGTGGAATACAAATGATGCTGCAGTTTAAAGATTATGAATGTAGTCTTGGCAGAAAAGCTGTGTAAAAAGAGAAAAAAATCCCTACTTAAGAAATCCATATGTACCTAAAAGATCTACAGAACCGTTCTTCACTGCAATGGATGTATTTCCCTGCCCACTAAAGCCAAGAGGCTGGCAGCAAGCAAGGACTTTTGCCTGTTAACAAAGAAACAAACAAACAAAGAATCCTGACTCTATGTAAAGCAGCTACATGGGAATACCAGGCCACTCAGCTCTGCAAGCACCAAGTCTGTAACTCTATGTAAGTTATGTCACCAAACCCAGAGATCTGAATTTAGGTTCGGTGGACACCATCTCCGAAGATTGTTTTAGCTCTTAAATTAGACTCTGTATGCTTTTCCAAGTTTCTGGCCAAAGCAACAACCCAAAAAGAGCCACAAGAACTAGGCAAGAGGAGATAAAATATTATCTTAACTACCAATAGAGCTTTTGGAGAATGAGGTTCTTTCTCTGTGAGTTCCATGGTTATCAGAGTTAGGATATGGACAGGCAGTTAAGGCTATGACCCTGGGAAGGAATTAGGCAAGTGGAATGCACTGCACTGAGCAAACAACCCTTCCCTGAATCTGGGCTGGTTTTTGAGCAATGTAGGAATGCTGAGCAACTGGACTTTTACATTGTTAGGAAGCCCCAACCGCTAATTGGTCAGTTTAAGCCAATGGGTCTACTTGTGATAGGTACCTGCCTGATGCTGAGCAAACTCCAATGCTCTGCTTACTCACAAGAATGCCTAGATAAAAACCTTCTTTGGCAACCCTTTCCAGGCCCCCTCCCAATTAGTGGGAGCTTTTCCTTTGTGTGCTTTGGCTTCTCAGTAAACTTCCCTATTTGCAACTTTCCTCTTTGTCCACTATTTCACTCTTTGACATCGTGAAACACCAAGCCACTCTTTCAGTTACAGTGGGGCTAAGAATGTTCTCCTGTGTAGCTCGCCATTGGTCATTCCCAGGTGCAGGCCTGCTGGATGACTGCAGGCCATGCCCAGGACTGCCCTACAGCACCTACACGTTAGAGGAGCAGAGTCAAGCCTATGCTCTCTTGAAAGGAGGCATATCCTAGGGGTTGAGAAGAAAGGGCTGAGCCATGCATAGTCCTACCCTGCATTGACTTTCCCTTGGGAATAAAAGAGTTAACACCCTTAACAGATGAACTGGTTAAAACCATATAAAAATAAAGGACTCTGGTAAAAGACATCCCACTCTCAGTAGGTGATCATAAAAAGCAACAAACTGACACCCACAGCAGGGCAGCGATCCACTTAGCCCACCGGAGAGAGAGGTCCCAGGTCGCCCAGGGCCCCGCTCCATCCAGCCTGTGCCACGCACACTGGTGGGGACCAGCCAGAAGGTGAGGACCCCTCGCCACTGGCCATGCCCATGGTGGCAATCTGCTTAGCCGTGTGGGCGCCTGCAGGACACCCCACTCCCCTACTCCCCATCCCCCCTTGCCTCTGGCCTCCTGGCTGTACCAATACCTGGTTCCACACTACAAAGACACAGAAGACACAAGACCACCGTACTTGGTAAATTGGAAGGATCTTCACCTCCCATCAGAACCTGGACTATCTTCAGGGGGAGGGCAGCTGGAACCTGCAGTACAACCTTGCAGAGTTCAAGCCTACAGGAGGACAGGGAGCTCAACTTGGGACTTGCAGCCAGAAATCTGCCTGAATCCCACGGGTCTGCTACTGGCTTGCTGAGACTCACTGACTTACATCTTCACACTGCTGCCCATGTTGTCTATCATGACAGCAGAGACATACCTTGAAAGAGGCCCTTCATTTTCATTTTTATTTCCAAAATTACTATAGCGGTTTTTTTGCTCTTATTTTTAATTTTTTTCCTACTCTTTTCAAATTTTTACTTTTCTCTTCTTTTTTTTCTTTCTTTTCTCTCTCACACTCACTCTCTTGCTGTCCCACATTGTTCTTCATCTCCCTTTTTGTTCCTGTTCTGGCCCTAATTTGGATTTCTTCTTTATTTTTCTTTTATTCTCTTTTTCCTTCTCTCACCTGTGTCCTCTGGCCTCAGTGCTAACCTTCCCCTATCCTTCTACCTATCTATCCCTCCCTCCCCAACTCCTAATTCCCCATCCCGAAGGGTAAAGTTGCTGTATTGAAGAGTTTATTCACTATAAACATATGTTGGGTTGGTCCTCAATTTTGATTTAATTCACACAGTTAAAGGTGATAGATTAATAACTTTCACAAATGGTCATTTTCTAAGATGTACTTGATGCTATGGTGTTTCGGATTGTAGCACTTCAGCTAAGGTGTTGTGATTGATCTAATCAGTTGTCCTTCCTGGCATAATGAAAATGAGATAGCCTCAGAGTCATTAGAGACTCAAAACCTAAAGACCAGCTATATCTGGAAGACACCTCTGAGAAGAAATCATTCCACAAGGGGTCTAATTACAAGCAACAAAGATATTTACAATAAGAAATTTTGAAGTATCAACCCAGGAATTAAACCAAGGACAGTACAAAAAAACAAAAAATGAGAAGACATTTAAGCAAGGCACAAACTCAGACTTCCACCCTACCAAGGGTAAATTCTGGGGGAAACGAGGTGGGAAAGTCTGATAATCAACCACCTAGACATCCTGAATTGATAGCACAGGAAGTAACAAAACAGATGAATGAGACTCTAGAAAAATTCAAAGCAGAAATAATCTCCCAGATAACTACAGAAATGGTGAGCAGAGTGAAAGACATGATTAGAGGCTCTAGAACAGAAACAGATAAAAAAAATAGATGAGCTCAGAAACATGCTAGAAGCAATGAATGCCCAGCATAAGAAAGAAATGGAAACCATGATTGCCCAACATAAGAAAGAAATGGAATCCATGAAACAGATTCAAACAGATATTCAGGAGATTAAAAACTCCACTGAAAGTATGCCCAGCAGATTAAGGGAATCTGAAGATAGAATATCAGATATAGAAGACAGGATTGTGGTTAAGGACCATGAAAACAGAGATTTCTTAAAAATAGTAAGAGACCATAAGAAATCAATCCAGCAGCTGTTAGATGATGCAAAGAAGAATAACATAAGACTAATAGGAGTCCACGAAAAAACAAGAGAAAGTACAATTGACATAAAAAAACTATTCACAGAAGTAATAGTTGAAAACTTCCCAGACGGAGATAGAGAATTGGACATACAGATAAATGAGGCATACAGAACTCCAACTAGCCATGATCAAAAAAAAAATCTACACCTAGACATATAATAGTCAAGATCCCAGAAACCCAACAGAAGAACAAAATCCTACAAGCAGTTAGAGAAAAGAAACAAATCACCTACAAAGGAGAGCCCATCAGAATCACAGGAGACTTCTCAACACAAACCCTCAAGTCAAGGAGAGCCTGGAGTGCAGTGTTTCAAGCTCTAAAAAAAAATAACTTGCAACCTAGACTGTTGTATCCTGCAAAATTATCTTTCAAAATCGATGGGGGAAATTAGATACTTCCATGACAAAGAACACCTGAGAAATTTCATGAACACCAAACCAGCACTCCAAGCAATTCTAAACAATATCCTAGAAAAAAACAATGAAGGTCATAACTCCATGAGGCCCAACAGAGGGAAGCCACCAGGCAAGGTAAGAAACTAAAGGGAAAGGGGGGAAACTAAGAAACAAAAGAGCCAACAAAAGTAAAACATTATGACAGGGATGAGTCAATATCTATCAATTGTAAACATCAATGTTAATGGCCTCAATTCATCAATCAAAAGAAATAGATTGGCAGAATGGATTAAGAAGCAAAACCCAACAATATGCTGTATACAAGAAACACATCTAACTCAAAAAAAATTCATACCCTGAAAGTAAAAGGATGGAAAACAGTTCTTCACGTGACAGGAACCCAGAAAAAAGCAGGGGTAGCAGTCTTATTTGCAGACAAAGTAGATTTCAAACCAAAAGTAATTAAGAGAGACAAAGATGGTCACTACATCCTTGTGAAGGGAACAATCCAAGAGGAAGAGATGACAATCATAAATATATATGCACCAAATATGAATTTCCCCCAACTATACAAAACAAATATTAATGGACATGAAAAACCAAATAAGTGCTAATACAATTGTAGTGGGGGACCTCAACACCCCACTATCACAAATAGAAAGATCATCTAGACAAAAAATTAACAACAAAATTCTAGAATTGAGCCAAGCTATTGAACAAATGGACTTAATAGATGTTTACAGAGTGTTCCACCCCACAAAATCAGAATACACATTCTTTTCGGCTGCACGCAGGTCATTCTCCAAAACAGACCAAATGCTAGCTCATAGAACATGTCTAAGTAAATGTAAAAGAAATGAAGTTATCCCCTGTATATTATCAGACCATTGTGCAATAAAATTGGTGATCAATAACATAAGAAACTGCAACCCCCCCACAAACACATGGAAACTGAATAACACCCTACTGAACAACCAATGAGTCACAGAGGAAATTAAAGAAGTAAATGGTAACACTAGTACAACATACAGGAATCCATGGGACACAATGAAAGCAGTTCTGCCCAGGAAATTCATAGCAGTGAATGCACATATTAGGAAAACAGAGAGAACTCAAATGAATAACCTAATGCTGAACCTCAAGCTCCTAGAAAAAGAAGAGCATAACAAACCCAAAGCTTGTACAAGAGAGGAAATTATAAAGATCAGAGCAGAAATCCATGCAATGGAGACTAAGAGAACGATACAAAAAATCAATGTATCAAAGAGTTGGTTTTTTGAAAGAATAAATAAAATTGATAAAACTTTAACCAACCTTATCAAAAAAAGGAAAAAAAAGGCTCAAATCCATGCAATTAAGAACTAAAAAGGTGAAGTCACAACAGACCCAGCAGAAATCCATAGGATCATCAATACCTAACTCAAGAACCTGTACTCTAATAAAATGGAAAACACATGGGCTGGGGATTTAGCTCAGTGGTTCTGGTGCCTGCCTCACAAGTGTAAGGTCCCAAGTTCCATCCCTGGTACCAAAAAAAAAGGAAAACACAGAAGAAATGGACAGATTCCTAGATACATACAAATTGCCAAAGTTAAATGAAGAAGATATAGAAATTCTAAACACCCCAATTACAATGAGGGAAATTGAAAATGTAATAAAAAATTTACCAACAAAGAAAAGCCCAGGTCCTGATGGCTTCACTGCTGAATTCTACAAGACATTTAAAGAACTATCACCTTTACTCTCTAAACTCATCAAGGAAATTGAAAGGGAAGCAAGGCTTCCAAACTCATTCCTGGAAGCAAGTGTTACTTTTATTCCAAAACCAGGGAAAGACCCAACCCAAAAAGAGAACTACAGGCCAATCTCCCTAATGAACATAGATGCAAAAATCCTCAGCAAGATACTAACAAACAGAATACAGAGGGTCATCAAGAAGATCATAAACCCTGACCAAGTCGGATTTATCCCAGGGATGCAAGGATGGTTCAACATCCATAAATCAATAAATGTAATACACTATATTAACAGTCAAGGACAAAAACCAAATGATGATCTCCATAGGTGCAGAAAAGGCATTTGACAAAATCCAACACCCATTCATGATAAAAACGCTACAGAAATTTGAATAGAAGGGCTTTATCTCAACCTGATTAAGGCTATCTATGAAAAAGCAACACCCAACATCATACTAAATGGTCAAAAACTGAAAACTTTCAAGCTAAACTCAGGAACAAGACAAGGATGCCCACTATCACCACTCTTGTTCAATATTGTTCTGGAAACATTAGCCACAGCAATTAGAAAAGAGAAAGAAATAAAAGGAATAAAGATAGGAAAAGAAGAAGTTAAATTGTCACTATTTACTGATGATATCATACTTTACATAGAAGACCCAAAAAACTTGGTCAAAAGTCTTCTAGACCTAGTTGATAGATTCAGTAGAATAGCTGGATATAAGGTCAACCCTCAAAAAAACAATAGCCTTCTTATAAAAACATAGCAGACTCACTGAGGGAGAAATTCAGGAAACAATTCCTTTTACAATAGCATCCAAAAAAATGAAATATCTAGGAATCAATCTAACAAAGGAAGCAAAAGACCTCTACACTGAAAACTACAGCACCATGAAAAAGGAGATCAAGGAGGATATAAGAAAATGGAAAGACATCCCTTGTTCCTGGGTAGGAAGAACCAATATAGTGAAAATGGCCATACTTCCAAAACTGCTATATAGATTTAATGTAATGCCAATTGAAATTCCAACAATATACTTCACAGAACTAGAGAAAACAATCCAAAAATTCATTTGCAACCAGAAGAGACCTAGAATAGCAAAAGCAATTCTAGGCAACAGAGACATGGCTGGGGGTATCACAATCCCCAACTTGAAACTATACTACAAAGCTACTGTGATAAAAACAGCATGGTACTGGCAAAAGACACAAACCCGAGGATCAGTGGAATAGACTAGAAGATGGAGAAATAACTCCAAACATACTCAGCCACCTCATCTTTGACAAAGGAGCCAACCATCCTCATTGGAGGAAAGATAGCCTATTTAATAAATGGTGTTGAAAAAACTGGATTTCAACTTGCCAAAGATTAAAACTAGACCCATACCTATCACCATGAACTAAACTAAGATCAAACTGGATTAAAGATCTAAATATTAAGACAGAAACACTAAACTTGCTGGAAGATAAGTTAGGAAGAACTCTTAAAGACATTGGCATAGGAAAAGACTTTATGGGGGCAGGGGATTTAGTTTAGTGGTTCTGCCAACTGCCTTGCAGGCGCAAGGTCCCAAGTTCAATCCCCAGTACAAAAAAAAAAAAAAAAAAAGTCTCACAGGAAAAGACTTTATAAAGAAAACCTCAGTAGCATGGAAACTAGCACAAAGAATCAACAACTGGGGTCTCATCGTATTAAAAAGCTTTTGCCCTGCAAGAGAAACAACCAACAGAGCTAAGAGACAACCTACAATGTGGGAAAAAAATTTTTAGCAGCTGTACCTTCGACAAAGGACCACTATCTAGAATATATAACGAACTAAAAAAAATCAGAGCCCCCAAATTCAAAGACCCAATTGAAAAATGGGCATCTGAAATGAACAGACATTTCTCAGAAAAAGAAGTAAAAACAGCAAATAAATATATGAAAAAATGTTCAACATCACTGGTCATTTGAGAGATGCAGATGAAAACAACACTGAGATTCCACCTCACCCCAGAAAGAGTGGCTGCTATCAAGAAATCAACCAATACAAAATGCTGGCGGGGGTGTGGGGAGAAAGGAACCCTTCTCCATTGTTGGTGCGAGTGCAGACTGGTGCAACCACTGTGGAAATCAGTATGGAGATACCTCAAAGAACTAGGACTAGAGGTCCCATTTGACCCAGCTATTCCCCTGCTGGGCCTCTTCCCCAAAGAATTAAAAGAACCGTACCACAGCGATATATATGCACCCATGTTTATAGCGGTACAGTTTGTAATAGCTAAAGCTTGGAAATAGCCCAAGTGCCCATCAACTGGAAACTGGATAAAGAAGATGTGCTTTTTTAAATAAAATGGAGTACTACTCATCCATAAAGAATGAGAAACTAGACACATTTATAGCTAAATGGATGTACATTGAGGCCATACTCTTAAGTGAAATAAATACAACACACATGTGTAAATACCGAATAGTTTCTCTAGTGTGAGAAACTGAAAGTGTAAATAAGGGTTAAAATTATTAAAATGGGTAATTGATAATTTGAAATAGGAAGCAAAGATCCAAAGGGGTAGGGGTGGTGGGAGGGGAAAGGGAAAGGAAAGAAGGGAAAGGAAAAATCATGAAAAAAGAAAAAAAAAAAAAGGAAATGAAGTCTATGTAAATAGGGAAAGGGAAATGGGGAACAAATAAGAACTAAGATACATCATGTACAGGTACAAGCACCCAATGACAAATGTAAACATATTGTATACCTGAAATGTACCAATAAAAGAATTTAAGGGAAAAAAAGAAAGAATATTGAAAAAAATTTTAAAAAGTAACAAACCTTTTGATGTCATGTGCATTCATTCCCCCAAAAAGTCCCTAGGCATCCCTAGGTATGTGAAGACCTCCTTGTCACCTTCTTATCTAAAGCTAAAGGCTTGAGAAAGTGGTTTTGCCAAAATTGAGAGTGGAAACATAATAATAAACACAGTACAAGTTCTCCAGGAAGATCTGCAAGGTGCAAATGCTCCAGGGGAAAGACATTCTTAAGACAATCACATTGGTGCCTAGACCTTTTTACCACATCCTCAAAGCCCTATCTCTCACCTCACTGTAGGATTCTTCTCTTGGAAACTTGCCTACTTTTCCCTTGGCAGCACACCCTGGCCAAAATAAACTCTTCTTGGTTTACATTCCTTGTCAACTGGTAATTTTTTTACTGCCTGCCTCACTGGCCCTCTGTATGCAACCTTGCACAATACCTTAGAGGAACAGGAAAAACCCTCCGCTGGCATCTCTCCACTCGGGTGCTTGTACATGGTTGGTATATTGGCCCATGGACAACTGAAGAACCCTGGTTGGGGCTACTCCCTTGGGTTTATGCTGTAAAACCAAACACTGTGGCCTGTCAGGGTACTGGCCAAGGAGTTTCTTTAAGGCTTTACTACTTGTTTGTAACTGATGGACCCTGTCTAGGGGAACTCTCAGCAGGACGTGAAAGCAGCTGATAAAGTAGAATGGCCCACTGTGCTCCCTGAGGGTAAGTGGGACTTGATTTTCCTTCAGGACTCCCACTTACTCTCTGTGCACAGTGCAGCTGTCAGCAGCGGCTTACCAGTGCAAATCTGCATATTGTGAGGCCTCTTCCCTAGCTGTTACTAACACCCAGTTTTCCTCTCTCTCAGGTGAACTGCCTATTCTGGGAGACATCAGTGATCAGGTTTTCCATCTCTTGAGTCTCACTCACTCCCAGTCTCTGGGTTAGGTTTGATCAGATCCATTGGACAAAGTGGCGTCAGAACACCACTGGTGCTGGCTCCAAAGTGAAAAGTGAGTTTCTGCTGAAACAGAGGCTCTCTTTTATCAGGGGATGCCTTAGATTAGAGCTAGACTCATGGGTTTTTCAGATCCATCAACCTTAATGATGCCTTCTGGGTCGACACTGCGTCTCTGGTAGGACTCCATGGTGGGGCTCTTGTTCTCTGTCCAATCTGACTCACTCGTGGAATGTATTTCTTAAAATACTGATCCAAAGCCAGGCATGGCAGTGCACACCTGCAATCCCAGCACTTGGGAGGCTGAGGCAAAGGGATTGCAGCAAGTTTGAGGCCAGCCTGGACTACATAGTGAATTTAAGGCTAGTCTGGACTACATAATAGAACCCTGTCTTACAAAAAGAAAAAAAAAGGAAGAGGACAAAAAGAAGATTTGGCCCCTTAGTGGCCCTAAATTATTCCACCATCCCATAGTTAACATCGCTTCTACCACAATCTGAAAAGGACTCCACAATTCCTTATATTCAGGCTTTCATGACCTTGTCACAGGATCCCCACCCGTGGGAGGGCTGCTCAGGGGCTTTTCTAAATCCTTTCACAATCTGCCCTTCTCAATTCCAAGTTCTAAACTTGATGTAGTTAATGATCCTTCTTTAGACTTGTCTCTAACTCCAACTTCCTTACCCTCTTCCCTTACAGACTTCTGACTCTGAGCTTTCACAAAGATCCTCCATGCAAGTATTCAACCGTTACCAAGCTCAATTAGAGCATTAGAAAATAAAAACTGCTAGGGTCGAGGTTTACATAAAACTTGCAAATAAAAATCCTTAAAATTTGGTAACATACAGGTATATGATTTAGGTTAATATGTGCTTCTGTGTGTATCTCTTGGGTTTACATGGCTTGAAAATAAGTTAATTTAGGTTGGTTAGCAAAACAAAAGTAAGACGTCTTTAAAATATTAGCATATTTTGCTTAAATTATTAGTCAATCAGGGTAATATTTGTCTTTGTTACAAAAAAGACACAATGTCCATTTGAGACAGGAAAGGTAGAGCGTGGCTAAAACTGGCTGGAAAAGGAGGCGGGACAAGATCCCCGAACACATGCACAGAACAGTTTCCAAAGGCTCCTGAAAGGATGACCTAGGCCTGACTAAGCCTAAAGAGTGGGTGATACAAAAAGGACAGTCCACACTGAGGTTTTGCCACTGTGTTCTCTCTTGCATGGTGACCCACCCTCAACCTGTAGGGTGAGTCGTTTACTTGGCCCAAACTCACTCTGCAGAGCCTGTTTCTTTTCCTACTTTTAATAAAACTTAACTATCATTTGTGCTTGTATTGACCAATTCTTTGCTTAGGACAGAAAAAACCCAGAAACCACCTCCAGAAGGAGACTCCAGCACCCCAAAACTCAGTAACACATTGTTTCTATATTTCAAACACAAAAACATTTAGGGTTCTTTTCTTTGGTTAAAAATTACATATAGCTTAAATTTCTTTTCTTTGGTTAAAAATTACATATAGCTTAAAATGTTAACTATATTAATCTAATATCTTAGTTCTCATAAATAATCTAGGCTGGGTCTGGGGATTTAGCTCAGTGGCACCAAGCCTGCCTCTCAAGCACAAGGTCCTGAGTTCCATCCCTGATACCAAAAAATAAATAAATAAAATAATAATAATCTAGGCTAATTGTTCAAATGAATTAATAAATGTAAATGGAATTAAGTCTTATGCATCCGAATCATTAGCCATGTGTACCAGGTTCATGATTCCACAAAAACCTAGGAATGAAGTTGCAAACCGAAGGAGGGAGTTTTTATTAGAAATAAGGAGAATAGCTCTTGAATTTTCAGGAGGGGTCCCAAATGCGGCAGCTACATGCCCCTCCCTCCACCATCCAGAGCTAACTATAGATAAACAGCCCAGAAATTGCTCAATTGTTTAGTGGCTCTGTCATAGGTGGCTGTCTAGATTTAAAATGATGAATTGGAACTCAGGGTTTTTTGAGGGTTTTGTTTTTTGTTTTTTTGCGGCAGGGTCTCCCTTTGTAGTTCAAGCGGGCCCAAATTTACTATGTAGCCCAGGCTGGCCTCAAACACTCAGCAATCCTCCTGCCTCAGTGCTGGGATCACAGGTGTGCGCCACCATGCCCGAAATGTGTTTGTTTGGGTTTTTTTGGTACGGAGTATGGACCTCAGGACCTTGCATTTTCGAGGCAGGTGCAGTGCCACTGAGCTAAATCCTTGGCCTGCTGGGCATGTTTTTAACCAAGTTCTTCAGCATGTTGGGTTTACAGGAAACTACAATCTTAGAAAAACTTGGTTAATTTGCATTATAATTTCCTTGAAATTCAGGAAAATTACTAGGGAGTGGCTGCACCTCCCTTTACTGGGGAGTGGGCTGCATTCCAAGAAGCTTGAGTTCATTCTTTGTCCAAAGTTTTGGTTCACTGTCTACTCTGAATATTATCATTATGGCTGTTCACTGTACTCTATGTCAGAGTCTTCCACTAGCTAGCTGCCTTACTCATAAAATAACTAAAACTATTTTCTAGAATACTAATGCCACTGGGCTAAGTCTGAGGGTCCCTGATGAGACAGGAAGTTAGGATATGGCTAAATCTTTCAGGGAAAGGAGGCATGACAAAATTCCAGAACACATGCTCAGAACAGGTCTCAGAACCCTGCATGTGGACTTTTCGAGAAAACTCAAACAGGTTTTTGATAGGATAACCTGGATGTGATGTCAGGGTGGGAAATATAAAAAAAGAGGCAGTTGCCATTAAATGTTCCCTATTATGCCTCTTCACCATAGCCCACCCTACACTCCAGGGCATATTTTTATTTTTTCCTCCCTTTTTATTTGACCCAAACTCACTCTGCAGAGCCTGTCTCCTGCCCCTTACCAGTCTGCCTTTTTTCCTACCTTTAACAAATGTGAAACCTCGCCACCCTTTGTTTATGCTTGTTTTGTTCAATTCTTTGTTCAGGACAGAAAGGACCTAGAAGCCACCTCTAAAAGACAACTCTAGCACCCCCAGTGAAAGGGAACTTTTAGGCAGATGAATATATTTCTAACAAAAATAACTAAATTGGAATTGGACAACTATGAGTTAACTGTGTTATTAAGCAACTGTGGGTTAACTAGATAACTATGCTTTTTGTAGAATGTACACAAGTAGCCATGACAACTTCTGTAATTTGTCACCACAGGAGTGTAACAAACTCAGAAAGTCCTGCTAGAACTCTTTGCTCTACCCCGCCCCCCAACCCAGCTGCTCTGCTTTGTGTAAACTCTGCTTCTGCTTCTGTACCTCCTGCTTGCAATTCTATAAAACTGCTAGCCAGCAGATATTCTGGGCCTGACTTCTTTGGGAGCGATCCCAGTCAGGTCCCTCAATGTAATAAAAGAGTTGCACACTGCCTTCTGCCTCCCTGGTTGTCTTCCTTTCTTGATTCAGTTTGCTACAGCACCAGAATCTGGTAACACTGAGGCTAAAATCAAGAACTAACACATCTTTTAAAACTAAGTTTGCAGGCTCACTGGCTCCTGTCACAGAAAAAGAATTTTTCAGGACATATCAGTGGGAGACATGAGAATTTATTAGACAGATACAGAGATACAGGACACATTCAAGAGGGTAGTGCCGGTGCTCAGACACATGAGGAAAATACAGTTGGGAACTGGAGATGTTTTATGTGTTTTGGGTGGTAGAAATCTGTGGAATTTGATAATCTACAATCTTAGGCTTGTCTAGTGAGTGGGGAGAGAATGGCCACCCATAGTGAGATAATGGTCCATTCATAGGGGAAATCCTAGCTGCCTGAATGTTTTAAGTAAGTTGGGTGTGATTAAAAGTTTAAAAGTAGGGCCGGGGATTTAGTTCAGTGGTTTTGCCACCTGCTGCTAGAGGGCAAGGACCCAAGTTCGATCCCTGATACCAAAAAAAAGAAGTAAAAGTTTTCTATGTTGAAAGCAGTATCTTAAGATATTAAAATGCTCTTTTTCATACTTACAGAAGCTAAACTAAAACAAAGCTTTTTTTGTTTTTACCAATACAATTTCTTGTGTTTTTCTGCTGCTAGGCTTTTTTAACATTTTGAGACAGGGCCTTGTTACATAGTTCACGCTGGCCTTGAACTCGCTATATAACCCAGGCTGACCTCAAACTCACAGTGACCCTCCTTCCTCAGCCTCTGAGTGCTGGGATTACAGATGTGCACCACAGCACCTGGCATGCTCTTAGGCTTTTGATTACTTTTAAAATCTGATTTTAAGAGTTAAGTTTTATTTAAATGGTTGACTGTTTTAAAATCTTTGCAGCGATTAGTTTATAATTGGTTAAATATCTTAGGGACTATATGTGTGTACATATGAGGATAAAATATACTGCCAGTATGAGCTTATCTAAGTTAAAAATAACGATCTCATTTGAGGCCAGCCTGGGCTACACAGTGAGTTCAGGGCCTGCCTGAACTACAAAGAGAAACCTTGCCTCAAAAAAATCAAAAATCCATAAAACCAAAAAAAAAGCTCTCTTTTATACTATATTACATCTGACACAAACATAGAAATTTCACTGTAATTTAAAGAGATAAAGAAAATGTAATGGTCTTGTGATCTTGGCACAGTAAGATCAAAATTATTATTCTAAAATGGTACCATAGAACCTACTGTATTTAGTTGGCATATGAGTAAGGCATCTAGCTAGGCGAAGGGCCAGAGATAGTGGAGCTTTCAACCATATTAAAGTGAATTAAAATAAGGATAGTAAACTAGGACTGGGACCAGGAATGAACATTCCTCAGGCAACAAGGAATGTAGCCCCTCCCTTTTACAGTAGACCACCACCTACTAAGTTCCTGAGTTCGAGGAATTTAAAATGCAATTAACTTCTTCTATAACATGGAATGCAGCCCACCCCTTCCTAAAGAGTCATGCCCTCCTAAATTCCTGAGCTCTAAGGAAGTTATAATGCAAAATAACCAGTTTTCTTTCCAAAATCTCAGTTTACTGCAAACACCATGTAAAACAACTAGGGCAGGGAGCATGGATTCCCATTGGTCATTTTTTAACTTCAGAGACACTCATGATAGTGTCCACTAAACAATTAAGTAATTCTGTGCCTTGTCTACCTATTTGTGATTCTAAATTGAAGTGACATGTGGCAATCCTGTCAGGACCCCACCTGAAATTCAGAAGAATTTTTCTTCCTTATTTCCAATTAAACTTTATTAACCTCCTTCTTTTGTTCCTGACTACATTCTTCAGTGTTTTATGAAACCACAAGCCCAGGGAACAGGGTAACACTATGTTTGCTCTTGTTACTTTGATTTTACATGTTTCCTGTAAAAGTTCATGACTGCTACCTGTTACGTAGCTATCTTTGATTCTACAAGAATGTGAATTCTAACAGTCTAAAATAAACAGTATGTGTAGGCCATCACCTGCTTTTATTTTAAAGTGCCCTGATGTCCAAAAAAGGTTATAATAATTTAGATTAAGACCTGCTGCTCCCACTTCAAGACTAGTATAACTGACCTTCTGGATAGTCAACAACTGAATTTTAGAGACCACAGCTAAACAAGATAAAAGGGGTAAACCAACAGATTTGTCCCTTGCTCTCCAAGGTCAGCCAGTACCTAGGACAGGACAGGACCCTTCAGAAAAGGTCCTGCAACCCAAGTAAGTCAGCAACCTCCTGAGCAGGGTATTGCTGGACCCAGGGGACAGGAGTCAACCAATGTATAGTCTACAAAAAGGAGGGTCACTAACAAGGGAAATGTTTCCTATGCTTCCAAGAGAAGCCATATGGTTAAGCAAGACTGTGATCCATTCTAGCAGATAACAGACCTGATAGAGGAGAAAACTAGAGGAGCTAAGGGCACTCCACACAGCCCAAAAGTAACCCCTGAAGAGTTGAATGGATCTTCCCAAATAAATATAGATACATTTTAATTAATACAGATTTTCCTTTGACTTGGTCTTAAGCACAGAGCAGGAAAGTATAACTGAGACAGGAAGATGCAGCATGTCTAAAACTGGTTGGGAAAGGAGGTGTGATGAAACCCCTGAACACTTACACAGAACTATTCCCAAAGCCCTGCAGGTGGGATTCTCAGGAGAACTTGAGCAGGTTTTTGATAGGATGACCAGGACGTGACACTGGCATGGAGAATATAAAAAGGGACTATCGCTATCAAGTGTTTGTTATTGTAGGTTTGCTATTGTGTCTCTTCATGGTAGTCCACTCTACACTATAAGGTGTATTTTGTTTTTCTCCTTTTTCCTACTTTTACGTGGCCCAAACTCACACTGCTGAGCCTTTTCTTTTAAGCTAAAGATCACCTCTAAAAGGAGACTCCAGCATCCCAAAGCCCAGTAACACACCCAAAAAGTAAACTAATAGTAATATAAACAGAGCTATACTATATACAAAAGAATTTTCAAACAGATATCCAGTCACACCTGTAACATTTTAATCGACAGCCATAAAGAGTCTAAACTCTCAGCCCCATTAGCCTTTCCAAAATGTGTCCTTCAGCCTGCTGTAGTGTATTCTCAAGTATCCCTTGGGTAAAAATTTGGATTTTTCTTTCTACGTAGGTCTGCCTATAAGATAAAAATGCCAATACAGTCTACCTACTAGACATTAGTGCTTTTGTAGTGAAAATTAACTCTCTGTTTATGTGCTTCAGGTTTATATGTTTGTCATCTAGAGCCAGTCACCCTGAAGAACTTTAAATCTACAAAGTAGATGCCAATCCCACATCATTATATCCAAATGACATATATAGAATCCTTATTCTTCCTTATCTAAAGCTAAAGGCCTGATGAAGTCCTCTTGTCAACACTGCAACTGTAAATGTAATACTTTCAAGCACAATAAAGGTGCTTAAGGAAAATGTGCAAAATGCTCAATAATCCAAGAAAAAGACATTCTCTAGATAATTGCATTTGCTGCCTAGACCTTTGTTCCATATCCTCAAACCCTCATAAAAATCCCAACCTCTCACCCTGACTGCTCAATCTCTGGCTTGGAGACTTGCCCACTGTTGCCCTGGGCAGCAAACTATACCCAAAATAAACTCTTATCTTTTCTCCGTTCCTTGTCCATTGGTAAATTCTTTTACCAGCCCACTCAGGAACCTACCCAAGCCTTCTCCCATGGGACACTGCCTTTCCCCAAATCAACAAATACCTCTTCCTCCCCAGAGTGGGGGACGGGCTGGTCATAGCCCTGTGGCTCTCAGTGGCCTCCTGGACATCACTAACCACTTGTTATGTGCCTGTCATACAGCTGGGAAGGAGAAAGGGAGACTTAGGCCTCTGGCTTTTTTGTTTGTTTTGTTTTACATAATAAGGCTCAACCTAAGTGTAATTTATCACTGAGGTACATCCGTAGTCCTTTTTAAAATTATTTCTCCTTTTGAGACAGGGTCTCCCAAAATTGCCCAAGCTGGCTTCACACTCACAATGCTCCTCCTCGGGCTCCCAGTCCAACTCCCTCAGGCAGTTGGGACTGCATCTATGCAGCACAGAGCCCTGAGTCTGCTCTCCCACTTTCCTGTGCATCTCCTGGAGAAAAGCAAAACAGAAAGTAGAAAGCACAGCCATTTCTCAACAAGCCTGGTCTTGCTGGAAACCACACGTACCTGCTGTCCTGTGTCTGCAGCAGCCAGCCAGACCCGATTTAGCAATCTATTTCTGTCTGTGCTGCCAGGCCCTCTAGGTTTTCCCCTGGGTAAGGGCCAAGACTGCCCACCTGCTTTGGTCTCAGTCCCTGAGCAGCCAGCTACTTACAGCCTCCTGGCCTGCTGGACACCACACCGTCTGAGAGGTGAGGACAGAAACAAGTGTCTTCTTCTCTCTCTCTGGGGAAGAAGAAGGAGAGACAGCAGCAGGTAGGGGCGGGAGGGCTGCTGCTGGGCTCCAGAAGATGAGGTGCCCAAAGGTTGACTCCAGGTGCCTCATTCAGAAAATAGAATTGTCCTCAGGGAAATGGGGCTCAAACCCCAGGCACTCCAAGACTCTGTGAGCTTGGGAAGGGTCTCAGTCCTGCTCCTTATGTAGGAATCCTGGCAGGAACATCACCCTTTCCCATGCCTCTCTTGGGAGAAGATTTTTTTGCTTACAATTTTTTTTTCCTTTGCAGAAAACATTTTTGATTCTGTCAATAATTGTGAAGACACAGAAACTGTGTAACAGTTTTCCTGGTTATTTCATAGAAACAAGCAGAGAAACTTTTATCAGTGGGTTAAATTTCTAGACAGAGCAGAACTGGCGAGTGGTAGAGAGAGGCTTTGAATCCACTTCACTGTGCTCTGCCTAGGCTAATGAGAAGGTCTGTTTTGCCCTGCTGGGAGGTCTGACAGCCACTCTTCCCACCCAGGACACCTGGCCAGTCTGAACATGGAGAAGAGCAGAGACACCCCTCTGAATGTTGCAACAACAGAGACATCTCCAGTCCGCCGGTATGGTCACAGCTCCTATTCATCCAGCTCACGACCAGGTAAAGCAGAATATAGTGATGCCTTTGTACTGGTAGGAGAAAAAGTGAAAGGCGAATGGACTTAGAGGTAAAAAAAATAGAAGGATTGAGTAGGGGGATGCTACACAGTGGTAGACCGGTAGCCTAGCACCCACAAGGCCCAGAGTTCCATCACACACACACACACACACACACATTGGAACATACAAAGACATGCCAGTCATATTTTACAATTTTCTTTGGGCTCCAAGATGTGATTCCAGGTTGTTCCAGAGCCACACACTCTTCCAAGTCGTACTGCTTTCTCCTCTTACTGAGCTCTACCTGTTGGATGCTCCAGGGCTCAGGCCTTGGTCTGCTTTTTGCTGCTAATATTCCTCTTCACTGAGGGCTCTCAACTGGTCCACGACTTTAACTGCTTCCTGTACTGACAGCTGTAGAGTTCAATCCACAGCAGAATGGGACTCATCTACTCACTGCCTACTCCACATCACCCAGATTTCTGTCAGACTCAATGCACCCCATGCAAAGTGCTATCAGAGCCCATGTTACACACAACCTGCTTAAGAGATCCTCGGGCCTTCCCATCCCAGTACACGGATCCTCACTGTGACAGATTTTTGGGCCCCAGAACTTGAAGATGTTCTTGAATCTTCCTCTTACACCCCCTATCCACTGGGGAAATCTATGTGTTCCTTAATGCCCTGCCTGTCACTATGGCCACCTAGTCCAAGCTGCTACCTCACTTGCTCCAATGACTCCCATATTCCAAACTGGTGCCCTTGCTTCCTCACTTGCAATTCTGAAATAAGAAGAACTATACACATTGGTCTCTGTCCCAGGTTCCTGACATTGAGCTTCTGACACCCTTACAGACAGAGGCACTATAATGTCATTTTATTCTAATATTTGATCTTTGATCCCAGTTTTCAACAACGCTTCAGATATTTATAATTCCTATGCAATAGAAGAATCTGGCACAGAGCTCTTTTTCTCTCGGAATTTCCTGAAATAAAAGAATTCAGTTCTGACACTATCTTCCTCATCCACATGACTATCCTTCTGCACACACCAGTCACACCTGCACAATTCTTGGATGTGAGAGGTGGGAGCATCTTTTATCCCAGTGAGGCAGCTCTGTGTTGAATTCCTGGCTTGGAGGCTCATAACCCCGAAGGACCAAGCCACAATTTGAAGCTTGGAACTTTCAGCTCCCCCAGAGCTCCCCTCATTCTCTGGCAATTGGAGAGGGGCTAAAGAGGGAACTGATGACTACTGCTGCCGGTGTAATACCGCCTCCACAAAAATCTCTAAATTCAGGGGGTTGGAGAGCTTGCAGACAGCTGAGCACAAGGACATCCCCGGAGGGTGGAACGCAAGGGTGCACTGTGCCCTGTGCACCTCTCCGTGAGCTGTTCATCTGTATCCTTTCTCATTTCCCCCATAGCAAATGACTATACCTAAGCAGAGTGTTCCCCTTAGATCTGTGACCTGTTGTAGCGAATTAATCAAAATGAAAGGGGGTGGGGGGTAGGAAATCCTAATTTGTAGGCTGTTGGTCAGATGTTCCAGAGGCCTGGATGTCCCACTGGCCTTTGCTGTGGGGGGATGTGGGAAATTGTAGAATTTAGTTATCTAGTTGTAAGAATAGATCACAAGAAGTTTGGGATCAGAGGACCACGACCCAATGACTCTATGGGTGGTGAGAGAGATACGACTCACTATGCACATCTGTGATGTTTGTGGTGGGCCGGTGGGCTTGATTTCAGCTGAAGTCGTCCTGCTCTTTTGATACTATCTGATAAGAAGAGGGCTGCGGTGTGCTCTTTGATGTACAGGATTGGTGAACAGAAATGGGGGACTTGTGAATTCCCTGTAGCTTTTATGAGTCACTTAAAGTCACTTGTCACCAGAGGTTAAAATCAGAAAGACGATAGCCAGAATAAGTAAGCTGCTTTCCTACATGTATAAAAGCCTTACTTCTTCCCTGTGTGATTGTTGAACAGTGTCAGAGGAAATAAACTGCTGCTCATCCCCCAGGCTGCCTTCTTTTCTTTCTTTAAAGGTTGGTGCTCCCTGGGGTCTCAGGTCTCCCTTTAGAGATAGATCACCAACAGGGGGAGTTTTTCAGGACTGAACCCTTAGCCTGTGGGACTTGGTGCTATCTCCAAGTAGATAGTGTCAGAATTGAGTTGTGAGAGGACAATCAGTTGATGTTTGTTGAGTTGGTTGTCAGTGAAGAAAAGTCCTCAGTATCAATTTAGTCATAGAAACGCAGGGTGTGATCACAACATATCGGTCATAGAAATCTGTGACCACAGCGCACGCTGAATATTTAAAACACCCCCCCCCTTCAGACACACCTCTCAGGGAGACCCAGTGTGTGCCTGCAGCCTAACTCAGACTGTCTGCCTCGTCCAAGTCCCTCCACACACCACTCGCACGTGCACACCTCTCGGACATGGGACAGACTATGGGTTGATGTTCCCCACCGCCTCCCCCTCAGGTTCTATAGTTGCAAGAGTGGCTCTCACAGCTCCAGGAAGCGCTTCATTCATGTTCTCTAGAACTTCTGTGCACTTTCTGGGGTGCTGTTGTCCAGGTGCTGCCACCTTTCACCTGCTCTGAGACTCTCCTGCCCTTGGTTCTTTTGGGATTTCCATGGAGGAATCACTGCATAGGCATGATTCAGGTAGTGTCAGCCCCCAGTGATTAAGTCAGTCTTCAGCCCCTCCCCAGTTCCTGAAGTGATGCGCAGGGATGAAATTCCAGTCGGGGTTGGTTTCCCAGGCAACAGCCCCTTTCTTACCATCCTTAGGGACTTTGCAAAAGTCACTTCATTAACAGAAACAGGGTGTTGAGGAAAGGAGCTTCTTGGGAATAATGACACACCTTCCCTGTTAGTTCCCTTATCATTTAGGAAATTCAGTGTGTTCTATAAGCTCTTTGCCATGAACTTGTAGAAGGATCAAATATATAGTTCTCTTTCTCAAAATGCAATACTTCAAATTTGATTTCAGAAAAATATGTCTTTATTTTTTTATTCTAGAATAGGGTGACACTTCAATCCATAAATTCAAGCAACTATTCCAATGAGCTGAGCACAGGAGGTGAGTTGTATAGACAGAGAAGGGCTGAAGGAAGCAGAAACGAAGCACAGAGAGCAATGGATCATTTCCCAATCACTTTTCTTGTAGGACAAGACAGGGAGACTGAACAACTGGAAAACAACCAATTAACATATGATGACTTTTTAACTTGGCTGTTGTCTCTCTCTCCTGACTTCCCTGAAGATCAGGTGACAGCTTGGGTTCAGTTGGAAACGTTAGTATGAGTGATTCCATGTTGGCTTTTAGTCTGGTCTGTTGGAGCTCAGTGCAGGAGATTAGTGCAAAACTAGGGCCCCTTGTAATTTTTATTTAAGAGTATAGATCACAAAGTCAGAAATAATGTGTCCTTGAGAATGTGATTTGCATATCAATAGAAGGATAAGTAACCCATTTGTATTATATTTATTAAATGCTACACGGAAAAAAATTTAAAGCTTTTAATAGTAACAAGAACATGGATGAATTTCACAGACGTTATCTTGTCTGTGAGGTAAAAATGCCAAGGAAATTATTCCATTTATATAAAGTTCAAGAATAAGCAAAGGTTATAGAAGTCAGAGCTATGGTTACCTGTCAGGTAGGGTGAATATTACTGGGACAGAGGAGGTGAATCCTGAGCTGCATGGAAATTATTGTATCTAAAATTGTCCCCTCTTATCTCTACTTTTGCTTTTGTGGTTCCATTTGCCCATGGTGAATTTTGTCCCAAAAATATTAAATGGAAATTTCCAGAAATAATTAAAAATTTTTAAAAAATGTGCACTGTTCTGAGTAGTCTGATGAAAATTGTACTGTCCTGCTCCATTCCGCTGAGAACATGAATCAACCCTTTATCCAGTGTTTCCACTGCTACCTGCTACCTGCCCATTAGTTACATAGTATAAGAGAGAATACATATAGTTTGTTACTGCCCTCATTATTAGCATCTCAAAATCTTAAGGGAGAGACTATTGTATCTGTTTCTTCTCATTTGTTCTCAGCTCAAAATAACTTTCATGCCAAAGTGGTGTATTTGGAGGTGGCCTATTCTGCTATCTACCAAAATATAAATGTTAAAACATTTGAGCTCACTAACTCATCATATACCACTTAAATAAGCTATACCTCAATGTGAATTTTTTTTTTTGTACTGGGGATCGAACTTGGGACCTTGTGCTTTTGAGGCAGGCGGCAGCACCACTGAGCTAAATCCCCGGGCCTCAACATGAAATTTTAAAACAATCTTTGGCAAATAATTAGTGCATTATGTGTATCATGATTTCTACATAAGTGAAAATCCTCTCTACACTTGGACTTAATGAGATTTTTATGACATGTAAGTAACTGTTTTCTATGTTTTCAACTAGAAAACCATGTGATTCCTGGGGACATGGATTTGACGTTTGAGAGTCAGCCAGACTATGAAGATGGGTAAGAAAGTGAAACCAGTGTTGGTTTGCAAAGGTAAACCCAGAGCTCTGTCCTTGGGAAAAGGCTACTGACATCCTTATGAGTGGTAATAAATATGTCCCAGTAGGATTAGCAGTGAAGCACTCCCTGACTTTTCACTGGTCTCTGTTATACACATTAAGATAGGTTCTTCTAGGAAAACTATCCCATGAGACCTAACCTAATGATGTGGAGCACAAATCAAGATTTAGTGATGTGCGTGTTATTGCATGCGTGACATAAATTGCCTACTCTGTAGCCTCTCATTGTGAGACCCAGGAAGTCACAGGAATCCCTTTTGGTTCACATACCACTAAAGAAACTCTTTAGCTTTCACAAATCAATTTAAGGATAGTAGTTTATTAATCAGCAGATGAATCATCACTAGCATGCAATACATGTGGGCAAGCAACAAGGGGATTGCTAATGTGAACTTAATGTGCAGCAATTAATAGAATTAGATTGAGGTCTTATGTCAAGCAGGGAGACATGGATGCCCAGTATAAGAGGTCCTGGGGCACAGATGTTCACATTTAAGATATCTGATTTCATTAAGAAACCTATAAAGCCAAGCTTCTATTAGCTACGAACCACATTTTTTAAAAGTCTTAGAGTGAATGCACAGGGGCATAGTTGATGTTTGCAGTGACACTGCCACTTGCTCTTTCTCTCTGGTCTTTTCACACCTGGAGGTAACAGAAGAATCAGGCTGGGCCAGACTGTGACATCTGTAAAGCTTAGAGCTCCTCACAGCGTCATCTCCTTTCCTTCACACATCCCTTCCCCACTACAACCCCAGAGACCTTCTGCTCTGTGAATTGATTTACTTCTGCTCATGAAGTGATGATTAGGACCACATTTGTTATTTTGTTAAACTGGAATGTTTTCATGGTAGTGTGTTTTATTTTTAACCCTTTCCTTGAGGAAATGTGTGTGTGTGTGTGTGTGCGTGTAAGAGTGATGGATAGATTTATATATACATCAGTACTCAGTATTTTGGATTCCATTTCTGTAACCCCACAGTAGATCAGGTTCTATGCCATCAGGCCCACGATGGCTGCATTTATACAAATATGTTGACTTTCTTTTCCTCATCATCATCCCCAAAACAGTCAGTATAACAACTACTTACATGGAATTTACATTGTTTTGGCTTTATCAGTTATCTAGACATGATTTATACAGCAGAATATGCATAGCTTATAAACAACACTATGTTTTATCATGTAAAGGACTGAAGCGACTACAGATTTTGGTATTTGCAGGGCATCCTGAACACTATCCTCAGGGACACTGAGACACAACTGTACTTCTTTGAAGGACCCTGATATTGATATGGAAGAAATATTACTCTCAACCTGTTAAATGCCAAATGTGCCAAGGTTGGGATCCCACAACATCAAGGAATGAAGTTGAGAACCAAAGGAAGAAGTTAGGAGAGCTTTATTGGAAATAAGTAGAGATGAATAGCTCCTGGGACCTTGTGCATTATTTCCAGGAGAGGTCTCAAATGAGGTTGCCACCAAGACCCTTTTTCAATAATTTATTTTTATTTTATTTTTTAATGGTAGCAAAATTTTATTAAGGGTAGGAAAAGAAACAGGCTATACAGAGCAAGTTTGGGCCAAGTAAAAGTAGAAAAATAAGTACACCCATGGCCACCATTCAAGAGTGAACACAGTGGCAAAAACTCAATATAGACTGTCCTTTTTGTATCATCCAATCCTCAGGTTGATGTTAGGTCTAGGCCATCCTATGGAAAACCTTGTGAAGTTCTCAAGAGAAGTCCATGTGCAGCATTTTAAGAACTGTTCTGTGCATGTGTCCAGGGATTTTGTAATTAACAGGTCACACCCACTACCCCAGCCAATTTTGCCACTCTAATCTGTCTCATTTCCCCTAGAGAGACATATATTCCCATAATTCTTTATGGGGTTCTGAGGGAGTGGAGGTCTCTGTCTTCTATAGCTTCTTCCAGATAGAAGGGGCCACAGACCCTATCTACTGGGGGTTATGTGCCATCCAATTACCTTCTGGTATTGTGACTCATTGGCTGGGTTGAAGAAAAAAAACCTAGAGCAATGCTGGAGTCATGGTTTCTGAAGGGGAGCCTCAGGTCTTCCAGAGGTTCTCAGGAATAGCTTCTTAGTCCTGTGAAAATTCTAGTGACAATTTCCCATGGAGGATTTTTATGTCTTGTCACTATGTTCCCTGAGGAGGTACCAGAATGTTTCCTCAGGAATGGGGAATAAGGCTAGGGTATTGAGGAGCAGTAGAATCACCCTTCTTGCTTCCCTATCAGCCTTTTGATTTCCCAAGGAGACTTTAAACATGTCTCTTTTGGATCCCTTGCAGTGAATGACAGAGACCTGCTTGGGAAGGTAGACTACCTCTAACAGTTGTAGAATTTGCTTCTTTTTTCTAGATTGCTGCATGAGCATGTAGTACCAGGAAGGCATATTTGGAGTCTGCATATTTAACTTCTTGCCTTTTCCTAATATCAGTGCCCAAATAAAAGCTATGAGCTCAGCTGTTTGAGCAAAGTTCCCTGGGGGAAGTTGGCCTCAATGACCTGTTGTGAACTGAAAACTACATAATTCCTTCAGTGAACCACACTTCTTCAAGGTCTTGGAGGAGCAGATCCCTGATGTCCTGTCTGCTTCTATAGATGTGGGTGATCTCTTGTTCACAAGAGTAGTTAACTTTTGGGGCTGTAGACATCACAGAGGCAGGATTAAGAGTAGTATAAGGGTTTGTTTTTTTTTTTTAACAACTTCAGGGGCGTCTAAGAGCATGGTCTGATATTTGACAAACCACTCCCCTGTTATCCACAAGTAACTTTTCATCTCAAGAATTGCTCTGACCCGATAGGGAATAAGGACTTCTAGTTTCTGTCCTAAAGACTTTGGGCTAAGGCATACAAAGCAATTTCTCTCTTTTCTCATGTGTAGAGGAAGAAAGGTTTTCTTAATTCAGGTATTCCATTGGGCCATTCATCAGGATCCATCTGTTTGCTAATTAGGTCATGGAAACCTGGTGTAATCCCAACAGATAAAATCCATTTTGGTTTTTCATAGAATTTGAGAATATCCCCCAATTTTGTTAGTAAATCTCTCTCTAACAAGGAAATAGGACACTGTGAAAAAATTAGAAACTCTTGATTAAACATTTGGCCTTCAAAGTGACACATCAGAGCAGGAGTAAAGAATTTCTAACTAGAGGTCCCCTGTCTTTTACTTTTCTCATTGCTGAGACAAAATGCCTGACCCCCAAAACTAAAGGAGGAAAGATTTATTTAGCTCACAGTTTGTAGAGGTTTTAGTCTAAATAGGCTGGCTCCAAGGCAGGGTGGCATCACAGAAAAGAAACAGTTCATGGTGGGCCAAAGGTAGCAAAACAATAAGGGATCTTAGCAGCTTCTTTCTGCTCCTTTAATATTCTCTCTAAGCTACCAGGATTAGGGCAGTTCCACACCAATCAATGTACTGATTTAGTAATCAGACACCCTTAATCCCAGCATCACACAGTCTAGATTCAGCCACCTCTGAAAAGCCCTACCTATGACCACATAAGGATTTGAGGGAACATCTAGACACAAACCATAACATTCCACCCATGGCCCCTCAAAGAGTCATATACATTCCTTTGTGTAAAAGGCATTTAGTCCATTTCTTTTCTTTTCTTTTTTTTTTTTTTTTTGGTACTGAAGATCGAACCCAGGTCCTCAGCTTGTGAGGAAGGTGGTGGAACCACTGAGCTAAATCCCCAGCCCATTTAGTCCATTTCTAAGAGTTGCCAAAGTCCTAACATTTTCAGCATTGCTGAAAAGTCTAAGTCCCCAAGTCTCCTCTGAGATTTAAGATAAACTCTTAGCTGTGAGCCCCTGTACAAATGAAAAGAAAATTAAACATTTCCAACATACAATGGCATAAGATAGACATTACCATTCCAAAAGGTACAAATAAAGGGATACAAAAGAATGGGACTAAAGCAAGACCAAAATACACAGGGGAATAAGTCCTATAATTCCATGTGCAGCATCTGATGCAATCTATGGCAAGATGTAAACTCCAACGAGCTTGGGTGGCTCTGCCCATACAACACTTCTGGTGGTGGTAGCTCCCATAGCTTCTTTCTTGGGTCAGCTCTCCTCCCTTTTTGCAGTTTTCTCCAGATGATCCACATTCCTGGATTCTCCAAATTTCTGGGGTCTCCAATGCACCTTTGGCTTCACACTCACAGCTTCACACATTGCTCTTTCAGGGGCATACTTCCTGGCATCCCAGACCTTCTTTGAAATCTGGGTGGAAGCCTTCCTGATCCTACAACTCTTGCATTCTTCATGCACCTAAAACCAGCACCACATGGATAATGCCAAGGTTGGCCACCATTTAGAGCAGTAGCCAGGCTTCCTTTTCTTTTGGGTGTAGGGGTCAAGTGCCTGAATCACTGAGCACTCTGAACCAAATCCTGAGGAACAAATTCTCTAGGCCACTACCATCCTGGAACATGGTGCTCTGGAGCGCTCTTTTCAAATCAAATTCTTTCACCTTTGCAACTCTGAGGCTGGAAAGGCTGACGTCCTACTGGTTCATGTGATGCCCTTGGGCCATCTTTTCTGTTGTCTTCTTCTGAAACACTTGGCTTTTCCTTGCTAGCCTTTTCAGTGATGAATTTTTCCTCCATTCCATCTTTACAGGCCCCAACTTTATTGGAGCTTTCTTTCTAGCCAAACTTACAATATTTTGTTTTGTTTTGTTTTGGGGCACCAGGGATCAACCTCAGGACCTTGAGTTTGCAAGGCAGGCACGGTGCAACTGAGCTAAATCCTTGGCCCCAAACTCACAATATTTTGAATTATTCTTGAATTATTCTGCTGAGCTCTTTGGTTTTTTGTTTGTTTGTTTGTTTGTTTGTGTTTTTTATTGCAGTGGAGATTGAACTCAGGACCTTGCACTTGCAAGGCAGGCACAGTGCCACTGAGCTAAATCCCAGCCTGGGCTCTTTGTTCTTGATTCTCAACATAAATCTGGCTAAAACCACCCAACACTAACCAGGCCACTGCCTCAACATTAGATTGCCTTGAAATTTCTTTTGCAAGATTAATTAGTACACTACCCTTAATCTTAGTCTGCTGGGGTGGTGCCAGACCAATCAATGGACTGGCTTAATAATCATACACCCTTAATCCCAGCATCACACACTCTAGATTCAGCCACTTCTGAAAAGGCCCACCTATGACCACATGAGGCATTGTAGGAACATCTAGACACAAATTATAACATCTCCTCAATCCCAATTATGGCTGTTGATCTAGAGGTGAGTTTTGCAGAGAAGTAAGTCAAAACAGAATGAAGTAATTGAATTGGCTCACCCATGGAATCAAGTGTTACCCAGGGTTCCTTATAGGAGATGGTAATATCCACAGACAGGGGCATTGTAGGTTCCACTGAATCTCTTCAGGGCAGGAAATGATGGTTTTGAGTGGTCTAGCCCATGTCTGGGAGCAGGGACTGTCAACCCTTCAGTGCCATGAGTCAGGCACATTGGCTGCCTCATACTCAGAGTGGACTCCAGGTAATGGCTTGGTACAGTTGTATACTCAATGTCCAGTTTTCTTCCACTTAAAACAGGAACCTCAGTGGTCCTTGGGCTTTCGCTTAGGTTACCTTGGTGAGTGTAAAGCACTGTCAATTGTGACAGCTATAGTTTCAGCTTTTCTCTTTAAGCCTCCTCCAGCCTGATTGTTGAACACAGAAAAGGCCATGTCCAGAAATAGAGTCATAGATGTCTGGGGTCCCATCTGAAGTTTCTTTATTAAACAGAGGGGGCAGACCCATATATCCCTGGCAGGTGGGGATCCAATAATAGGTTTGTCTCTCTTCCCCAGGGGCCAATACCATAGTTTATGGGGTTTTCCTGAGGTAAAGGGCCACAACAGCCTGAATATCAGGGATTTTATTCCACCTTCTATGTTTTAAACAGAAATGATTTAACTGAAAAATAGTCTCCTAGTTTGAATTGTCATCCCGTACCCATGTCTTGTCATTTCCTAGTTCATATTGAACTCAAACTGTATTGCAATAGTAGATAAGCTATCCCTTTTTATTGTTTTAATTGACAGGGTTTAACCTTTCCCAATGATCAAGGGTATGACCTAGTTGTAAAATCAGTGAAATCCTGGGCATAGTTCATGAGTTTTCCCATGGCTGATCTTGGGGCCTATGGAAAGAGACAATTTCATCTTGGATCCTTAAGATAGCATGTCATGCAGAGGGAGGAGATTTGATGAGCCCAAAAAACATTCCTTGTGAAACTCAAGTATTTAGTAGACAGATATCTCTGTCTGAAGTGCTGGCATCTTTCATAGAAGTATAGAAGAAAAGCCCTGCTAAGGGCTTTATGTCTATCTTTGGAGCCCCATTAATTCCTTACGGAGAGGAGTTGAGCCACCTGATGGTTCTACCTAGTCTTTTCAAACTCCCATGAGATCAGGATGGAGCCTCTCCCTGCTGAGACCCCGTAGCCCCATTGAGCCACTTTTTGGCTCTGCTTAAGCAAGGTGGAGTCACTTGAGTAACAATACTTCTTGCTTTAACCTCAATAGTAAAAACTTTTGTACTTTAAGACACTAGAGAAACCTCTTTTTAAGAAAAAAATCTTTTAAAATCCTAAGAAGGAGGATAATTCTACCTTTGACTCACAGTCAATTGAGTTAAACTTTATGGGCTGTTCTTTTGTTCTGCTCAGGCAATCAGGCATATGTTTCTAAATTACCTGCATTTTGTTAGCAGAAACAAGAAAGGGATGTAGAAAAACAAACATCCCAGTGGCTGACCCAAAATGGTGCCCAGTCACGTGACAAGGCAAGATGGCAACCCAGACTAAGATAGCACTCTGAAAAAGAAAAGAACAACTAGGGGAAAGGCACAGATGGGACTTTGAGCTCAAAAGAAGTAAACTGGGGTAGGTGGCTACTCAGGCAAGCTACCAATTTACCAACAGCTATTCTTTTCCCCGAAAGAATGAGAAAGTTCAGCAAAGTGTCACAGAGAACAGAAACATGATGTCAAAAAGACACACTAAACTCACATGGTGGCTAAATGATCTGTTCTGCAACTGGCTTAATAACAGGCTCTCTGGCTGTTCTTAATGACTCTTATCTGCATTGAGTGACCAAAAATGGGAAAAAGAAAGAAAAGCGGAGATAAACTTCAAGCAGGCCCATAGCTGGAAGAAAACCACAGAGGCCAAGCACCCTATGATAGGAAAAGGAAGAAATAGTTTCCAGTGTCACAAGAAGAGTCTCCTGAGTCCCCCAGCCTAGGGGAGAGAGACAGGGAAAGAAGAAAGAAAGACCTTTGTGACATGTTAGAGAGAAACTGTAAAAAAAAAAAGTCCCCAAAGGGCCTTACCTGCTCTCCTGGCTGGCTAAGCCAAATACGTTAACAGGTTTTGGGGTGCTGGAGTCTCCTTCAAGAAGTGGTTTCTAGGTTCTTTCTCCCCTGAGCAAATAATTGGTCAAGATAAGCACAAATGGTAGCAAAGTTTTATTGAAGATAAGAAAAGAAACAGGATCTTCAGAGCAAGTCTAGGCCAAGTAAAAGTAGGAAAAATAAGTACACTGTACAGCATGAGGGTGGCTCACCATGCGAGAGAAAACACAGCAGCCTCAGGGATAATTTATTCAGCAAAGCCACAATATTGGTACAATGTGGCTCATACTGCCATCGACCTATAAGATCACAAGTATAGCTGCTTAGCTAATATTGACCCAATAGAGAAATGAGTCATGTAGCAAGGGTACATGGTAAGAGTATACAAGGCATTTTTGGGAAAGGATGGGTCCAGATGTTCTGGTCACCCACCCACCTAGACAGTGATGCTTGTGTAGATTACTGGACCAGGTGGTGCTAATTACAATATAATCTCAACTTATTCTTTATCCCTTAGGGATACATGTAGGCCTGGCTATTGCATCTTTATCTAGAGGCCTGTCCTTCTTTAGATGTACTTCCAGCCACAATTCTGATATGTTCATATTACTGTTGACATCCTTGAGAGCCCAGTCCCTCCCTGACTGTTTATTTATATCTAGCTAACTTAGCTGCCTGTAATGATATCAGCAGGCAGATGAGAGGAACAGCAGAAAGCACTGGGCTCCACAGGGCCCTGCACTTCTATCAGAGCTCCATAGTGAACTCACCTGTCCATTTGGGTGGGCCTTTGCTTTTTGGGTTTCTCCCCTGAAAATGAAAAGGTGACTCAGAACCTCTCCAGGGCCATTTAGGTTCTTGTCTGCTCCTGAAACTCTGGGATACCTGTGTGTCACCAGTGCCCACTGCTCAGCCTGCAGGAAATAAATGTCACTCAACAGGGAAATGTCCCCAAAGGAAGAAGCTTTGTTCTTCCAGACACTGCTATCCTGTGAAGGTGAAGCTCAACTAAGCTAACAAAGACCCATTAATACTGTGTCCTAAGAAAATCTAGGGGAGAGAGGGCCTGGCCCTGTACCCCAGTTTCTTCCACAAGGGACCAATTCCACTTGTGGTGCCACAGAGAGGTGGCCAAGTGCCCAGGAGAATCTAGAACATTGGTCAGCATTCATCTTGACCTCTGAGTGTACAGCTCCCCAGAGGAAAGAGGGCATGGCCATAGGAGCCAATGCCAAGTTAAAGTGGAGAAAGTTTTACACAATTTGACCCTGTCCTCCCTCTGAGTCACTTCTACATACAGGACTCCCTGGCCCTGCCCAACACCTGGCCTTGTCTTCCTGCTCTGTTTGCCAGATGTGTCCCTTAACTGGCCTCACATTCTTTATCTTGTGCAGGATCCTAGCATCACTTCCCTCCTGCAGAAAGTGTTCTTGTTGCTCTGGGCAAGCTTGAACATGTCTTCATGGCTCTCAGGACAAATCTGCCTGCCCAGTCTGTTCAGCCAGTGCTGAGATTTCTCCCAGTGTCCTGTCTACAACCCCCAAATACACCCTTGTCTATTCATTGAAACAGAGGTTTCCTCCAAAGCTTGAACTTCTCAGCGACCTTATGGGACTTTTCAGGGGACATTTTAAGGAAATGCTGAAAGGTTTAATGTTGGAACTAAGAGAACAACCAGAAGCCACATGGTTCAGTTGAAGAGTTGGACTTCCCATCTGGAAATCTGAAGCCAAATAGTTCTTTCACTCATTCCCACAGGGAGGAAGAGGATGCACCTCCAGAGGCAGATGTAGGACAAGATGGAGAACTGTCTGCCGAAGAAATAATTTTTTTGGAAATGTTTCCTGGGTGGAAAAAACAGCAAGAAAAGTTGATCGCAACACTTCATGCCTTTGCAAAGGATGCTGATAAAATCTCCAGAAAATTCACTGAGAAAAATGTGTTGAACAAATCTGTCACTGTTGTTGCTGAATTGGTGAGCATTGTGGGTTTAGCCCTAGCTTCAGCAAGTGGAGGAATAGGCCTGCCACTCGCAGTTTTTGGCCAAAGTGTGTCAGTGTTAGCTGCTTTCCATAGTATTCTGACAAAGTTGAGAGAAAACTCTCGCAATGAAAAACTCCTTGGTCGGGCAAACAGCAAAGTGCCTAACCCTGATGAAGAGTTTGAGGACCCTGGTGGAAAGAAGACAGCCTATATCACGGCTGCTGGCCAGGCTATGTACAAGTGTGGTAGAGCCTGGGATGTTATCAGCAAACACACCCATACCCTTTTTCCTAGCAAGGCCCTGTCACACGTGGCACAGAGGTCCTTAACAACATCAGTACTGCCCATTGAAAAAGCAGTTGGCATCTATGGCGGTCCCTCAGCTTTCATGTCTCTTGCTGGGGATGTATACAGTCTCTGGGATAACTGGAAGAAACTGAAGAATAAAGAAAAGGCTGAGCTTGCAGAAGATTTAAGAGCTCAGGCTGAGGAGCTGAAAGAGGAGCTGACACAGAGGACCAAACGCTATAACACACTGAAAAAAAAGGTGAGGTCAAGATTTTGGAAGTAGGGTAAGAGGGGATCCTCTAACTGGGACCTGAAGGAGCCAAGATTGACAGGAAGAGGTGAGAGGAGCCAGTGTGTGTGGTGTAAAATGTGCATGGATGAGCTCCAGTACATAGCATTAGGTGGCCCTAGAAGTACTAATAGTGAAGGACACTATAGGGCTGAGAGTGCTATCGTGGTCAGGCCTGATCACATCTCCTGCTCCTTCCTCAAGGTACCTTCAAGCCTACGTACTGGAAAGAGGCTCTTCCAGAATTTACAGAGGAAGTCACTGGGCCTTAGCCAGTGCTCTGACCTGCACTGTGCCTCCTCTCATTCCTGGGTCAAAGCCTTGACATTGTGTGACTGTGTTAGGAGGTGGGGCCTCTGGGAGGTAATTAGTGTTTGCAGTTCATAATGGCGGAGCCCACATTAGACAAGACTGATGTACATAACAGTGCATACAGACATTTAAGAGGCCTCCTCATACCCCCATGGGTCCACCCAGAGCAAAAGCCATGTCAGGAAACAGTGAGAAGCAGACATCTCCAAGCCCACAAGAAGAAAAGCCCTGTCTGGAAGCAAACAGACTGGCACCTTGGCTTGGCTTTTCACCTGCAGAAGTGTGAGAAAATGAGTCTGTTCTGTCAGCCACTCTATCTGAGCCTTTCCGTATGGAAGCCCAAGATGATCAAGGGAGGGAGTTTGTGTGGCTGGCCAAGTATCTTAGACTGTTCAGTCTGGTACAACAAATTACTTTTAACCAGGTCATCTGTGAATAGCAGATATTTATTCCTTACAATTCTGGAGATTGGCAAACCCACAGTCAATGCACCAGCAGCACCAGGCTCCAAGGGAGGGGAGGGCTTCCTCTCTTCTCCAAGAAGGTGCTATCTTGTGGCATCCTCATCTGGAGGAGAGGGAGACAAGCTCCCTGGGACCTAATCCTGATCATAAAGGATCCACCTTCATGCCTTAATCACTTCCCAAATTCCTTACCTCCTAAGTCATCACCCTGGGGATTAGGTTTTGACCTATGAATTTAGGCAGACATTAATATTCAGACTTAGCATTAAGTTCCTAAAGCTAGGTTTGGTGCACTCAGGACTCAGCCTGCCATTGTCACTGGTGTTTATCTGCCACTCAGTGACACATCTCGATCTTTGGGGCTTCTCTGGGACAGATAATCTTTTCATGTCTTTCTTTTTAAAAATTAACTGGCATACATTAATTGTACTATGTTCATTTTTTCCCCTCTAGAAAGAGTTAAGAGAAAAACGTCTTAGGAGGTCATCTTTGAAGGAAGCCAAGAAGACTCAAACTCAGCCTCCATCCAGGAGTGGGAAAGCAGGATCCTGGGGTTCAAGAAAAATGAACACAAACACCTCTGAGATGAATTAAAGGGTCCAGAGCAGGAGCAGCACTGCTGGCTGACGAGATGGAAGGAGATTCACCAACTGGGAGGTCCTTTAGACTTGGCAAGGGAGAGTTCAACTTAAGAGAGCACTGCCAGCCTGCCAGGTCCACTGTCTCTCCTTACTCCCTATCATTTTAGCGTGGTTTCCAGCCACCAATCCCTTTTAGACTAGTGATGTTTTCTGCAAGCCTTTTATAGTAAGTGATAGTAATAAGATGGAAGGTTCAGGAAAAGGTCTTTTCACGTTCTGCTCCATAGGGACATACTGGCCTCTCTGCTACCTTCCTACCTATTCTGTGGAAACCACTGGCTCATGACCAGGTTTGCTCACTGTTACTAGACTGTTACTAGAACCATCCCAGCCAAATCCAGTGGGAAGCAGAGTAGCCCAGCAGCCACTCTGTTCCCCCAGGACCCAAGTCCTCGGCCCTGCTTAGGAACCTCACCCTTATACAGGACTTCTGCACGCCCTGTTTACCTCCATTAGAAATATTTTTCCTGGGCAGGGGATTTAGCTCAGTGGTTCCACTGCCTGCCTTGCAAGAGCCAGGTCCCAAGTTTGATCCCCAGTGCAAAAAAAAAAAGAAAGAAAGAAAGAAATATTTTTCCTCTAAGAAATGGAGCTATTAGAGATGCGGGAGAAGGAAAGGGGAATGGGAAAAAAATGATGAAAATAAAGCTTTTGCGAATGTGAAGAGGATCACCCATTGCAAGGAGCAGGGAGGGAGGGGAAGGACAAGAGTTAAAATAAAAAAACAGCAAGCAATAGAGAAAAGAATTAAGATCTATTATTACCAACTCCCCACAATAATTATAATCATTATGTACTGCAAACATGTACTAATAAAAAGAAATAAAAAGAAAAAATTTTTCTCATTAATACTTCAGCTGCTATTGTGAAAGTCATGCATGACAATTACACTTTTAAAAGTATGGGAATAACACAGCAACCCAGGATGACAATGGTTTGTATTTTTGCATAGAATTTTCTTCTGTTCTCTTTCTTACTTTGGGGGTTGTCTTAGTCACTTTGTTATTATCATTGGAACCCAATACTCAACAACCCCAATTTAAAGGAAGAAAGGATATTTTGGCTCATGTTTTTAGTCCATAGTTTGCTGACTCCATGGCAGGAAGGCACGGTGGAAAGGCCTGGGTGCAGGAAAGCTGTTTACATTATTACAGTCATGAAGCAGAGAGAGTGAAGAGAGAAGTCGAGCTGGGAGAAATAACTTTCCAGGTAATACCCACATTGACCCACTTCTTCAGAGCAGTCCCTTCCTTCTAACAGCCAATCAACTAGAACACTCCCATAATCCAATCACCTTTCAAAAGCCCCACATATGGGTGCATTAGGTTTTGCAGGGAACATGTAGATGAAAACCATAACATTCTGTGCCTGGAACCCAAAAAGCTCATTGCACCTTTTTATGCAAAATACATTCAGTCCAACTCTTTAACAGTTGCCAAAGTCCTAACAGTTCCAGCATTGCTGAAAAGTCTATGTCCAAAGTCTCTTTTGAGAAAACTCTAGGCTATGAGTCCCTGTAAAAATAAAAAAGAAATTTGAACACTGCCAACATACAAAGGCACAGGGTAAACATTCCCATTTCAAAAGGGAAGAATATGAGACTAGAAACCAATGGGACCAAGCCAAGACAGAAACCTAACAGGGTAAAGATTAAATTCTGTAGCTATGTGCCCAGCCCCCAGGGCAAGCAGTGATGATGAGATGGGAAAGCCAAAGGGTTTTAGCAGCCCTGTCCCTATGGTATTGGTGGTGGTTGTGGCCCTCACGTTTTCTATCTTGTGCTGGCTTTGCTCACTCCTTGCAACTTTTCTCAGACATTCCATATTCCTGGCCTCTGAAACTTCCTATAGTCTCCATGGTGTTTTCAACTTCACTCTGACACCTTTATGCACTGCCCTCTGAGGACAACACTGTGTGGCATCCCAAGCCTTCTTGTGAAATCTGGGAGGAAGTCTTTCTGACTCCACAATTCTTTCATTCTGCATGCCTGTAAAACCAATACCAGGTAGATGATTCCAAGATTGCTACGAGTTTAAGAAGTTAGGCCTTCTCAAACCATGGATGTAGAGATCTCTGAGTATCTAGATGGCTGAGAACCATGAACCAAATCCCAGGGAACCAATTCCCTTAGTGGCCTTTCTCAAACAGGAAGCACCGGGGCTGCCTTCTCAAAGCAAAGTCTTATAGCCTTGCACCATTAAACCTGCTAATGGAGGGGTTCTTGCTGATTCCTGACATGCCCTCAAGCTACTTTTCCTATTGTCCTGATGGGAAGTTCTTGGCATTTTTAAACTGCTAATTTTCAGCAACCAATCTCTACTATGCTCTATCTTTGTGGGAACTTTCTTTCTGTCAAAACTGAAAATTTTTGCCCCGCAAGCACAAGGACCTGAGTTTGATCCCTAGTACCAAAAAAAAAAAACAAAAAAAAAAACTGAAAACTTTTAAAATGGGCTTTTCCCCATTTTGTTTGTTACAGTATGTCTCACTAAAAGCAGCAGGTAATAGCCATACTATTGATTAAATCTTGGGTTGCCTTGAAATTTTCTCTGCCAGTTTAATTAGTGCACTACCTTTAAGAGTTTCCTGAAAAATCTTAGGACATGAGCAAAATATAGAAAAATTTTCCAACAGAGATTAGCACACATAGTTTGGAGTCCAAATGCCAATGGAGTCTTTGTTCCCAAATGAAACATTGGAGCCTGGTCTTTATCATCTGTATTTCTTTCAGCATCTGGTCTTCTGACCAGATTCTTCCATCAAGCTTGGTTTATGGCATTGTCAGGCTTCTCTCTAGCCAGCATCTCCAAACCTTTCCAAACTTGTCCCGTGAACCACTCACCAAGGGTTCTGAACCATATGATCAGATAATGTCACAACAACGACTCACTTATTGTACCAAAATCTGTCTTAGTCACTTTCTCATCACTGGTACACAATACCTCACACCCAAAACTTAAAGAAGATATTTATTTTGGCTCACATTTTTTGTCCAAAATCAGCAAGCTTCAATGCAGAAAGGCATGGTGAAAGGCCTGGATGGAGAAAATCTGTTCACGTCATTACACCCAGGAAGCCAAGAGAGTGAGGAGAGGAGATGAGCTAGGAGATATACCTTTCCAGGACACACCGTATTGACCCACCTCTGCAGAGCAGACTGCACCTCCTAACAGCAAGTCAGCTCTAATGCCCTCATCATCTAATCATCTTTCCGAATCCCTCCCCATAAGTGCATGAGGCTTTGAGGGGGATCTAGATATTAAACCATAAAAGGTGTTTAGGTGCTGAGTTTCTGTATTAGATGTCATGAGACTATCTGATGGGCACCTCTAGCTAGGCTACTTGTAAAATTGAGTTTTTCTTCTCCCTAATTCCCAACCTCCCTCTTTTTCCCAATTACCTCATTTCCTATAGATCTATAACTTTGTATCTTGCTGTTTTCAAATAGCAGAGTGTTCTACCATGGAAGGCTTTACTTGTGTAAGCATGTTTTTCAGTTGCAAAATATTTTCTTGACTCTGTGAACAAATGTCAGTTGGGCAAAGATTAGTCAGCACTCTTTCTGTTTGAATTGTCCAAATCCAACTCTAAGTGCCTTCCACAGCAAAAGGAATTCTTTAGCACTCATTTTCACCACGATAGAGTTAAGTGGGTGCACAAGTATGTGGATCCACAAAACGAAAATGTCATCAAGGCCTCTGTCTTTCCATTTCACAGACAGGCTTCCTCCATGTGCTAGCAAGAATTGTAGCAGGCTGCTTCCTGCTCAGCAGGAAGGGGCAAAGCCAGGTCCACTCTGATCAGCCAGAACCTGTTCCATCCTTTTCCTGAACAGGAGCTTGGAATGGGCTATAGCAACCATCTGGAAAGAGAAAGTAAATCAAAAATGAAAAAGCAACCAATGTTGCATTATTTGCCTCTTCCTTTGGCTGAACATTTAGATGACTTCAAAAACTTTGTTATACATAGTAGAAAGTGAACACCCATAAACAAAAAAAAGTTTTTGTAATGATTACTAAGCTTTTTTTTGTCCTCCAAAGAATCCTGATCTGAGCTACCTACATTAAAGAACAATCTTCTAAACAGAAATGACGGTTCTCCACACACATACTGAATTAAGAAATTTGGGAACTCTTTTTTAAGGTGCAGGGCAAATAAGGCACTCAGAGTTTTACACAGCAATCTGACCACCTTTGTCTATAAATATAAATCTTGTTCTCTAGAGATTTTAAATAAATGCTGTCCCACACCCAGACCCTTTTATTTTCTGCTTTTGTTGCTCTCATTTTCTGTCATACATACTTCATAAGCAGAACCACAGACAGTTTCCACTGCATTTAATTTTTTTGTCTAAGTTTTTGAAACTCCTTCAAGTGTATGAGGAGTACTAGAGTTCTGAATAACTCTTGTCAGTAATAATACTGAGACAGAATAAAGAGAAGTATAGTTAGCGAGGGGATGAGAAAAATCCTAATTTTTAAATTGTATTTTAATGAAAAAATACAGTTTCAGGACACAACATTGTTCAGGTTCTTTCCTTTTGAGGAAGCTTACTAAAAATCTTTTTTCTATGGATCTTAAAGACACAGCAAGACTGAGTCCTGCTTTTACCTGTAAATTGTGCTTCCTTCCTGACAAAGCTGGCAGCATATCTCAGCCTCGACATATGCAAATGGTTTGCTTTCTGAGGAAGCACACCACCTGAGCTACCTGACAGGCACTGAGTACACATCCTAGATCACTCATTTTTGGGACAAATCCAAGTACACATAAAAAAAACTTCCCAACTTCAGACCATAATGCACCTCTCTTTTAAGGTCTTGTACTTTATTATGAGTGTTTACCTTTTGAATTTTGCCTAATAGACCTTGTTATGCCTCTCAATGTCACATCTTCAAAATTCTGTTTTCTAGGATAAAGTCAGCAAACCTATAACCTCCCATATGGGTGTGATTTGAGGTCTTCATCTCTGCTTTGGGGCACTTTCCAAGACACATGAGGAGGCATAATATTTTCATGAGCACGAGGTTTTGTTTATTTTGTAGACTGGCTGGGAGAGGGGAAACAGGAGAATGATCTAGAGAATGGGGCTCCAGGGTCATCTCTGAGTCTTGCTGGACTCCCCTTCTGGGGTGCGGTTTCCTAAGCCATGAAATAACTGTAACCTAAATAAAATCCAGGACTGCATTTGGACCAGGAATATAAAGCCCATTCCCAGGGACAACAGTGTGGGTAAAATACCCTTGATAGAGGTTCAAATCCTTGTTGAGCTCATGGGTGTGTCTAGCCTGTGGCCTGCTGGTTGGATATGCCTGTGTTATAATAAAAAATACTTTAGGAAGTTTTTTGTTGCTTAGATATATTCATTCTATTAAATATTTTACATGTGGCCCAAGACAAGTTCTCTTCATTCAGTCCTGAATGGGCAAGCCAGATATCTTTTGGGTTTTGGGGGGAAAGACAGTCTCACTATGTAGCTGTGGGTGGCCTTGAACTCAAGGCAATCCTTCTGCCTCAGTCTCCCAAGTGCTGGGATTACAGGCATGTGCTCCATGCCCAGCAAGCCAAATGTATCTTACTCTAGGGCTGGACTTTGGACACAGAATTGGGCCACATTTTAATTGAATTTTTTACTTTTAGAGGTGCCACCATGCTGTTTTCCACAGCAGCTTTACTATTTTTCATTCCAACAAATAGTACAGAGCTTTCCAGTTTTCCACATCTGCAGCAACACTTGTCTCTTTCTAGAGTTTTTGTTATTTTGCTTTTTACACAAGCCATCCTAATGGGTCCAAGGTGATATCTCTTTGTAGCTTTGATTTACATTTCCATAACAATTAGTGTCTTGAACATCTTTTCACATACCTAATTGGTTGTGTATATATATATATATGTATATGTGTATATATATGTATATATATGTGTATATATATATATGTGTGTGTATATATATATATATTCTCTCTGTCTCTGTCTCCCTTTTTTGAGAGTCTTGCTATGTAGTTCAGGCTGGTCTTGAAGTCACTGTGCAGCTCAGGCTGGCCTCAAACTCATGGCAAACCTCTTGCCTCAGCTTCTGCAGTGATGGGTGGGATTACAGGTGTGCACTACCACACCTAGCTATATTCTTTGGTGAATCAATTATTAAGTCTTTTGCCCACTTTTTAATAACTTGGATAGATTTTTGGTTGTTATTTAGCTGTAGGGGTTCTCTCTATATAATAGCTACTAATCCCTTATCATATATATGATTTACAAATATTTTATCAGCTTCCATAGTGGCGTTTTCATTCTGTTGATAGTGTCCTTTGATGCACAAAATTTTGCAATTTACATGAAGTCGAATGTATCAATTTTTTTCTTTTGTGGTTTATGCCTTTGATGTCATAACCAAAATTCATTGCCAAATTCAATTTCATGAATCTTTTGCCCTAGATCTTCTGCTAATAGTTTCATTGCTTTATCTCATTTAGGTCTTTTATCCACGTTGAAATTTTTTTTCTGCACTGAAAAGCAAACACAGTGTGCTTTGCCACTCAGTGATGCCTAACATCCCAAGCCCTTTTCTTTCTATTTTGAAACCAGCTGCCCTCAAACTTGTGGTCTTTTTACTTCAACCTCGTAAGTAGCTAGGATTGGAGGTTTGTAAGGCCACTTAGTTAATTTTTGTATATGGTGCTAGATAAGGGTCCATCTTCATTGTTTCCCAAGAAGATATCTAGTTTCCCCAGTACCATTTGTTGAAAAGACTGCCCATTTCCCACCAAATGATCTTGGTGCCCTAGTTGAAGGTCACTTGACTACATATGTGATAGCTTATTTCTGAGCTCTCTATTCTATTCCATGCTACCTACATTTGTCTTTATGCCAGTACCATGCTGTTTTATTATAGCTTTTTAGTAAATTTTCAAATCAGGAAGTATGAGTTCTTCAATTTTGTTCTTTTATTTTAACATTGTTTTAGCTATTCTGGGTCCCTTGAGGTTGCATATAAATTTTAAGATGGGTTTTTTTCTTCTTTCAAAAAATTTTTATTAGTACAGGTTTGCAGTACACAATTACATTCATTCTTTGCAGTTGGCACATGTACATTAAAAATCTTAATTCTTTTTCCATTTCATTTTCCCCCATTCTGTCTCATAGTCCCCTACACTTTTTGAAAAAGATCTCCATGTTTTCTATTGTATCAGTTGGTGCTTACTAGAGAAACAGATTTAACGCAAGATATATAAATATACAAGAATTTACAAGATTGGTATACAATAGCTGCCCACAGTGTCAGGCGTGGAAGAGTCCAAAAGGGCTGTCTGCACACTAGAGATCCAAAGGACCTAGTTGAAGACCTGGTGTTCAGTGTAAGGTCTCATGGGAATCTGTATCAGGAGGCTGAAGGGTCCATGCTAGAAGCAGAAAAGTCTGCATTGGAAGCCAAGAGACTACAATCAATGTGAAGGTGAAGACTGGAGCTCCTCCAGAGAAGCCGAAGTGGGCCTTCCTTCTTCATTTCCTCTTTATGCCATTCAGGGCACAATCTTCCCTAGGGTGGGTCTTCTTTCTTCAGTAAATTCCCTCAGCCATACTCAGAATTGCTGATCCAATTTATAAGGGTGTTTCTTACAGAAACTGACAAAATCACTTAACTATCACATCTACTATAAGATGTAATTTTATATTTCTGCAAACAAACATCAATGGACTTGTTGTGGTTGCCTTGTTCTTGTTTGTTTTGTTGGCACTGGAGTTTGAACACAGAGTCTTATGCGTGCCAGGCAAGCACTCTACCACTAAGTTAATCTCTCAGCCAGTTTTTCTTTTAAAATTTGAAACAGGCTATCATTAATTTGCCTATGCTGTCCTGAAACTAGTGATCCTTCTGCCTCAGCTTCCTGAGTAGCAGGGATTACAGTGGCAGGTCCCATCATGCCAAGCCTTATTGGGATTTTGACAGGGATCACATTAAATCTATAAATCTCATTGGGCATTGTATTAGTCAGCTTTCTTGTTGCTGAGACACAATGCTTGGAATCCGCAATTTAATGAGGAGAGGTTTCATTTGGCTCATCATTTCCAGGTATTTAATACATGGCCAGCAAGCTCCAAGGCAGAAACATCATGATGAAAGGGAATGGAAAATAAAAGCTTCGTCGTTCTTGGTGTCTAGGTAGCAGAGCAGAGGAACCATGCCAGAGAGGAAGGAGTGAGAGTCATGGCCATCCAGACACACCCAGAAATGTGCTCCATCTATCCAGCAGAATGATCCCAAACTCAATAAGCTAACACTCCACCCTAACCACTATATCCAACCCCTTGTCAACAAAGACATCTCCGTAAACCATACTTAGTCTGCCTAAAGTCATTAGCAAGTTCATAATTCTGTTTCACAACTGAAAACACAATTCCTTCCCCCAAAGTTAAACAGTTTCAGCATTTCTGGAAAGCTTAAATCAAAGCCTCTTCTGAAATTCAAGGGAGACTCTTAGCTGTTATTACCTGTAAAAATAAAACACATTACATAATCCCAAGGTATGGCACCACAGAATCAACATTCCCATTCCAAAAGTGAGAAATAGGGGTTGAAAAAGAATTTGACCAAAGCAAGATGAAAACCAGCAGGTCAAATCTTAAATCCTGTAGTTCCATATCCAGCATCCAGGACACATGGCTGTGAGATTTGAGTCCAGGGGTATGGATGCCCCCCACCCCTGTGTCCTTACAGATGGCGGCCCATTTGGCCGTCCTTTCAGGGCTGGTTCCACTCCTGGGCTACACTTTTCTTCAGTAGACATTCCATGCTCCTGATACCTCTGCCTTCCTGTGATCTCCACTGCACATTTTACTACCTTTTCACGCCTTCACCCACTGCCATCTCAGAGGCTCCTAGCCTGGCTTCTCCAGCTTTTCTCCAAATTCTGGCAGTGGTCTCTCTTAGCCCGAAACTCCTGCATTGCACATACCCATAAAACCAATATTACAAGGGTGATGCCAATGTCTGCTGTCAGTGAAAGCAGTAGCCAGGCCTCCTTGGACTATGACTGCAGTGGCCCCTGAGTGTATAGATGGCTAATCATAGTGAAATGAATCCCAGGATATCAGTTCCCTGTGAAGCTCTTCATCAGCAAAGGTCCCAGGCACTCTCTTCTCAAATGAAAGATTGCCATGTTTCTGTCCTTGACCCTGCGTCATTTGGAGTCTTACTGATTCTTGAGATGGCCTCAAGGCATCTTTCTGCTTGTCCCTGTAGAAAATATTTGGTTTTTTTAAATGATGTTGACCTTTTCAGCAGCCATACCTACTTTGGCCCCAAATTAACACATGGTTACTTCTGGGCTAAAATTTAATATTTGAAAATGTTTTCTGTTCTGCCCTTTGCCCCCAGTTCTCAAACAAAATATGACTGTAATCATCCAGCACTACTGTTGCCACAGCCTGAATGTTGGGCTGTCTTGTGATTTCTTCTGCCAGATTAATTAGTCCATCTCCCTTAGTCTCTTACAAAACCACAGGACTTGGAAAAAATATAGACAAATTTTCTGCCAGAGCACAACACACATGGCCTCTTGTCCAACTACCATGGAGCCCTTACTCCCAATCCAAACCTCCCGAGCCTAGCCTTTATTGTCTGCATTCCTGCCAGCATTCTGTCCTTCTGAGCTCTGGCTGGAATCACTCATCAGGCTCTAGTTAGAAAATTCTAGGGCTTGTCTATCCCACATCTCCAAATCTTTCCAAACTCTTCCCACAAAACACTTTTAAAGGCTTTTGAACCACATAACCAGGTTCAGTCACAGCGTGATTGGGTTCCATCTCACTGTTGGTATCAATTTTCTCTTTTAGGTCAGGTTTCTATCAGTGGGACCCCATACCTGACACCCATAATTTAAAAGAAGAGAGGCTTGGGCCGGGGATTTAGCTCAGTAGTTTCGCCGCCTGCTGTGCAAGCACAAGGACCCGAGTTCGATCTCCGGTACCAAAAAAATAAAAAATAAAAAAAATGAAAGAAGAGAGGCTTAATTTGGTTCACAGTTTCCAGGGATTAAGTACATGGTCACCAATCTCCAAGGCAGAAACATCATGGTAGAAGAGAGTTTATGGTGGCTGAGAAGTAGGGAAGGGGAACAATGCAGAAAGGAAGGGATGAGGGACCTCACAGAGACCCCAAGGGTGTATAACCATGACTATCCTAGACACCTGGAAATGTGTTCCACCAAATCCTGGGCATCTCTCAAATCAATCAAGTTCATATTCCACCCTATCCACCACAATACTATCATTCTAAACAATAAAACTTGTAATATATAAAGGCAGGATATCTTTCCATCTGTCATCTTTCATCTTTTTAATTAATGTATATTTTTCATAACTAGATCTTTTACTTCCTTAGTTAAGAGTCACCAACAACTTAAAGGTGGTCTCTGTGCACTCTTGTTCCCAGCAGCTAATGTGGAACATTACTGACATTGTTCGTAGTTTGAAGTTGCTGAATGTAGCCCTGGCCAAAAAGCTGAAAAAGGAGGGGGAAAATGTTCCCTAAAAGATCTTCAGAATTGTTTTTTTCTTGTAATGATGCATTGCCTCAGCTACCCATGATAACTAAGGCCAAAGGGGCTAGAATCAACTTAAAACTTATGCCTGTAAACAAACAAACATGGCTCTATTTAAAGCCACTGCCCAGGAATACAAGACCACCCAGGTTTGTGTCCCCTAAATTTCAGACTTCGTATAAGTTATGTCACCAAAGCCAAAGGTCTGCATTTAGGCTCAGGCAACCCAATCTTGCAGGATTCTTTCGTAATTTAAATTTGACACGGTATGGGTTTCCAAGTTTCTGACCTCCTCAACAACCCAAAAAGAGATATGAGAATTTGGTCGAAGGAGATCAAAGTATTACTTTGATTATTAACAGAATAAAACATTTTTCCATAAGTCCATGTATTTAGGAACATTTTTCTATATAGGTGGGCAGTAGTCCTTCCCAGGGGCAGGCCTGCTGGGTGATTGCAGGTCACTCCACCCCAGGGCCTGTCCTGCAGCACCTACACGTTGGAGGAGCAGAGTCAAACCTGTGCTCTCTTAAATGTGGCACATCCTAGGGAAGGTTGAGAAAAAAGAGCTGTGATGTATACAGTTCTACCCTGTATTGATTTCCCACTGGCAATAAAGGGTTTCACACCCTTAACAGCTGAACTCTGGATAAACCCATCTGGCAACAGAGGACTCTGGTTCAAGTCTTCCCATTTTCAGCAGTTGGTCACAGAATAGCAACCAACCTTTAGAAGTGAAGTCCATGCATTCACCCAGACAGCCTCCACTCATCCTATCTAGTGTATGTGCTGCAGAAGCGAGCACATCCACCCATACTATCTAAAAAGCATGTATAGGCCTCCTTATGGCCTTCTTATCTAATGCTAAAGGCATGATGAAGTCTTCTTGTCAACATTGCCACAGTAAGCATAATAGTAAACATAATATGGGTGGGTGTTCAAAGAAAATCTACAAAATGCTCAATAACCCAAGAAAAAGACATTCTCTAGATAGTCACATCGCTGCCTAGACCTTTGTTCCATATCCTCAAACTCTCATAAAAATCCCAACCTCTCACCCTGACTGCTCAATCTCTGGCTTGGAGACTTGCTCACAGTTGCCCTGGGCAGCAAACAATACCCCAAATAATCTCTTGTCTTTTCTCCATTCCTTGTCCATTGGTAAATTCTTTTACCAGCCCACTCAGGAACCTACCCAAGCCTTCTCCCATGGGACACTGCCTTTCCCCAAATCAACAGACAAATACCTCTTCCTCCCCAGAGTTGGGGACGGGCTGATCATAGCCCTGTGGCTCTCAGTGGCCTCCTGGACATCACTAACCACCTGTTATGTGCCTGTCATACAGCTGGGAAGGAGAAAGGGAGACTTAGGCCTCTGGCTTTTTTGTTTGTTTTGTTTTACAGTAATAAGGCTTAACTTAAGGGTGATTTATCACTGAGCTATATCCCCTGTCCTTTCTAAAATTATTTCTCCTTTTGAGACGGGTCTCCCGAAGTTGCCCAAGCTGGCCTCACAATCCTCCTGCCTCAGCCTCCCGTGTAGTTGGGGTTACAGGTATGCATCACAGTGCTCTGTGAAATTCTGGCCTTGAGTCTGCTCTCCCACTTCCCTGTGCTTCTCCTGGAGAAAAGCAAAACAGAAAGTAGAAAGCACAGCCATTTCTCAACAAGCCTGTGTCTTCCTGGAAGCCACATGTACCTGCTGTCCTGTGCCTGCAGCAGTCAGCCAGACCGGATTTAGCAATCTATTTCTGTTTGTGCTGCCAGGATGCACTGGGTTTTCCCCTGGGCAAGGGCGGAGACTTCCCAGCTGCTCTGGCCTCAGTCCCTGAGCAGCCAGCCACTCACAGCCCCCGGCCAGACACTACACCCTTCTAGAGGTGAAGACAGAGACAATGGTTGGTCTTCTCTCCCTCACAGCCAGGACAAGGAGAGACAGCAGGTAAGGGAGGGAAGGCTGCTGCTGGGCTCCAGAAGGATGAGGTGCCCAAGGGTTGGCTCCAGGTGCCTGCTTTAGAAAAAAAAATCATCTTCAGGGAAATGCTCCTCAAACCCTAGTAGTTGGGGACTCTGTGAGCTTGGGAAGGGTCTCAGTCCTGCTCCCTATGTGGGAAGCCTGGCAAGAACATCACCATTTCATGTGCCTCTGTTGGGAAAAGTTCCTTGGTTTACAAACCAATCAGACTACTTATCCTTTCTGGAAAACTTTTTTCTGTCCTTTAGTAATTGTGAAGACACAGAAACTGTGTGACAGTTTTCCTGGTTATTTCATAGAAATAAGCAGAGAAACTTTTATCTGTGGGTTAAATTTCTAAACAGAGCACAACTGGTGAGTGGTAGAGAGAGGCTTTGAATCCACTTCACTGTGCTCTGCCGAGGCTAATGAGAAGGTCTGTTTTGCCCTGCTGGGAGGTCTGACAGCCTTTTTTCCCACCCAGGACAGCTGGCCAGTCTGAACGTGGAGAAGAACAGAGACACCCCTCTGAATGTCCCAACAGAGACATCTCCAGTCCGCCGAGATGGTCTTTGCTCCTATCCAGCCAGTTTACAGCCAGGTAAAGCAGAATATAGTGATGCCTTTGCACTGGTAGGAGAAAACATGGGAGGCAAAATGGCCCAGATTTCAAAAAAAATAGAAGGATATGGTTGGGGGCTGTAGCATAGTGGTAGACCAGTAGCCTAGCACACACAAGGTGCCATCCACATGCCATGCACACGTGAGAAAAGAATTAGGCCACAAAGATGTGTCCATCATATACAAGCATTTCTTTGGATTCTACAATACGATTCTGAGCTGCTCCACAGCCTCCTCCTTCTCTTGCTGAGCTCTAACTGTTGGGTGCTCCAAGGCTCCTGACTTGGACTTAGTTATGCTGCTGTTGTTAGTCTTTCCCTAAGGCTCTCAATCAGTGCATGGCTTTAACTGCTTCCTACACTGACAGCTCCCAATTTCAATCTCCAGAAGAATGGAACTCATTTACCCACTGCCTACTCTATATCACTCAACCTATCTTATTCAAAGCTTTGTCACACACAACGTGCCTAAGACCCTGGGCCCTTCCCATACCAGTACAGGGATCTTCTCTGTGACAGTTTGTTGGGTCTCAGAGCATGAAGTCATCCTTGAATCTCCGACTCACACCCCACATCCACTAGGGAAATCTGTGGGTTCCTGCACTTCCTGTCACTCTGGTCACCTGGTCCAAGCTGCCACTCTGCTTGCTCCAGTGACTCCCATATTCCTAACTTGTCCCCCTGCTTCCTCACATGCAATTTTGAAATAATAAGAACTATACATACTGGAATCTGCCCTCAATCTCTGACATAGAGCTTCTAACACCCTTGTTGATAAGAGCACTAGAAGGTTGTTTTGTTCTAATATTTGATCTTTTTTTTTCTAATATTTGATCTTTGAACCCAGTTTCCAAAACAGAACTCCCAGAATATTTGTAAGTTTCTGCATGATAGGAGCATCTGACACTGAGCTCTTTGTCTCCTGGAATTTCCTGGGAAGAGGGAGCATCTTTTGTTCCAATGAGGCAGCTCTGTGGTGGGCTCCTGGTTGAGGTGGTCACCAGAAAGACCAAGGAATCATTATAAACTTGGAACTTTCACCTCCACCTGACTCCCTCATTCTCTGGGAAGTAGAGAGAGGCTGAAGGTAAATAGATTAATAATCAAGCTGATGTGATACAGCCTCCATAAAGATCCGTGAGTTCTGGGGTTTAGAAAGCTTCTAGACAGCTAGCTGAGCACAAGGAGGTCCCCGGAGGGTGGAACACAAGGGTGCACTGTGCCCTGTGCACCTCTCCATCCAGCTGTTCAACTGTTTCCTTCCTCATTTTCCTCATAGCAAATCACTATACCTAAGTAGAGTGTTCCCCTTAGTTCTGTGAGCTGTTGTGCCAGATTAACTGATAAGAGACTGCTATGGACCCCAATTTGTAGGCTGTTCATCAGGAGTTCCAGGGATTTGGATTTTCCATTGGCATCTGAAGTACTACAGTTTTAAGGGACCGAACCCTTAGCCTGTGGGATTTAACACTATCTCCAAATAGACTGTGTCAGAATTGAGTTGATAGAGGAAAATCCATTGATGTCTATTAGAGACCTGCTTGTCAGTGGAGAGAAAAACCTTACCTACATTTCATCACAGAAATATAAGCTGTGATCAATACATATAGTGATTATTTAAATCTTTCAAAATTAAGCTAAAAACAGTATCATTAATCATCTCAAAATGCTCTCCCTTTCTTCCAATACACTTAACCCATAATTCTTATCACTTTCTGAAGCAGCTCTGGAATTCGTCTTTTGCAAATGTCTTAAATTGAACTCTCAATAACTCAATGTACTGAATTGATTCAGAATTTTACCTTTCATCATCATTTTCACTTTGGAAAAGAGCCGTAAGTTATACCATGCCAGATGTGGTGAATAAAATGGATGAGGATATACGATAATGTCAATATTCAACAGAAATTGCCATAAACGTTTGACCCACAATTGGTGATCAAAACATGGGGAATATCTACATAACAGAATTATTACAGTAAAAGACACATTGATATTAATATCCCCTCAAATACTCAAAATACTTCCCATTGCTTCAAACACACTTCTGTCATCTTTCTCAGCTGTGTGTCTTTTAAAGTAATAAGATTTCGAAAATTTAAATATTCACCATAATTTCAATCACCATGAATAGGGTTGGGGATTTAGCTCAGTGAGTCCATGCTTGCCTCGCCAGTGCAACGTCCTGAGTTTGATCCCCGGTACCAAAAAAACAAAACAAAACAAATCACCACTGGCACATTGTGTTATCTTCATAGTAAGGAATGCAAATGTTTCTTTTCTGATACATAAATATCCAGACCATTTTTCAGCCAGAATAATCATTTTTAAAGTAGGTCAGGGCCACTGCCAGCCTGCCTCGAGCCTGTGTTAGCTCAGTTTCTGTGGATAACAACACAGTGCCACACACTGGGGAAGTTTTAAAGAAAAGAGGTTTATCTTGACCCACAGTTCTTGAGTTCCACGGTGAAGGGGACATACCTGGCACAGTCCCAAGGTGACATAGGCCACCACACAGCCAGAGGCAGGGAGCACACGTGTGTGACCCTCCTCAACTCCCTCTTCTTAGCTATTAGGATCCAATCATAGAGCCCCATCCTGCTGACCTTATCCAATCCTAACCTCCTCCCAATGGCCCCACCTCTAAAGAACACATCGATTAAGTGTCCACCTTCTTAATACCTCACAATGGAGATTAAAGTCCAGCATGAGTTTTAGAGGAGGCAAACCACATTCAAGCCATAGCAACGCCAAGGGACATATTAGAAAACACCCCTCCCCTGAAAGTGGACTAATACTCCTGCAAGGGATGGGATCTTTGTATAATCAATCAATTAATCAATCAATAAATCAATCAATAAATGTGTCCTTTCACTAGGCAGACACAGCACCTCCTCCATCCCTGGGTCCAGGTCTCACTGCTAGGCAAGTAGATCCGGGGATGAATCTCAGGGCCCCCACAGATGCTCAGACAGGGCCTCTGCAACTCCCAAAATATAAGGAAAATATCTGCCTCTTCACTATTCAACCACTCCACTCAGTATTTGGGTCTACCAGTTCTTCGCAAAATCCTGCAGGGGGTTTTTGTGTTTTTGTTTTCTCTTGTTTTGTTCCCCATACCAAGCATTCTCCACTTCTCATTAGGAACCACCTGGGCATCCTGCCACTTATCTCAGTTCTGACACTGTCTGTCTGTGGATAACTAGGTCCACAAGACTGTCCCACTAGGACACCAGTCACGAAGTCACAATCCCTGGATTTGTGACAACATAACTATGAACTGGTGGTTTCACAGCATCCTCCTGAAGTTCCATAATTGCAAGAATGGCTCTCACAACCCCCAGAAACACTTTATTTTGGCTCATTATAGCTTTCTGGCTCTCTGCAAGTGGGGTTGCCCAGGCACAGCCACGTGTCAGTGACTCTGATGCTCTCCTGGCCTGGTCCTTTTAGATTTTTATGGAGGGTTCATTACATAGGCATGACTGACTCAGTCAGCAGCCACTAGGGATTAGGTCAGTTCTGAGCTGATCTTAGTCCCTAGAAGTCAGTGTTGGTTAACCTGACACTCTTCTGCCCTTACTATCAATGTCCCTTCATTTGGGCAGTTGTGAAGAAAAGCATATGAAAGTCTTTTTACCTTCAGTGCCCTTATCACTTAAGAAATTCCAAGGGTTTTAGGACGTCTATGCCAAGAATACATAAGAGGACCAAACATATTTCCTTTCAAAAGCCTTGACAAATTTAATTTTAAGAAATTATGGGGACTGGGATGTAGCTCATTGGCTTCATAAGGATCCTCGGTACAGCAAAAACAAACAAACAAACAAGCATCAAAACAACAAAAATAAATTATATGTTTTTGTTTCTTCCTTTAGAATTGGGTGACATTTCAGTCCATTAAACAGAGCAATATTGCAAGGAGCCAAGCACAGGAGGTGGGTTGTACAGACAGAGAAAGGGTGAAGGAAGTAGAAACGAAGCACAGAGAGCAATGGGTCACTTCCCAGTCACTTTCCTTGTAAGCCAGAACAACAGGAAAATAACCAGCTAACATATGGTTACTGCAGGTGACTTTTTTGGGCAAGGATTAAGTCAGTAGGAACTTGATCATCAGGCTGAATAAATTTGGCTTTTGTGGAAAACTTGGCCCCTCTCCCCTCCCTCTCTCTCTCTCTCTCTCTTTCTCTCTCCTTTTCCAAAGATCAGGTGACAGTTTAGGTTTAATCTGGCCTGTTGGAGCCAAATGTAGGAGCTTAGTATAAAACCATGGGCTTCTGTGATTTTTACTTAACATTACAAATCACAAAATCAGAAATAATATGTCCTTGGGAATATAATTTGTACAGTACTCATAAATATGGACTTGTCATGTGAAAATAAACTTCAATCATTATAGTCAATTTATTCACAACAGGCAATGACTTGACACAACTCAAATACATTGACAGAGGAATATACATTATAACCCACTTGAAATATATTTATTAAATGTTACATATAGATAATTTAAAAACCACAACATGGGTGAATTTCAAAGAGATTATCTGGAGGTAGAAATGCCAAGCCAATGACTATTTATATGAAGTTTGAGAATAAGCAAATTAATCAAAGGTTACAAAAGGCAGAGGCCTGATCATCTCTCGGGTAGGGTGAGTATACTAGTGGGAAGGAGGTAATCCGGATCTGATTAGTGGTTATTGTGTATAGAGTTGTTCCTCCTTATCTTCACTTTTGATTTTGTGGTTTCAGCTTCCTATGGTGAACTTTGTCCCAAAAATATTAAATGGAAATTTCCAGATAATTAACAAGTTTTAAATTGAGCACCGTTCTGAATAGTCTGATATCTTACATAGATCCGCTCTGTCCCGCCTGGAACACGAATCATCCTTTGTCCAGTATTTCCACACTATATATACTACCTGCCCATTAGTCATGTAATATGACCTTGAATATCCTTGGTCTCAGCAACTCTTTGGGATCTTAAAGTGGAGACTACTGTATTACTTCTCATTTGCTCTCAGCTCAAAATAACCCTCATGCCAGAGTGGCATATTTAGGGGTGGTATATTCTGTTACTCTCCAATATAGATACCAAAATTTATAGAGCTGAAACCTTCATGGTGTACATTTACTATACATGAGCTCTACCTCAACATGAAATTTTAAAACAACAATTTCAAATAATTAGTGCATTGTGTGTTTCATTGTGATTTCTACATTATCTAAAATCTGTCAACATTTGGACTTAACAAGATTTTATGACATGTGCGGTAACTGTTTTCTATTTTTCAACTAGAAGACCATGTGGTTCCTGGAGACATGGATTTGAAGCTTGAGAGGCAGTCAGATAGCCAAGTTGGGTAAGAATGCAAGACCAGGGTTGGTTGGGAAAGGTAAAGCCAGGATTTTGTCCTTAAGAAAAGGCTGCAGACATCCTCATGATTAGGAATAAATGTGCTGCAGTAGCATTCACTGTGAAGCAGACTTGTCTTCTGTTTTTGTTTTTGGGGTTTTTTTTTTTTTGGTACCAGGGATTGAACTCGGGTCCTTGCAATAGTGCAGCAGATGGTGAAACCACTGAGCTAAATCCCCAGCCCCACTTGTCTTCTAACTAATTTTTGTTATTGTTATGAACATAAACATAGGTTTTCTCAGGGGGGAAGAATATTCCATGAGACTTAACTAAATATTTTAAGGAGCAAGTCAAGTTTTAGCCATTTCCATGGCACGGTGTGCACAGGACTCCAAGGAGAGAAACTGCCCAATCTGGGGCCTCCCCCGCTGTGAGGCTGAAGAAAGTAGGAATTCCTTTTGGCTCAGATACCACCAAAGAAGCTCTTTAGCATTTAAAAATTAATGAATTTAAAGCCAAGAGTTCATTAATCAGCAGACAAACTACCAGCAGCACCCAGCATTATGTGGGCAAGCAACAAGGGATTGCTAATGTGGTGAATCAGTGAACTCCATGTGCATTGTTTCAGAGCTGCATTATGGCCTCATCCTAAGCAAGGAGACCTGGCTGCCCAACACAGCCCCATTTGGGATATTAGGTTTAATTAAGGCACCCAAGCCTTATGGAGCTTAATCAAGCTTCCGTTAGCTATGAACCACCTCAAAAATGGAACCTTAGCACAAATGCACAGGGGCGTAGTTGATGCTCTCAGCGACACTGCTACTTGTTCTTTCTGTCCTTATACACCTGGAGGGAACACAGGGACCAGGCTGAGAAGACTGTGACATCTGTACAGTTTAGGGCCCCTCACAGGGTCACCTCCTTGCCCTCACACTTCCCCTGCTCCTCTGAAACCCCAGTGAACCTTCTGCTCTGTGAACTAATTTACGTCTGCTCTTTGACTGATGACTGGGCCATATTTATTAAATTAAAAGACTTTCATAGTACTTGATTTTTAACCTCTTTCATTGAAGAATTGTATATTTGTGTGTGTATATGATGAGAGAGGCAGATTTATGAGAAGATAAATGTATTTCTAAATCTACATATGTGCTCAGCACTCAGTACCTTATATTCTACATTTGTGACACAGCTCACTATAGAGCATGTGCTATATACTTAGGCTCAACTATTTATGTGGCATTTACATTGTTTTAGGTGCCATAAATAATCTATAAGTGATTTATATGGGTGAACATACACAGATTATAAGCAGAATTATGCCATTTTTTGTGAAGGACTGGAGCAACCTGATTTTGGTATCTGCAGGGGGTGCTGGACCCCATCTCTGGGGATACTGAGACACAACTGTCCTTCACTGAGGGACTCTGATATCAGCAGGCATGGGAGAGGAACGGCACAAAGCCCTGGACATTGTGAGGCTGTTCCCCTGTAAAAGGTCCATTGTGAACTCATGTGTCCTTCCGGGTGGATCACCTTTCGTCTTTGGGTCCCTCCACTGACAAGTGAAGAAGGTGACTCAGATCCCCTCCAGGCCCCATCTCCATCTTTGGGCTGGGACACCTGTGTGTCACCAGTGTCTGCCATTCACCCTGCAGGAAATACATCTCACTTGGCAGGGCAATGTGTCCCAAAGAGACAGCTTTGCTCTTCCAGACACTGGAAGGCCAAACTTAACCAGACTGGCAAAGAACCCTTAACATTCTGTCCTGAGAAATGCTAGGGGAGGCAGGGCTGGGCCCTTCCATGAAGGACCAATCCTGCCTGCTGTGCCACAGGAAGGTGGCCAAGTGCCCAGGAGAATTCAGAATATGAGTCAGAATCTTGATCTCTCAGTGGGCACCTCCTCAGAAAAAGGAAGGCACAACCATAGGAGCCAAAGCCAAGGTCTTGAAGTGGAATGTTTTGTACAATCTGGCCCCATCCTCCCCCTGACTTACCTCGACATGTAGGACCACCACACCCTGCCCAATACCTGGCCTTGTCTTCCTTGTGTGCTTTCCAGATGTCTCCTTCCATGGGTCCCGTGTTCTTTTTTTTTTTTTTTTTTGCATATTCCTTCTCTTGAACATGATCTTAGCATTTCCCCAGTGCTCTCCACCTTAACAGTGCTCTTGTTCCTCCTGAGAAGCCTAGAAACATCCTTCAGGACAAATCTGCCTGGCCCTTGTCTTTAGCCAGGGTTGAGCTTCCTCAAATGGTCCTGATCACATGCCACTGTTATTACACCTTTCTTTATTCAGGGAACCAGGAGCCTCCTGGGAAGACTGAAGCTATCAGTGACATTCAGAGCTTTTTGCGGGACATTGTAGGGGAAATCAGGTAAGGTTCAAAGTTGGTATTGACAAAACATCCAGAAGCCCCATGGGCCAGTTGAAGGGTCAGACTTTTCCATCTGAGAAGCTGAAATCAAGTCCTTATTTCACTCATTTCCCCAGGGAGGAGGACAACATGCCTCTGGGTACAGACTTGGGACTACAAGATGGTGGAGATCTGTCTGCTGAAGAAATAAGATTTCTGGAAGAGTTTCCCAGGTGGAAACAGGAGCAAAAAGTGGTCATTGCAAAGCTCCGTGCCCTTGCAGATGTCACTGACACAGCCCACAAAAATTTCACCAAGGCCAACGTGGTGGCCAACTCCATCACCATTGTCTCTGGAGTCCTGAGCATGCTGGGTTTAGCCCTAACTCCAGTAACAGCAGGAGGAAGCCTGATATTTACAGCTGCTGGCCAAGGTGTGCGGTTAACAGCCTCGGTCATTAGTATTGTGACCGATTTGTTGGAAAACTCTCACACTGAAGACACCCGCATTCACTGCAGCCACCTAGCACCCTCTAGGGACAGAGCATGCCAAGAGGGTACTGGAGGACAGAGTGCACCTTATGTCCGAGCTTCTGGAGAGTTAGTGTACAAGTGTGGGAGCACCTTTGAGGTTATCAGGAACCATACCCGTGCCCTTAGGCTAGCTAAAGCCCACCCACATTTGGTCCCTGCAGCCAAACATTTTCGAACCGCTGGCCGCATCTCAGGGTCAGTTGGCAGACACGTGAAGAAGGCCTTTAAGTTGACACCACTGACCATGTCCCAAAAAGCTCTACTGCAGAGTGGTGTGGTGGGTGTCCTGTCCCTTGGCTTGGATGTTTTCAATCTCTGGGAGAAGCTGAAGGCACTGGAGGATAAAGAAAGCACTGAGCTTGCAGAACAGCTAAGGGACCAAGCTTTGGAGCTGGAAGAGGAGCTGTCACAAGCGACGGAGAAGTATGAGAGGCTGCAGCACAAGGTGAAGATGGGATTCTGGCAGTGGGCTGTGGGGTGGTTGGTGATTTCACTGGGACTTGTAGGAGCCAAGATGGACCAGAAGGAGTGGGGAAAATCTGTGTGTGTGTGGTGTATGTGTGTGTGTTATAAAATTTGCATGGATATGCTTCAGGATGAGGCATGTTGTGGCTTTGGATGCACCAGTAGGCTTTGGATGTCCAGTAGAATGAGGGCTCCTGTCCAGGTCAGGCCTGCTTGCACCTTCTGTTTCTATCTCAAGGTTCCTAAAGGCCCATTTTCTGGGAAGAGTCTCTTGCTTACTTTAGAGAAGAGGTCACTGGGCCTTAGCCAGTGTTGTGACCTGAACTACATCCCCCTCCAATTCACGAATCAAAGTCCTGAGCCCCAGTGTAACTAGGCTTGGAGGTGGGGCCTTTGGAAGGTAACTAGGGGCTCTCTAGGTCATAAGGGTGGAGCCCTCATCTGATAGACTTGATGTCCAGCTAAGAGGAAGAAGACACTTGAGGGCCTCCCCACACTCCGTGCACTGGCCAAGAGGAGAAGCCACTCGAGGACACAGTGAGAAGCAGCCAACCGCATACCCAGAAGAAGAAAGCACAGCCCAGAAACAAACTGCCTGACACCTTGGCCTGGCTTCTAGAAGTTAACTGACATATAATTTTATTGTGTTTTCTTTTCTCTCTTCTAGAAACACTTGAGAGAAGAAAGGCTTAGAGGTCATCATTGAAAGGAGCCAAGGAGACTCATACTCAGCTCGCATCCAGGAATGGGAATGCAGGACCCCAGGGGACAGGGGAGAAGAAGGCAAGGGGCTTTTGGGGTAGTCTGTGCAACCAATGCCTGGGGACACACTCTTTTGCTTAAGCACCAGGGCTTCCGTGAGCTGCGTCACCCAGCTTCCTGTCAGATGAATGTTCACTTGTAGTCAGTACCCATGTACATACAGTCCTCACTAAAACCAATGCATCACAAAAAAATTCCTTATTTTATGTAGCATTCCAGGGAACAAACAGTTGATGATGTGCTAAAACACTTTCCCCACTCCCAGGGCCAATGTGTCGCAGTATGAAATGCTCCCCTGTTTAACAGAGCATGCCCAGCTCAGAGCTGGATGCACACTACCTTGCCCCACATTCCACACGTTCAGAGGAAGCCAGGCAGAATGGAAGGGTGAGAAACACAGGAGGCGGCTGAGTCAGAGTGGAGGCAGAAGGTAGATTCTGTTAATATAGTATATTACATTTATTGATTTACATATTTTGAACCATCCTTGCATCCCTGGAATGAATCCCACTTGATGAGGTTGTATGATCTTGACGATCCTCTGCATTCTATTTGCCAGTAAATTATTGAGGATTTTTGCATCTGTGTTCATTAGGAAGATTGGCCTGTAGTTCTCTTTTTGGTTGGGTCTTTCTCTGATTTCTCTCTCCTACTATTTCATTTACTCTAGTCAATCTTAAGTTTTTTGGGGGTTTTTGCATCATCTAGTAGCTATTGATTTGATTTTTCATGGTCCCTTGCTATTTTTAAGCAATCTTTCTTTTTTATTTGCTAACCATAATCCTGTCTTCTATATCTGAAATTCTGTCCTCACATTCACTTATTTTGCTGTGGAAACTTTCAATGGAATTTTTAATCACTTGGATATCTGCTTGGATGTGTTTCATATTTTCCATTTCTTTCCTATGCTGGATATTCATGTTTTCCATCATTTTCCTCAGCTCCTCTTTTTTTTTTTTTTTTAATCATCTCTTTTAGAGTTATTAATCATGTCTTTCATTATGGTCACCAACTTTGTTGTTATCTGAGAAATTATTTCTGATTTGATTTTTTCCAGAGCCTCTTTCATCTGTTTTGTTACTTCCCTTGCTACTAGTTTAGGGAGTTCCAGTGGTTGATTTTCAGATTGTTCCACCTCACTGGCCCCTGGATTTGCCTTTGGTGAGCTGGAAGTCCGGGTTTACATCTTATTTAAGTGTCTTCTCATTTCTATTTTTTTGTTCTTGATGTTTTTGGTTTAATTCCTGTGTTGATGCTTGTATATTACTTATTGTGAGTATCTTTATTTCTAGTATTTAGAACCCTTGGGGAATGACTATTTTTCAGAGGTGTCTTCCAGGTGTAGGTGGTCTTTGTTTTGGTTTTTGAGTTTGTAATGACCTTAGGTAATCTCAGTCTTGGTATACCAGGAAGGACAACTGCCTAGAACAATCACGTCACCTTAGCCTAAGTAATATAATCAGCAAAGACAATAGCATCAAACACAACCTAGAAAATGACAAACTGTGGTAACTATTAATCTGCCACCTTTAACCTCATGAATCAGATTTGTGGTTATATATCAAAATCTAGAATCAACCAGAAATATGTTTGCAGTAAATAAGCCCTTTGATATGGCAAATTTCCCTCCAGGAAGAAGACTTAGAAGGAATATAGGGGGTAAGTAGAGAAATAGGAGAGGGAAAGGTTAGAAGCAAGGCTAGAGGACAGAGGACGATCATGTGAACTTTGGGAAAGTGGTGAAGACAGAGGAAAAGAGAGAAGGAAGAAAGAAAAATAAGAACAGAACAAACTAACAGCAATAAGAAAACTAGAAAGTGTATTCAAGCTCCTATAAAAATAAGAACAATCAAGAAAAAACAAAAAGGACAAAACCAGAAACCAGAAAGGATAGGGAAGAAGAAGAAGAAGAAGAAGAAGAAGAAGAGGAGGAGGAGGAGGAGGAGGAGGAGGAGGAGGAGGAGGAGGAGGAGGAGGAGGAGGAGGAGGAGGAGGAGGAGGAGGAGGAGGAGGAGGAGGAGGAGGAGGAGGAGGAGGAGGAGGAGGAGGAGGAGGAGGAGGAGGAGGAGGAGGAGGAGGAGGAGGAGGGGAGGGGGAGAAGAGAAAGAAGAAAAGAAGAGAAAGAATATCCCCTTCAAGGTGTGTCTCTGGTGTCACTGGTAGACAATGTGGGCAGCTTACAGATCCAAGTCAGTTAATCTCAGTGGACCATCTGTAGTCCACTGAAATTCAGGCTGGTTTCTGGCTTTGAGACTGGAATTAAGCTCCCTGACCTCTTGCAGGTTTGAACTCTGCACAGTTCCACTTCAGGTCCTAGCTGCCCTTTCCACACAGTGAGTCCAGGTTCTGTTAGGAAATGCTGAGCCCAACAACTCACCAACAGCTGCAGCCTGCTGCGTCTTTATTACAGTGGCTCTCTTTGCTCTCCTTCGATTCTCAACAACAAGCCTCAGAGAGGCCCTCTCTCTGCTGCTCACCACTGCACCATCTTCTTGAGCTCAGAATGATGGTCTTTCTGTGCTCCACTGCTGCCTGTCCCCAGGTGCTTCTGCCACATGAGGTCTAGATCCCCACACTGCCCAGTCCTGCTCAACTTCTCGAGGGTGCTGCCTGGTCCTGGTCCAGATTGCTTTCTTTTTAAAATTCACTCTCTCCATGTGAGAGGAAGCAGTCACAAAGGCACACTGAGAACTCTCATGTGTTGCCCTCTGGGGAAGAGTTATATTACAGATGACACACTGTGGACTCTGAGGAGTACCTGGCGATTTCTGCTTACTGGGCCCATCTGACAGCACCAGGGGTCCTGGGGACTCTTGGCAAATGGCACTCAGTGGGAAGGGAAGGGAAGGATGTGGGACTCCCAGCTGTGCCCAGTCTGCAGCCTCAGAGGTGCCTGTGTTATGCCAGCAGGGCCACAGGGTGCCATGTGTGGAAATTTAGAGGAAGCCCTTTTTTTTCTGAAGAGTTCCCAGATAATGCTGGTTTAGTTTAGGAACCTGGGTGAGGTGCCTTTTGTTCAGCAGCTCATTCTCTTGCAGCATGACCAGGGAAATGTGGTACATCTGATCAAAGTCAAAGTGAAATGCACTGGGTTTTGGAGTGCTGGAGTCTCCTTCTGGAGGTGGGCTCTAGGTTCTTTCTGTCCTGAGCAAAGAACTGATCAAGTTGATCAATTGATCAACTTTGCAAATGGTAGCAAAGTTTTATTGAAGGTAGGAAAAGAAGCAGGTTCTGCCAAGTAAGTTTGGGCCTCATTAAAAAAAAAAAAAGAAGTACACTCTATAGTGTGAGGGTAGGTCACCATGCAACAGAGAACACAGTGGCCAAAACTCAATGTGTTCTGTGCTCTTTGTATCACCCACTTTTGGTGAGATAGGAGATTAGGTCATGGCAAAGCTGGCTGGCTGGCTGGGGAAGTAGGTGTGACCTGTTAATAATAAGATCCTGGACACATGTGCAGAACAGATCCCAAAGCCCTACCTGGGGACTTCTCACAAGAACTTCAGCGGGTTTTCAATAGGATGCCCTAGACCTGACATCAGCCTGAGGGGTGTGATCCCAGCACCACCTCTCAGGACCCTGTGTAGAAGTTCTTGGGGGTTTCCTCGCGATTTGGACAACATATAAGGACGGAGATGCCATAAGGAGCCTGCTATCATGAATTCCCTCATGGTTGCCTGCAGTGCTTTCTCCTGAGTGTTCTCTTATATTGCTTTTTCTCCTTTTACTCAGCCCAAGCTCACTCTGCAGAGCCAGTTTCTCTCTCACTCTTCACTTCCACTTTCTCTAATAAACTTGGCCACTGCTTTTTACTAATTTTGTTCAATTCTTTGTTTGAAGCAAGAAGAACCTGGACTCTAACTCCAGAGGGAGAGGCAAGCAACCTAGGACCTAGTAATATTTAACTGGCAAGACATTTTTAGAAAGAGCTACCTGATAACACTCAGGATGACTAGGCTGTCCTATTGAAAACCTTTGAGAAGGCCCTGCGCAGGGCTTTGGGAACTGTTCTGCACATGTGTCCCGGGATCTTGTTACACCTCTTTTCCCAGTCAGTTTTAGCCACACCCTACCTTCCTGTCTCAAAACTGCAAGCCATTGGGAGGGTTGTGAAGGAAATTCCCCTTGCCCTGTCTGTGCAGCGGGGACAGAGGCCATGGGGTCTCTGCCAGCATGCCGGAAGAGAGGGTGTGGGAGCACTTTCTCCAAGTGCTGGTGCCACACTACTCCTCCCTGATACGGCTCCCATTCCTCTGAAGTCTTCTGGGAGCTGGGAAGGCCAGTTTGTTATTGAATAGTTGCTTCATCATCACTGTCAACCCAAGGGGCACCACAGCTGCTCCTGACTTCTTTGTATGTTGTTCCTCAACAAATCTTTTCAGCTCCTTCTGAAAGTCTCCTATAATTGTCTTATCAGTGATGTCATCTATTTTTCCTTCTTCTACGGATTTCTTTATCATGTGTACTGTTTCAGCAACTGATTCAGTTATCTTTTTCATGGCTGCACTTGCAAAATTAAACAGATAGTTGCCACGGCTTGGTGGAGGTGCTCTAGGCCCTTGTCTGCTGCTCCTCCGTGGCCATCACTGGCATCACCTAGCACTCCTGGGGCAGTGTGCCCACTGAAGGTTCACTTTCCATCACCAGTGACTGTGAGCCAAACCAACTAGTTAACCCTCGGAACATCCCTCTGGTAAGGTCACCATGGGGTCACACTGTTCAAGACCCCCACAAACGCTGCCTGCCAGACACCGGACTCTGCGTATCTCATTTCCCTGTTGTTATAATGCTTCCTAAGCATAACTATAGACAGCTTCCTGTGCATTTAACAGTATTTCTCAGTGTTTCAAACCCCTTTGATGTATTTCAGATCCCTAGTGGTCTGATTAACCATTGTCAATGTCAATATCTGGCACAAATTATCCGCTGAGCCTGGGGTTTGTTTTGTGGAATAGCAGGAAGAAATAGAAACAAGGCTGGAAAGAATGGGGGTCAGGGGTCATCTTCATCTGTGACACTCGCTGCCTTCCCCTTCTGGATTTTGGTTTCCTCAGTCATGGAATAAGTAGAACCTAAATAAAATCCAGAAATATCTATTATGATTGCGATTCTAACTTTTAACTTTTTATTGTTATAGTATATGTGTGCGGTACATGGTCATCTCATTCACCATGTGGAGTTGGTGCATGCACAGAACACATCCTAATGATTTTTTCATCCCCTCTCCCATCTCTCAGACTGCTGCCCTTTTGCAAAAGCTCTATCTCCCTGTTTCCTGTTACCTTTTATTTTTCTCTTTAATTTGTTTATATTTTGGATTTATCCTATCAGAGAAATCATTTGATACTTAAGCTTGTGTGTCCAATTCCTTTCATGTAACATTATGGTCTCAAGGTTCATCCATTTTCCCTCATGGACTGAAGTTCATCATTCTTAATGGCAAAGCAGTGGTCCATTGTGTACAAATAACATACTTTTTATCCATTCATCTGTTGATGGACATATAGGTTGCTTCCAAGATTTAGCTATTATGAGTCGGGCTACTATAAACATGAGTACGCAATTAAAGACAATTTCACTATAATATGATGTCTTTAACCCTTTCGAGAAAATACCTAGAAAAGGAATAGCTAGGTCAAATGGAATTTCTAGGTTTAGTTTTATGAGGAATCTGCATATGGCTTTTCATAGTGGCTATACTTGTTTACACTCCCACCAACAATGTAGAAGGGTTCCTTTTTCTTTGAAGCCTCACCAACATTTGTTAGTATTTGATTTCTTGATGAGAGCCGTTCTTTCTGGAGTAAGATGGAATCTCAGTGTTGTTTTAATTCACATTTCTCTAATGGCCAAAGATACTGGACATTTTTTCATGTATTTATTGGCCACTTACTTCTTTTTTTAAGAAGTGTCTATTCACTTCAGCTGCTCATTTTTTGGCTGAGTCTTTTATTTTGGAGGGGCTATATATATTTTTTTTCTTTAGTTCTTTATATGTTCTAGATATTAGTCCTCTGAAGAATAGCTGGCTAAAGTTTTCCCATTCTGTAGGTTGTCTCTTCACTCTGTTGGTTGTTTTCTTTGCTGTGCAGAACCTTTTTTTTTTTTTGTACCAGGGGATCGAACTCAGGGGGCGGCACCGCTGAGCTAAATCCCCTGCCCAGAAGTTTTAAAATTTGTTACGATTCTATTTGTTGATTCTTGCTGCTATTTCTTGTGCTATCTGGGTTCCTTTCAGAAAGTCTTTGTCTATGCCTATGTTTTCAAGAGTTTTATCTACTTTATTTTAAGTAGATTAAGTGTTTCTATTTTCACATTTAGATCTTCGATCTATCTTGATTGTAGTTTAGTACATGGTGAGATACATGGGTTTAGATTCAACCTTCTTCACGGTGATAGCCAATTGTTCTAGCGCCATTTGTTAAAAAGTCTGTCTTTCCTCTAGCATACATTTTTGGCCCTTTGTCCCAGATCAGATAGCTGAATGTGCCTGGACTTGTTTCTACATCCACAATCTTGTTCCATTGATCCACGTGTTTGTTTCTGTGCTGGTACCATGCTTGTTTTTTATCACCATAACTTGGTAATGTAACTTGAAATTTAGGATTTTGTTCCCTCATGCTTTGCTCTTGTGCAAAGATTGTTTCTGTTATTCTAGGTCTCTTCTCATCTCATATAAATTTTAGAATTATTTTCTCCAGTTCTGTGAGGAATGCTGTTGGTATTTTGATTGAGATTGCTTTAAATCTGTATATCAGTCAGATATCTGTATATACAGCCATTTTGACAACATTGGTTCTGCCTATCCAGGAACAGGGGATATCATTTTATTTTCTGATGTCCTCTTCAATCTCCTTTTTCAGAGTATTATAGTTTTCATTGTAGAGGTCCTTAACTTCCTTGATTAGGTTAATTCCTAAGATTTAATTTTTCTTGATGTTATTGAAATGGTATTATTTTTCTAATATCTTTCCTAGTGAGTTGGTTATTGGTGTGCAAGAATGCCACTGAATTTTGTGTGTTTATTTTGTATTCTGATACTTTACTGATTTGGTTGTTAATTCTAGGAATGTTTTGGTGGAGCTTTGGGGTCTTCTATGTAGAGGTTCATGTCATCTGCAAATAATGACAATATGACTTCCTCCTTTCCTGTACATATCCCTTTTATTTCTTTCTCTTGCCCAATTCCTCTGGCTAATGTTTCTAGAACTATATTGAACAAGAGTGGTGATAGTGGGCATCTTTATATTATTCCTGATTTTAGATGGAAACTCTGGTTTTTTTCCATTTAATATGTTGTTAGTGGTACATTTGCTATAAATGGTTTTTATCAGATTGAGATGAGGTCCTTCTACACCTATTTTCTTCAGGGTTTTGTTTTGTTTGGTTTTATTAGCATGAATGGATGTTGGATTTTGTCAAAGGCTTTTCTCCATCTACTGAGATGATTATGTGATTTTTGTCCTTGCTTTTGTTTATGTGATGTATTACATTGATTGGTTTATTGATTGTGTTGAACCATCCTCGAATCCCCTGGGATAAAGCTCACTTGGTCATGATGTATGGTTTTTTTGGTGATTCATTGCATTCTGTTTCCCAGTATCTTGTTGAGGACTTTTGCCTCTATTCTTATTGGAGAGATTGACCTGTAGTGTTTTGTTTTTTTTTAAATTAGATCCTTGTCTAGTTTTGGAATCAGGGCAGTGCTAGAATCCAGGAATGGCTTTGGTAGTACTCCTTCCCTTTCAATTTTGTTAAAAAGTTTGAGGACTATTAGCACTTGATCTTCAAAGAAGTTCTTGTAGAATTCAGTGGCGAATCCACCAGGTCCTGGGCCTTTCTTAGTGGGTAGGATTTTTATTTCTGCTTCAATTTCATTTTCTATTATAGGGTTATGTAGGGGTTTTATATCTTCTTTGTTCAGTTTTAGTAATTTATGTTTATCTAGGAATCTACCCATTCCTTCTTGATTCTCCAGTTTATTGGAATACAAGAAGGAAGGAAAGTAACAAAGACAAGCACTAAACAAAAAAACTAAAAACACTGTTCACCCTCACAAAAAACAAAAACAAACAATAAAAAACCAAATGAACAAAAATTTTAAAAAGAAAAAGAAATTTCTCTGTGATATCAAGCCTGTGATTATCTTCTGGGGTCTACTTTTGTGGTAGGGTCCAATTCAAGGCATGACTGCTTTCATTGGTAGACAAAGGAATTCAATCAGAGCCCAGGTCCATGCTAGATAATCACCAGCAAGCCAACCATAGAATTAGGACAGAGTGCCAGTTCTGGGATTTTCAAATTCACAGAAATTCAGGCCGAACCTGGCCTCTGGTATCAGGATGGGGCCCGAGTTCTTTAGCTTATAACACTCCGGGTGTCTCTTGCTGGCCTGACCACAGCTCACTGACCGTGGACATCTCCCATGGTTGTCCCTCACCCAGTCACTATGGGTGTTTAAACCTGGGAGCCCTGAGATGAAGCCAACCTGAGGCTTCTCTGAGTCCTAGGTTCAGTTATCCCCTCCCAGTGATGCTTTCAACCAAGCACTCTTTCCAGGGCATATGGCAGACCCTTGGACTGGAGTCACTGACCAGCTATTGCAGTGCATAGTATCTATTGGTCCATTCCACTGGTGCATTTCTCCCTGAAGGCTTCCGGACTCACCTGTTTTCACTATGTCTCTGTAGACTTGATCTTCGTTTCTCACAAGCCAGGAGCCAGGATCCAGGGAGAAAGTGCAGTTGCCCTTTCTTTTTTCTGAAAAAAGTCTGTCTGATATCCATTTAGGTATATCTTCTGTGAGCTCATCAAGCACTTTATTGTATTTTTATGCCCTCTTTTATCATTTTGAATAATTCAGCTATGCAGTTTTTCATTTCCTCCACATCCATGCCCCATGGATCAGCTTTGGGGGCGTTGGGAGTTTTTGGAGGCATTTTGTTGCCTTGTCATTTCATATTTCTAATGGTGTGTGCGTGTGTGTGTGTGTGTGTGTGTGTGCGTGTGTGTGTATGTGCTGAGTTTGGGGATCAATTATATGATTATATTGGAATGACGGCATTGCTAGTATAGGGATCTCTTTAGTTAGTGTCCGCTTTTCAGTTATGCACTTGAGATGGCTAAATACAGGCCTTTGCCTCTGTCTCAGGATCCACCCCCCACACACACACTTTGTTAATTTGGGAGGGGACAGTACAGTGTAATGGGCCCAGCACCCACTTTCCAGGAATGGACCACAATATTGATAATAACACAAAGACAGTCCAAATATAGGCATGCAGAGGAAACCAATTAATGGCAACACCTATGCCACCCTGGCAATAGCAACAAAATCATCAACAATAATAGAGTCAAAGAGAAACTGGATACTGATACACCGTAAGAACCAATAATGTTGCAGATGAATTATTCATCCTTTAGGAAGGAAGAAAATTATGACATATGCTACTGTGGGAAACCAGGTAGGAAGATTGAGTCCTAATTGGCCCCCTTGGTGAGCACTAAGAAGAAAGATGGCATTCATGAGTGTTGACATGCTGCAGGGAAAAGTAAAAACAGCTGAGATCCTGTTGTTTACCTGGACAAGTAGCATGGAGGATGAGAGACAGATGGAGCCTGTGTAGCTCTAATTGCTTGTACCTGTGTCTGAGTGAATAAAGCCAAGGTGTGCCAGTCACCTGGGGCTCTCTGTTAAAGGCAGACAAGAGCCTCCCAGCCCTTCACATTTTAACCTGATTTTGTGTCTCTTTATTTTTCATCCTTGTCACCCCCTGGTCAGGTCTGAGCTTGTAGGCTCGTTCCTACATGTTATAACATGAATGGACCTTGAAGACATTAGACAAAGTTAAATAAGCCGGAGTTCCATGTTCAGCACCTTTTATCCTCCGGGTTCACCCACTTCCACCATCCCCACAAGTTACGAATTCCCAGGCCTCCCTTCCGAGGCCTCCGCTCCCAGGCCCCCAACTGCCTGGTGGGGGACTGTAGGGCCGGCTTCCTTGTCAGCAGGTTGAGCTGCACCTGCCCCAGTGGGGGCCCAAAATCACCGGCAGAGGCAACAGCTGCCAGGCGTCCTCGGAGACACCAGGTGTGCAGCGCCACCCAGAGCCCACTTAGGGACCCGCCCCCTCATGTCTGCGCACCGACCAAGACTCTCCCGCAAAATAGGTTTAAGGACATCGTTTATGCCCGAGAGTGCCCCTCCCGCCCTCTAATGCCGACCCCCAAACTCAGGGTCACACTGCTCTCGGGCAGAACAGAACGGGCAATGGAGGAGACTGAAGGAAAGCCCCAAAGAGCCGGCAGGTCGCGGGCCACCCTGGAACCCGGGCCACAGCCTGGCCAATCGTCCGATGTGACTCAGACGCAAACCAAAGGGAGAGCAGAGCGCCCCCTGTGGGAGACGCGGGGTGAAGCGGGTGAGAGATCTTGTGTTTCGAATGATCGAGAAAATATGTGTTAATGGAGAGAATTTTCTACTATACATTTTTCCTTTTCATCGCTTTTTTTCTTAAGACTTACATCCTTTTTCTGCTTGGGCTGGCCCTGGAGTGTCTAACCACAGGCATCGTTTTGTTAAGAATTTACTTCCAGGTTTCAAAGCACACAACAGTCAACCGGAATCACAACCAGTGACTCTCCTCCTCTGGGAGGGGTGGTATTTGGTTATTGGAGGCCCCCCACCTTTTGCTTTGAAAATGTGAACATTTTATTAATGGGGGGGGAATAATTGTAATACATGAATATGATGCAAAACCTAAGGGAAGAAAAAGGGCAAACAGTAAACACTAAGTCTCCTCCAACCCTCTTCCTCAACTTAGGTCCCCTCCCTAGAAGCAACCATGACTTCCAAGTAGGGCCCTCTTTAGTGCAAAGAAGGAAATCAACACTCTTAGCACTCTTATTTCCTTAATAGAATTGCTCAAACACGTGTGTTATAAATGAATGCATATATGTGAATATTCAAGAAAAGATTTGATGACAAAGCCAGTAGGGTTTTTAAGTTACAAGGGGTGGCCAAAATATACTTTATAGGCTTAAATTTAAAAAAAAATTACTATGGGAAGATACATTGCCATCATTCCCCAAAAATACTCTCCCTTGCATCAAACACACTTATCTCATTATTCTTGCCACTTTCTGAAGCAGTTCTGAAAGTCTTCTTTCATGAGTGTCTACATGAGGTATGATTTTAAAATATAGTGAATGGTGCTGCTGAGTGCCATCCAACAGAGAAGCAGGCTAGTAAAACATTACAATGGGTCCTCCTCTGCCTCACCAGATCTGGCACCATGTGATTTCTGGCTCTTTCCCAAAATCAAATTAAGCATCACAGGTAAATATTTTAAATCAATTCAGGACATTGAGGCAGCCATGACAGCGCACCAAAAAGACATTCGCAAAAGAGGACTTCCAGAACTGCTTCAGAAAGTGCCATGAACAATGGGATAAGTGTGTGTGAAGCATTGGGGAGTTTATGAGGTGATATGTCTTTTATTGTAATAAATTTTTTTAATTTCAACATTCACTGTATTTTTCAATCACATCACATATGTTTCATTCATCACATCCATTTCCAGAGACATTTAGGAGCCAGCTGTCCTATATGAATGAGACAGCAGGCCCATCTGGGCACTCACAGAGTTTCCTGGATGTGCCCTGCAGTAATCATACAGCTACCCAGGGGTCCAGGCCATGGTGGACCCTTTGGTTGTCTGTGTTGACTGCCCATATTGTACCGTGATGCCCAGCACCCTGCCCTCAAGAGCATTTGAGAACTCACTTTGGGTTTGGCCTTCCTGTGGCCCTGTCTCAGAGTTGGAAAACTAATGTGAGGGACTGTCCTCAGCAATAAGTCCATGCCCTGTTTGAGGAGGGTGCTATGTGAGAGAGTTCATGCTGGCTGGAATTCCTCAGGAAAATGTTGCCTTGTGTTGTCCCTTGAAGAAGTTTAATCTAGAAAGAACATCGAAGAGTTTACCGTTTACCACGTTGCAGACCATGTTGACCCTCCACACCCTAGGATCCACCCCAAGCCCAGCCTGGAGGCGAGCTGCTCAGGTCACTGCAGCAGTATGAGCAACCTCGTGGCTCTGGCCCTAGCACCTGAGACAGCATGAGGGAGTCTCATCCTCTCAGCAGCAGGGCTGGGGTTGAGGATGATAGCAGCTGCCATCGCCAGCATTTGGACAAGTGTCTCAGGAAATAGAAACAATTTGGCAGCAAGAGTCAAAGCCAGCAGACTGGTGCCACTGAGAACACTGGAGCCTGGGATTTCAGGAGAAGGGGTGCTGTGGTTGGAAGCCAAGGTTGCCCCTCTGTGTGTGGATGAGTGAGAGTCATCTTTGTGTTGATGGCTTATGGGTAAGAACTTTGTGACCCCAGCCGATCCCTTCCTGGAAGCCTGGAAGGTGCAGAGAGCCCGTGAGGGCACAGCTCTGGCCGGGCCCAGTGGTGCTGGGGTGTTGGTGCCTCTGGGAGGCTTCTTACTTATGCAGGACCTGTCACAGCTTCCTGCAGGACTGGCAGCCCTGGAGGAGGGATGAGGGCAGACAGACAGGGGATGAGAATGGGGCTAAGGAACTGCGGATCCCAGCGCCTGCCCCAGTGGCGGGGCTGCCAGGAGAGCCCTGCTGCGGAAGCAGGAGGAAGGGCCAGGGGTGCAGATGTTTGGTCTTGGTCTCCATAAAGCCCACCGTGGCGGGGTGGGGAGAGATGCTGATGAATACTCATCATCCATCACTGCAACCATCTTTTCTGCAGGAGAGGACCTGTCCCACACCCCTGACTGCAGTTTGGTCCCTACAGTTCTTCTCAGGATCCTGTTCCTCTCCCTCAAAGTGCTGACCACAAGGTTTTGGCATTGCCTACTCTTGGTGTGCAGTGCTCACTCTGTTGCTGGGGATGTCCCGCTCTGGCTGAGCAGGGATGGGCTCGCTTGTCCACCCTTGTGGCCCACAGTCAGGCGGGGCGTGGCACACGGCAAGTGTGCTGTGGTAGGTGTTGGACAATACGGTTGTGGCCTGACAAGACAAAGGTGACACTACACTGCCAGTGAGTTGGGAGAGGAGTTTTAAAAAACTGTTAATAGTTCTAGGCTCTTTTATCTACAGAAATTTAATATCTACACATAAAAGCTGAAATAAGAGACCACTACCCAAAAATAAGGTAGAATTTCAAAACTCTTCCTTAATTGTATAGAGAGAAGGGCTGTGACCAAATGCAAGGGCACAGCCTGAGACCTGGAGAAAGGACCTGTAAGCCTCAGTGGAAGATGAAAAGGCTCATAAATTTACCCCTCCTGTGTTCATGCAACAGATTCTAACGGAGGCTCTGACAGGGGCTCAGCGTTCAGGAAGAGGCTGCAAACTTGTCCGCATGTTGGGATGATCTGGAAAGCTTCAAGAAATCCTGATGGGGGCCAGGGATTTAGCTCAGTGGTTTCGCTGCCTGCTGTGCAAGTGCAAGGACCCGAGTTTGATCCCCGGTACCAAAAAAATAAAAACTAAAAGCAAGAAATCCTGATGGGTGGCAGGTGTGCTCCCAGGTCCTGGGGTTTGGACTTAGGACAACCCAAGAGATCTTGAGTTCAAGGCCAGCCTGGATTACATAGCGAGACCCTGCTTCAAAAACCTAACCCAAATGAGCAAAAAGCTCCCCGGGGAATTGTGTGGTGCAGTCTGTGGATGCTGCGGGAGAGACAGTGTCTCTGGGATAGGGCTGAGGCACAGAGAAGAAAACAAGTCCTGGAGAGGCCAGAGGGGAGGCAGGAGCACTGGGCCCAGTGCTCACCTCTCCGGAGCGGGCTGGGTCTGGGAGAAAGGAAATACCCAGGGAAGAGGGAACCCGGCCCCTCTAACTCTGCCACCTGCGACGTGCGCTCCTGGCCTTATGCCTTTGCCAGCCATCACCGACCCCGCATTTCCAGCCAGAGGGGTGCACAGCGTTCGTGGGGCACAGCTCTGTGCCAGGCCCAGCAGCAAAGGAGACAGACTCGGTGGGGTGTGACATGAAGAGCGGCCTCACCCAGCCCGGGGACAGCTGGAGCTCCGGTGGGCTTCTGTGGGCTGTACAAGGAAGTAGGCTAGCTCCACCCTCTTCTGCCCTGGTGGGCGCACTTATCTCCATGAGCCTGCTTTAGCAGAGGAAAACACATCTTCAGCTGAGAAACCTTGGGTAGGGAGACTTGGTGTTGGTGATGGTGAAATCAGCAGCAATGAGAGTAGAAAGGAGACCTGCAGGGATTCCCAATAACCCACAGGGACTCCAGAAGTGCCTAGGGGGATGGAAGAGAAATTCGCAAGAGATCAGATTTTCTGTGTCATATAGATGGGGTTGGAGACTAAAGAAAACTAAATATTCACATTAATTAAAACTGTAGCTGAGCCAGGTGTGGTGGAGCATGCCTGTGATCCCAGCACTTGGGAGCCTGAGGCAGGAGGATCACCGCGAGTTCAAGGCCAGCCTGGGCTACACAGTGAATTCAAGGCCAGCCTGAACTACACAGCAAGACCCTGTCTCAAAAAACAAACAAACAAGCAAACATGAAACTTCAGCTGAGATGCATTTAGGTCTAGTGTATTTCTCAAATTGTATATGACTTCCCAGAACATTTATAATTAAAATGAAAAATATCTTTAAAAATAAACCATCCCCTCTCACTCCACTCCCCTCCCACCCCCTTACTGTCTCCTTACTCTCCAGTCCTGGTGTCATGTGGAGACTATTGTCCAGCCTCAGATCTAACCTGCTTTCCCAGCATCCTGCAATGAAAAGTCAGTGATATGGGAAGTCTGTCATACAGCAAAAGTGGTCCCTTACAGTAGCATAAGTGATGACACACCAGAAGCCATTAAACTGTTCCACCACTACAGAACTGGTTAAATACAAAATAGTCATTCCTGTAGTGGAACGCTATGCAGCTATCAAAAATAATGTTTACAAGGGCCCTTGACTGGATGGACATGGAAATGCTTATTTTACCAAGATAGGTGAGAAAAGCAGGGTTGGACTGTGGTCCTGGGCCAGATTCTCCCCTCCCCAAATGTATGTATACTTCCTCACCTTTCCGCTAACCAGGCTTGTGCTTGTGTGCAGGAAACCAAACCAAGGAAATGCGGGAATCACAACTCAGGACTCTTCACTTAGATGTAATTGGATGGCTTTTCCTTTCCCTTCTTTTTCTACCTCTCTGTATCCTTCAAGTTTTCTGTTATGAGAATTGCTGTTTATAAAATGGAAAGACTAGATAGCACATTAATATCAAACATTAAATTAAAAAATTCTAAGAAGATCCATATTTAGTCTTTTGGTCTAAATTTAGTTTCTTAAATTGCTTGAATGACTACAAAATCTCCTCCTCATTATAAAAATGAGGTATCAGTGGGAGGAAAACCAGTAGTTTTCCCATGAATCATGAAAAAAAATAAAAGGATCAAACATTTATGAAAAAATACCATGTGCCCCATAGTGTTAAACATTTCACATATTGGTGCTGATCATAATCTTTAAAGATTCAATTTTTTTAATATATTGGGAATTGAACTCAGGGCCTTTAACTAAACTTATCTCCAGCCCTTTTAAAAATATTTATTTATTTATTATTTTGAGACAAGAACTCACTAGTCATTAATTTGTCCAGGCTGGGCTGGAATTCACAATTTTCCTGCCTTAGCTTCCCAGAGTGCCAAGGTATGTGGCACCACACCCAATTTAAAGCCACAATCCCGAATGCCAAAATCCTAAAAGAACTAAATCCCTAGAGATTAAAATCTCAAAATCACAGTCCTGAAAGTTTCCAACCCCAAATGTTGAAATCTGAAAACCAGAAGTCCCATTTTAACAAAAGGCTATGTAAGAGGGGTAGAAAGCTGAAATTTGAGGAAAGGGTTAGCGCATTTTTTGGTATATGCAAGAGAGTTCCAAACTACTCATTTGAGTACACCTGTTTCTTCAGACAACACAAGACACTTGCCTTCAAAAATTGCCCTTCTTCAAGAGAATGGGAAAAATTCGGTAAGCTCAGCAAAGACAGTGGAGGCTGGAGGTTCCTTCAGGGTATGGAACACACGAAATGGTGAGCTGTTCTTGGTTAGGGACTTGACGCTTGAAGTAGACAGGTTTCTCATCTTTACCCCTAGATCTAACATAGAAACACTAGCCAATGCCTTACTCTGTAAAATGGATATGTTCCGAATTGTTTCCAGTGTTTTTTAAAAAATATACAATTCATGGCCCTGTTGGATCCAAAAATTCTGGAACTTCTCCACTCATTTATATATTAATGATTGGAAACAGAGAAGTACATCATAAATGCTTATTTGAAGATTTAGTGGACTTTCCAGAAGACAAGGGATTTCAATTGAATTTCCGAACCATAATGACAGATTTGGAATTAGGTGTGATGAAGGCTTCTAAAGGTGAATTTCAAGGTGTGTTACCAATAAACTTGTGTTTTGCACATTTGTGGGGAAAATTCGATGGGTGGATTGGCCAAGTGACACAGCAAAGATGGAAACTTCAGTTTAAAAGCTCTTCACTTATGTGCATTCCTTCCAGCGTATAAAATTCCAGAGGCTTTTAACAAAATAAACGGATGCTTGCCTGAAGAAGCCTGCAGAGTTACTTACTTGCTGGAAAATAATTATGTGCACTGGCTTGAAAATGAGCATGTGCAGGATGAGAAGAATTTAGAAGCACCGTTGCTGTTGGATCATCAGTGTTGCCTGTGGTTTGTCCGTGAGTGCCATGGGGCGCATTTCCCTGTACACAAGCAGCAGAGAAGACAGCCAGAAGTGGGAACACTTAACTGGGAACGCTCATGCCAGCACATAGTGAATCACAGAGGAAATTCACAGCAGCCTCTTGTAGCAAATGATATGGACATTTTCTCAGAAGAGAGCCATGTCCTAAAAGGAAAAAGTAGCTATTGACCAGCAAGACTTCAAAAATAGTTAATGACCGTGAAAGGTGGCCAGCTCCTACATGCAACCATCCACAATTTATCCCTGTAACACACTTTTTTCTTTCTGTCACTGTTGTTGTTTGAGACAGGGTCTCACTATGTTGTCCAGGCTGACCTTGAGCCCACTATATATCCCAGACTGGGCTGGAACTTAGAATCCTCCTGCTTCAGCTTCCCTGAGTGCTGAAATTAAAGCCTGTGTTACCATGCCCAGCTCTTCCCACTATTTTAAATTATCAGCGTTATATTTTATAATTCACTATGCTATCTATTTCACCTCATCATTTTCAATAAAGTATAAATTGGGTAAAGTATAAATTATGTGAAGGTGTTACCAATACTTTGTGTATAAGTTGTGTAAAGTATAAATTGTGTAAAGACTTCTAGATTCATTGTGTGTGTGGGGGGGTACCAGATCCTTCACACTGAGCTACACCCCTAGCTCTTTTTTATTTTTTGAGACAGGGTCTTGCTGTCACTGAACTGTAAATTGCTCAGACCGTGCTGGAACTCATGTTCCTGTCTCAGCCTCCGAGTGCTCAGATAGCAGGCACGTGCCTCCACTCCCATCATTTTATACATTCCTTTTGCAAATTTGATTCTGTGAAGGTGCATTATCAAGTGACTTTGTAACACTGTGCACGTGTGTACTTAAAAATGTTCCCAGTTCCCCCCAAATGAAGAGCCATTCTTTTTGTATGTCTGTATGTATTTGTGAAAGAAAAAATCCCCAAGACCTCAATTCCCTGGGTGACTGCAGAGGGGGTGGTGACCCATTGGGCTTTTTGATCCATCTCATCACAAGATTTAGATCACCTGTCACATAATTTCAGATGACCGCAGCTACAAACTGGCTGCATGAGACCAGAAATAGTGATATGCATGTCTATATTTTGTTTCTGGCTCTCTTTCATTAAGAATATGGTTCATCTGCTCCTGTTATACCTTGCAAAAATATGCAAGCTATTACTGCTTATTGAATGGTGTAACACGGTTTGTGAAGTGCTCTGTTGTGTTTTTGTTTCTCAACTCTCCAGTGAAGAATGTTTTAAGTGTCTTTAAAACAAATTTTAAAATTATTTTTTCAGAATTATATTTTTAGGAATTTTTGATCTTTTAGGTTTTAGATTTGACAGATTTTGATGTGTGTCAAGATTTCAATATTTCTGATTATTGTATTCAGGACTGGGTCTTTCAGGATTATGGTCCAAATTCTTTACATATATTACCTTTTTTTTGAGACAGGGTCACACTGTCTGGCCTTGAACTCAACAACCCCAGTGCTGGGATTATAGGCGTGTGCCATCTCACTTTCTAAGTCCTTATATCAACCCTATAAAGACAAAGTAGGGACCACTAACATCACCCAGAAGCAGAGGAGCCGTATTTCAAATCTAGACAGCTGGGCTTTTCCACGCCTTGTGATGCTGTCTTCTCAGACCAGGAGAGAGCCATCGCTAAGGGGCTGGACGTGATTCCTCCTACAGTCCCTCTCCGTTTGCCCCACAGAGGATTCTTGGTTCTGATGTCCACTGTAGGCCCAGCAGGCCCTTGGACATTGAGCTAGGTCCGGTAGTGCCAGGGCCCATGGCTGGTACTGGAGACAGAGCTGCACAAAGCACACACCTGGCCTCAAGGGACCCAAAATAACGCAGCACCGAGCTGAGTGTGGCAGGAACCCAGCCATGCCACAGAGGGCTCAGAGGCAAGAGAACTAGAGGGAAAGTCAGAGCAAAGGCCCCTAGGGAAAGCAGGTGGTAGGAAGGGCCTCCAGGAGAAAAAGGGGAGGAATTAGGTGGCCAGCAGGGGGCGCACACGTACTGGTCTTGTGAACCTTGGTTGCAGTGCGAAACAGAGACCAGGCCTCTGCCCTGGAGGCCTAGGCCTGCAGCCCAGTGCTGGTGGTCCCTATAGCCTTTCAGGTTAGCTCAGGATATTAATTCTAAACCTGGAAAGATGGTTTGAGGCCAAAACCTGAAGGCGCCTTCAGTGCCTGGCTAAGGAGTTGAGTTTTGCCCTGACAACTGAAGGCTGCCATAGAGATGGAGCAGAGATAACCTGAGAACAAAGGTCTCAAGAAGGGTGAGCTGGCTGAGAGGCACAGAACCATGACCCATGACTCTTGAAGATTTCCATGAGCCCTCCTAGAGCTGGACTGCTTCTCCCTGCATAAAAAATTAAAAAAAAAAATCAAGACTGTTTTTGCAGTAAAACTGAAAGTGCAGAGGGTACCCAATTCCCTCCACACTGCAGCCATCACCATCAGCACCAGGTGGCACCTTTGCCACCGTGATGCACCTGCAGGGCGGCATAAATCCCAGCCTTTCCACAAAGAGCTTGTCTATCCCTACTCAACATCACTGCAAGTGCTGGTTTCACTAGGGCCACATCAGCACCATTTTGGCCTCTTCACAGACTCCAGATTCTCCAGGTCCCACTTAGTCCCTCAGAGTCACAGCTTCCGTTAGGTGCACAGCCTGGGTGTGTACGTGGAATCTGATTTGCACCTCTGGCTACAAAAGTCCAAAGTACAGTCGAGAGCTGAGACTTGTAGTTTCCAAAACCAAGGCATTATTTTCTCATCAAGCTGCCGGGTGGCACCAGCTTTGGTCAGTGTTGGCACAACTGTTCCAGTGCAGCTTCCCATAGAGCGAGGTGGGTGCACAGGCAGTGTGTGTGTGCCAGAAAGCACGGAACTTCGCTCCAGAAGGGAGGAAATGAGTGGCCAGATCATCCCACTCCTGGGGCTGAGCATTCATTTAGGGCTGATTTTCACCTGGACAGATGAGTTGTTATCAGTAATACTGAATCAGCATGTTGGTACTGGGAGGACCCCACCGAGCATCTAATTTCTCTTGATAACCTGCTGATGGGGAAGCTGTGGGCGGACTGACAGACTTGCCTGAGAGTACACAGCTTGCTGCAGCTGAGAGGGAACAGAAGCCTGCCTGGTGCTCCCTGGAGCTGGTCCTTTTTTTCAAACCCAACATGCAGCACTCAGAAGCACCACAGCAGCTTGGGAGCATGAAGCAGGCGACTCCCCAAGCACTCCTTGGGGAGGAAGAGAAATGGAAGCCTGAGGCCAGGAGCCACTTTTCAGACTCTGGTCTTACAGATGTCTAAATAGAATTTAAAATTGGTCTAAATACAATCTGTGGGAATTATGTGTGGCTTCACCTGAGAAGCACGCTGTGCCCCTGTCATATCCCCAACTGTGTTTGAGCCTGTGTCCTTTATGTTTTCTTCAGCATGGTTTATATGACAGGCACTCTGGCAGGTGCTCCCAAGAGGTGTTAGGAAGCTGCATGTAATTAATCTGGTTCTTGGCCCTCTGGAAGCTCACAGTCTGCTGGGGGAAAGATGTGTACACAATTATCTATCAGAAAATCCAATTTTTCCAGGGCATTTCCAAATGGCACTAAAACATGGCTACTTGTGGCAAATCAATATTCATGTGATGGCCAGATGGATGTGTCAGACCTGGGCAGAGCTTGAACCAAAGAAAAATATCACTGTTACAGCCCATCAAAACAGGAAGAATCATGTGAATGGAAGGGGTTCAAGCCAATCAAATAAAATGGATAAAGAGCACAGCATGTGTTAGATAAAGATGGGTCACGTTAGGAGGGTTTCTGTCCACCATGGAGACCGGCTTCTACTCACCCCTGCTAAGAGGTCAGAGCAGCCAGTGAGTGCTTGGCCTGGGGAACACAGGGTTGATGAGCAGAGGAAGCCCAAGAGGTGATGCCTGAACTGGGCCTTGCAGGTGGAGGATTCCATCCAGAGCAGCAGAGGGGCACAGGCTGACTGGAGCACAGGCCTGGGGCCTGGCAAAGAACACAGACACCAAATGGGCAAGGTGGCCTGACCATGTGGAGGCCTTGAGTGCCACATAGAGGAGTCTGGAAAATGGTGTTTCAAGAGGAGGGAAAATATAGTCAAATTGCTTCTAGGAGAATCCAGGTGAAACTGTAGTCACTTCACACACTCCAGGGTGGTGAGTGCTGCGAAAGGAGTCAAGCTGGTGTTGGGGAGACCATGATAGGGGAGGGCTTATGAAGCCCTTGTGGTTAGGGGTCTCCCTGAGAAGCGTTTAACCCAAGGCCACAGGCACAAAAGCTGGGGCAGGGCTTCCAGGCGGAAGGCACAGCTCAGGGGGAAGACCTGGGGTGGGAATGAGCCAGGCTGTAGGAGCAGGAAGCAGGCAGGGTCTGTGGACCATGAGAGGAAGGAGAGTAGGAGGGGAGCAAGGAATGGGGGTTGAACAAGCACATAGCCCTGGGGAAGGGAGCAATGCAACAGAATTGCCACGGGCCCAGATCAAGGCAGAGCATAGCCCCCTCTAGCAAGGCAACAGTTTTCCTTTTATTTTTTAACACGTTTATCACCAACTGTTGTCAATTTACTGACCTAGGGAACTGCTGTACTGTGTTTGCGTCTCTCCCCTAAGTTGTATGTTGAAATCCTAGGTCTTTTGGGGAGGTAACCAGGACAGGAGAGTAGGCCCACAGGAATGGGATTAATGCCCTTACAAGAGGCTCCAGGGGGTCAGCTAGCCTCTTCCACCAGGTGAAGACTACAAAGCAGGTGCAGTGAGAGAAACAGGTCCTCCTTACCAGTCTGAGGGTGCCTTGATCGTGGACTGCCCAGGCTCCAGAAATGGGAGAAATAAATTTGTTGTTTCTACCTTACCACTTAAGGGTCAAATTTGCTATCAAAAATTAGTGATATTTTGGGAGTTTAGGAAGAGAGACCTGCAGCTCCGCCACAGAGAATTGCAAGATTTGAGGAAGAAACGGCAGAAAAGGATGCTACAGAAGATCAGGGGCAGCTCTGGGATTCACAAAGGGGTGTCCACCAAGAGAAGCACTGGGAACACAACTGCTGAGGTCAAGGCACACACACACTGGACAGCCACACTGCCTGGGTTTGGATCCTGTTCTGGCTTCCTATTTTGTGATTTGGGCTGTTCATCTGTGGTTCCTTCTCAGCTTTTAAAATGGGACTAACAATACTGTCAGGTCCAAGACCTGTTCTCCTTCCTTAAAAGCAAATACATTAGCCTCTTTTTGTTTCATGGGTCCTCATGGAAGCTACAAACCTGGGCCAGAGACAAAGAGCTTTATTCCTCACACTGCAGTGAGTGACAGAACAGCATCACAGGGATGGATCCATGTGCCCCGGAGCACCCCGGGGCTGGATGTAATCCCATGTACACAGTGGGCCTGCACTTTAGCTGAGGGAATGTACCTCTTTTATACCAGGTGGGGTTCTGGAGAAAAGATGGCAGGGAGCCACTTTAGGAGAGGGACAGACAAGGCCATGGTACCACTTTCTGCGTGGCAGTGCGGAGGTCCTCCATACCTCAGGCTTCTGTGGTCTGACAAGTGAAGGAGCCTTGATAGTATGTGATAAGGATCTATTAGCTGTCACCATAAGGGGCTGCTTCCATGTGCTGGAGGCAAAAGCCAGGATGCAGCAGGGCCAGGACAGGTAATTGGAGTTAGCATGCGGATACTTATTCTAGAAGATTGCCACAAAGGAGAAAACTTGGAATCTTGCCAGAAAACATTTTTAGAAAAAAGTTTAAGATTTAAGCCCCAACGAACTCTAGAATGGAAGTTTAACTACTGAAGAAGGAAAGTCAAGCAGTGTGACTGAGAAAGGTGGGGTGCAGAGCAAAGGTTTGGGGCTCACCTGTGCAGTGCAGGCCTCTCCCATTTGGATAGGAGAAAAGGAGAAAGTGGGTGAATCAGCCTTACAGATTTGTTAGCCATCATTCATTCAGAGATCTTGTCTGATGGCCCCCATTTCTCCATGGAAGAGGCATGATGATCTCATGGGTTAAGTGAAGGAAGTTGGGAAATTTATGGAGAATGCACATGATGGAAATTTTAGACATGAGGGAATTAAATACTGACTGGGAAACCACTGAAGCAAGGGATGGCTGAAAGGGCATGGGTGAGAATGGGCTAGCAGGGTGCATTTCCTGTAGGAAGTGGAAAGCACTGTCTACTCGAACCAGGTCTGGGAAGGAGGGCGAAGGGACAGCTGGCAATGGATGCTGGTGTAGTGTCTGAGGTACAGTGGGGCAGCAGGCAGAGTGCAGAGGAGATGGAGAGAGAGGTTAAACCGCAAGGTTAGCCTCGAGAGAGCTCTGCAGGAGGAGCCAGAGGGCGCTCCTACACAGCACTGGCTGCTGGCCTCATCTACTGCACAGCTTGTAACTCAATGTCCTCCCTGGGGATGCTGTCGCTTTCCTTTTCCCCAGTTTTAAGAAGTCAAATACAAGATGCACTTTTGAACCCCAGGTGGAGGTGACAGGGAATAAGGATCAGTACACACAGGCCAAAGAATGGTGTTTCTCTCTTTTATTTAAAAACAGTGCTTCATTATCATTGGCAAAGGCTGAGGCAGTGCTCCTCCTTTGCTTAGAGTTTATAAAAGCCAGCAACATGATCAATAATTTATACACATGGAGAGTAATACAAAAAAAATAAGGAATAAAAGCTAAAGATCTAACTACTCCGACCTTCACAATTCCAGCTACTTGATAATAATAGGAGTAACCCAATGAATACTGTATGGTCTGAAAGCTACTATACAATATGATTCTTAACGAGAAGGGAAGGGAATCAGAGACTGTTACAAAGCCCTGGGATGTTTCTCTGGAGTAAGCAGGGAAACAGGACCCTGGGCAAGCAGCTCGGGTGTCCTAGGAAGTGATTCTCAGGGAGGACAAGATGGGGAGGAGAGAAGGCTAGGTGGTCAATTGTACAAGCATCCCGTGGGATGCCCCCATGCCCCAAAGGTACCTGTGCTGCCATGGCAATGGGATGGGCCAGAGAAACTGCATGTTGCACGTTGGGTTGGCCCAGTCCCTGCCATGGGGGTGGGGAGGAGGAGAGGTTCTGTGGCATTTTGAGCCTTGCAAAGATTGGGGCTGAAAAGTTCAGAGCCTCGGGTCAGTCAGACTGTCAGGGACAAGTGAACTCTGCTGGCTCTCTTCGCACTTTGCAGCCCTAGCTTACACGTCAGCCCCAACTTGGCTCCAGCTATTCACAAGCAGAATGATAACACAAGAAAAAAAAATTCATGTCCCTCAGGAAAAAAAACAGATCAATTCATCACTCGATATATATATATATATATATATATATATATATATATATATATATATACACACACATACACATACATATCAGCCAAAATGAGCTGCCAAAACAAGCACACACAAATACTGTGAACATAATACCAAAAAAAAAAAAGACTAAGCTTGGGAGTCTTGGTGGGGTGTAGACATCGCTTAAAGCACTTCTCAGTTTCCAGAATAACCAAACCAAAAAACATTTTTTGAAAAATTTCAAAAACTTATATAGCCCCCTGGGAATCTGGTGTTGCTAACAGGGGAAGGGGTTGGAGAGGAAAAGAGAATCGCTATTCCCTTTTTCTTGCCAGGGTGAGTGGAGCCTTCATGTCACCATCACTGGCATGTATGTGACTACCAGACAGAGGACCAAGTCCCAATGCTGATGGTCTCCTTAGAGGCAAGGGTTGAGTTCTGGCTGATGAGCAGTTCTCTCAGTTACCAATCCCTGCCAACCAGCACTACCATGGCTGAATGAGCTACCGTTTTCCTGAGTAAACTGTAACTGGCCACAGTTTCGGTAACATGGGTAAGAACTCGGCTACTACAGCCAACTGCAATACTTCAGGAACCCCTCCACTCCTTGGTGCTGCATTCCTAGTGTCTCGTTGAGGAAAGTGACACTTTGCTGCACTCTGGTCTGTGAACCTTGTTTTTAAAGACAGGTTCCAGGGACTCTACCATACTCAGTAACCCAGAGGACACACGCTGGCTTAGGACACCCAGAGCCTGCTTGGAAAGGGCCCTGTTTCACACTCTAGCTCGTGGATGGCTATTGCCTGGCTGATGAGTAAAGCAAGGATGAAGTACACAGGAAAAGGAAAGGGAAGGAAGAGGCTTTTGGACAGGAACATTTCCCAAAAATATATAGTGTTTTATGCAACAGAGAATCAAGTGTCACTGGTGTATACTACAAATGTCAGACATTTTCAAGAGCGTGACAAAATGAAACACACAAGCTTACATTTGATGCTCACCTTGCCCACTATTTTTTCCTATCTTAAAACAGTGCAAACAGGTAACTTATGCTTTTAAAACACCACAACCCCTTCCCCACCCCACCCTAAAATCCCTTTCCTCCTATTATCTGTGGGGGAAAAAAATCCACAATTCTGCAAATGTTACTGTGCTAGAGGGTTGCAAGCAGCAGAGAACCGGCTGCACTGGGCTAAAGGGGAAGGTTCATCAGTTTCCCCTCTCCTTCCTTAAATGGCTAAGTGCTTTCCAGACTGTCTCTTGGTCGGCCTTGTTCTCCTGCCAAGCCAAAGGGAAGGGGGTTATCTTATCCTTGGGGCTGCTTCCATCCCTGCCTGACAGTCCCTCATGTCTGGAAGCTACATGGCCAGCGAGAAGATGGTGGTGACAGCTGGCTTATCTGCTCCATCTCTAGCACAGGATAACCTAAATTAGGAGCTGTTCAGCCCCTGAGGAGTCCACATGTGGAGAAAAGCTGTTATTGTTGATTTCTACTGACTAGATTGCCATGAGCTCCCCTTAAACTATAAGCTGAGCCCCAGTCTGCTTTTTTAAAGAAAGAAAATGTATTGGCTCAATTGAGACTGAGGGTGCCAGAGGATGGTGGTGATAGGTTTTGTTACGCCTGAGAGCCTTAAAAATGGTGAATCACAATGGTGGATCTGAGTTCACAACAGTTAAACTAAGTAACACATGGAATTCTGGAGAAGCCCTAAGGGCAGCTCTCTGGGCTGAAAGAGGAGTATCCAGATAAAGGTTTTCACTAGAGGTCTCCTTAAAGGAGCCCAGCTTCTGAGAATAAGGTGCTCGGTATAGTAAGTCCAGGTCATGAACTACAGTAAAGCTGAACAAACTCATTCATGTACTGTGATTCAGCATCAGTAAGTTTTTTGGAAATATCAACCAGCATCCTTGAATGAATTCACAAAATGCCAAACTCCTCTGACCCTGTTTCTGAACTCAGTAAGAAACAGAGTAAACTAGCATTGCTGCTCTGAGGAACCTGCCTCTGGTGAAGTTGACTGTAAGGAATCTCAAAGTTCAAAGTTCATGTGGAGGTTGACACCATCTAGAAATCTAGATGCTCAGGAGAATCCCAATTCTCAGCATTGACCCTGAAAACAAATACCTTTTGATAAAAAAGTAGAACCCCATTTAATCTTTCCTAGAAAAGGGAGCTGGAGGAAGTGGCATTAAAAAGCATTCTGGGAGATGCAGCAGAACCTACTGGAAAATGGAGCTTGCCTTGGAGGCCTCAGCCAGAACCAGCTGAACTGAAGAGCACAAAAGGTCCCTCAAGCTCCACCATCTGCCTATTTGGGAAGGACTGTGGGAATCTACCTTCTCTACCTTGCCCATCATCCTTAATTTTGTCTAGGAGAAAATAAGAAAAACATTCTTAAACTCATTCCCCTGTTTTCCTCCCCTGCTATGGATACAACCATTTAGGATTTGGCCTAGTCTTTACTCGGTTAAGTGGCTTGCCATTTTGTGAGAAAGGCTTTGCTGGACATGACCCGAAATTTCTGTTTCTTTAGTTAGTAAAAGTTCTCCCTCAATACAAAAGCAAAAGAAACAAAGAAAAATCCTCCCTGCCCCCATTCCCTAGAACTGTGAAAGCTCCACATCATATCCCACCTCCCCTAAAATATTTATATACATACAACAAAAATTGTCTTAACAGCCACAAATCAAACTTTGGCTTGGGGGGAAGGGACTCTATAAACAGCCAAAGCACTGGGCAGGCTTGTCCCTGTTCTGTGTATTCCCCCGAGGGTTAATGATTGCATCAAGGCCTCTAGCTCCCTTGGCATCTCCCTTCATTTCGTGCAGATCCTCTCCCCCAGGTATCAGGACAGAAGATCTGAAGGAGTGAGGGGGTGTGTCACAAAGGACAGGCTAGTGCCTTCCCAGATACAGCACTCTGCTTACAAAGAATGCCTGATGCTGTCACACATACATCGGCCATTTTAATTCAGGGACACGAATCAGTTATCAGTCAAAAACACATGTGGAGGCAGGAGTAAAAAAAAAGAACCCAAACCAAACCCATAACGCAGCAGAAGCTCCATGTCTCTGAATCACTCCGTTTAGCAGCTATCCCTTGGGTGAAAGGTCACCCTAGTACCAATGTGAACTGACCAGGGAGCCAAGCAGACCATGCTTTTCTTATTTCCTAATGCCATTTTGGGAAATGCTGTAGGACACTTGTTTTAATCAGTTCCATCTCAGAGCTGGAAGAGAAGCACTTTCTCCCTGACCTTGATAACATTAAAACCAAAGCCAGACAGCAAGACCAGTGACTCACTGCCTCAGCCTTGCAGGAGGATCCTGGCCAAGTCACACCCTCTTCCCAGTGTGGGCTCTGGAGCATGTGTCCTGTAGTGTTAACATACAACAGGTAGTCCAGGTGCTCAGCTGGGCTTCTCTGGAGAATAATGAGAAGCTGGGTGCAATGGCCACAAGGGCTGGAGACTGGGTGGAGAAGTAACTCAGAGAGGCTCTGGAAGATGAAAATTCCTATGGCTTTGGAGCAAGTACAAAGTGCCCCTGATTGCCCTCACATGTCCTCATCACCAAAACTTCCAGGGACAGCTGACCCCTGGGCTTGGTGCCTTGTCTTTCTCCAACAGATTCTTTAGAAGATTTTTTTTTAAATAGTTCGTTTGTACTACTTTCTGATGCAAGATAAGAAATACAGGCCTTTTAGTATTCCTTTTCTCTTTTGCAGCCTTTCTAATGGCCCTTAACACTTTGTACTTTTAATCCTCAAGCTGTGCCCAGATACCTGGAGGAAATCTGGCCACTAGCTATTCATTCTTCTGTCCCTGGGTCCTAAATTCCTAAATCTTGAGGACATGGGAACAGCATATTAATAAAAGAATACATGAGCTAAGCTGTGGATCAACTAAAGGGGATCAGAAGCCTAGCAGGAATGCTAGGGTTACAGGAAAGAAAAGAAATGAGTGTTTTTATATTCCAGAATTTATTCTGAGATCGATTTCCTAATGAGGTGTTTATTATTCAGCCTGAGAGCGTATTTGGAAATATCAATGCTGTAATTCCAAAAACTATGCCAATTGACTCAGGCTAAGATGACTGTGGAAAGTATGGAGAAGACAGGAGGGAAGAGGAGAGGAAAGTGTCTTTTTAATTCTCTTGCTTTGAAAACACAGATTCCTATCTATTGGCACGTGGATTCTAGCCACAGCCAATCAGAACCACCTGCCACAGACCAGAAATTCAGAAGACTAGAAGAATATGCTGTTGCAGAAAGATCTCTTCCACTTCTGCTTGTCCCCCAGCCACTCAGCACCAGACACACTTTGGTAATTCTGTCTGCTGATTTCTGATCAAATGCCTTCATCAGCTACTAATGTCTCTCCATCCTCATTAACTGCCTCTTCCATGATTGATAGAATAAGCTAAGCACGGACATAAAGACATGGAAATGCATTATCTTTTTTTTTTTTAACCACAGTTAAAAAAAAGAAAAAAAAAGGAAAAATGCACAATCTTTGGAACAAAAGAATTAAAGGCAGAAAATTTAAAGGAAAAATACATATTCAAAGAACATAGTGAGGTATAAAAAAGTATTCTCTCTTTTTTTTGTTTTTTTTGTTTGTTTGTTTGTTTTTCCTCTTCATCTTGCTATAGAGTTCCTCTACTAGTAAATATTGCAATAGCCAGGCCTCATGACTGGGGGCTGTCCCATTTGCAGGGGTCTCACGTCACTTCAGTAGGGGGCAAATCGGCTGTAGCCACCTCGGTATAAACTCGCCTGCAGCAATCAAAGACATAAAAATAATTAAAAGGTTGATGAGGAAAGAACTGAAAATGAAGAAACAAGTCCTGAGGAAGCGCCCTTTGACATCTCAAAGCAACTGAGCAGAGGCTGACTGATGTCCCAGCTTCTGCCTCTGATGCTCAGACCAGAGCCTCGCACATGCTGCTAAGCTGTAGTCTCCAGGGGAGTGTAATGATAGTTACTTCATGATTTACATGATCAGTGCAGGAGGGAAACTTAAGATTGTTTAAGTCATTCTGCAATAGTGTGGTTTTTATAAGCACAAGTCTTTGATCACCTTGATACATCATTATAACCCTGACTGAGAACAGACTGCTGATTTCCCCTTCTCACACATGACCTGTCAAAGGCATGCATTACTTCCCATCCTGTATTTGAGATGATGCTGCAGTTAAACCCCCACAAACCTTTCAACTAATAAAACTGACACTATAAAATACAGTTATTCCTCGGTATCTGTGAGGTATCAATTTCCTAGTACTTTCCACAGATAGCAAAACCTGTGGACACTCCAGTTCTTGATATAAAATGGTTTATTTATTCTTTGCATATAACCAATGCATATCTTCATATAGTTTAAATCATCTCTAGATTGCTTGTAGTACCCAAGACATTGTAAATGCTATGTAAACCACTGTTACACTACATTGTTTAGAAAGTAATAACAGGAAAAAGTCTGTGCACATTCTATAGACACAACTTTTCCCTCTTCATACTTCAGTTGAATCTATAGATGTGGAACCCATGGATAGGAAGGACTGTGTATTAGGTTGTTTCTTTCATCAAGTGTCTTTATCTGATGGCTTACCTCTTTGAATGAGAAATTCCCCAGGAATGTATCTTTCTTTGGGTCATTCTTTTAGAATAGCTTTATAATGTGACACTCAATAGGACCTCAGGAACCTCCATCACTGTCTTTATATTGTTGTCTTGACCTCAATCTAAATATACAGTCCCTGAGGATCCTACTTCCTTTCCCAAACCTGCATCAGCTGGAATTCTGAGTGAGAAATGGCATTTTCACAACTGTTTTATACTTTTATACTTCTTTTGTAACTTTTATGCCCTCCCCCCAATTTGAATAACTGTGCCCAAGTTCACAAGCAGTTGCTGAACTGGAGAATGCCTGGCATTAGCAGTGTCACTGTGGAGTATTCATCCTCTGTTGTCACCAGTGAATCCTAGTCACTGGCATGGCAGGCTTTCCTCCAAGCCAACACGAGTTCTGCTCAGAGTGGACTACTGCAGACAAGCTCTATGGACTTCTACATTTCCATACAAATACCACATTTTGGCACAACTGTTGTTGATAAAATATCTTATGAAGTATTCATTTGGCATTCCTACTATCTATCAAAAAGTTTAGGAATAGCAGAGGAATCTTTTGGCATCTGCAATTTAAAAAATTTATATACATTAATGTTTTTGGAAAGCGTACTGTGAAAACTGAGACCCTCATATTCCTGAGTCTGCCAATACCTGTCAGTCACACCACGTAACTGGTGTGCACTCAATATCTGAATTAATACAAAATGTCCCTTACTTCTCTCCTAATGATGCCATTACTCAGGGCAGACTGTCACTACCTGTCCCTTTCTGCTGCCCTTACAGGCCACTTAGCCAATACTGTAGGACACAATAAAGATGGGTGCCTATCTTCAGAGAGATCTATCTGGTTTTAACATATTGGAAATGCACAAAGGGCTGAATTTATCACTTCCCTAGATCTTTTACAGTCTGTAGGTAAAGGTTAGGAGGAGTAAAAAGGTTTAAGAAAAAAGGTATGTATATACTTACCACAGCGCCAACTCCATAGCTAGCGGCAGGGGCAAGGGCATGGTAGGGGTCAGCTGTGTACACCCTGCCATAACTGGAAAAAAGAGGTACAAATCAGAGAGGTAAAAGCAAGACTGTAATCTAAGCAAATTAGAGTTTACTGTGCTAACACCTTGTGTGCTACTAGGTCTTGGACTTTTATCAGGAAAACTGGAAGAATGGAAAAAATCTTTCTATTTCTACTCTTTTTTTTTTTTGGTACCGGGGATCGAACTCGGGACCTTGTGCTTGCCAGCAGAACCACCAAGCTAAATCCCTGGTCTCTATTTCTACTCTTGAACACAATAACTAAAAAATTCTGGAGTACTTCTATGAAATGGAAGAGAAGGGAGTTGGAAGTGAGGAAGAGGGAGACTTCAGTCAAAGCCCAGAAAGAGACAAGACCAAGACAGCGGGATTGGGGAGGAGCCAGTGTCTGTGCTTTGGCACGACAGAGGCCACTAAGATCAGACTGCCAGGAAGCGCATGGCCAGAGCACTGCCTTGGAAAAGGTGAAGGAGGAAAAGGAGGTGGCACTATGGATGGTGTGTGCTCACTCTCCACCCTGTACCTACCCGTCGCTGTAAGCGGCTGCAGCGGCTGCAGCAGCTGTGGCTGCAGTTGCAGTAGCAGGCTGTGCATATCTGTAGGCTGCATATCCACCCTACAGGAGAGAAGAGAACTGACTTTACAGATACCTTCCCCCAGGACAGACACACACGTGCCCACCCACACGCAGACACACACATGTAGACACGGAGACACACAGACACAGATACACACATGGGAAGAAAATGTTTCAAACTGCATCAGTCTGCATGTTACTCCTCTGACAGGCAATTAAGCTCTACCCAATGCAGGAATTTACTTTCCAATTTGTGACAGTAGCAAAAATAAGCTATATAGATAGTACCTGTTAATTTTAAGAAATAAAGATAAGGTTTTGGATCTGTCTTACTTCACAGTCTTTGTTGGAACTTTGAACAGAGAAAACATTCACAGAATGTTGCAAGAACTCTGACAAGAAATGTAAAAACAGTTAAAATACGTTACATTTACATGGGTTAACCTCATATTCTCTGAAGCACTTGGATTGACTCATTACAAAGATACTAGAGTTTATCACAGAAAGGTCTGATAGAGAGCTCTGCTCCACTGGCCTAGGTGTTTGCCAAGAGGCTAAGATCATCAGGGAGTGTTTAGAAGGAAAGGACAAAGTAGATCGGGGTCAGCAAACTTTGGCCCTGGGAGCTAATGCAACTTGCCAACTGTTTTTCAAAATAGTTGTAACAGATAGTATGGCTTAAAAAGCCAAAAATATTTACCGCTTAGCCCTTTACAGAAAGTCTGCCCACTCCAGTCGGTTTCAGACTCTGGCAAACCAGATTACAAATGGCTGAGGGGTCTTTGGTTGGATTCAAATAGATATGGAACTATTCCACTTCTCTTAGATGAATCAAATACTTTAAAGTGAACCATATGTCTGTCCTGTTTAAGAAAGTACTTCAAAGATAAGCACCACAACAAATGCCCTGAGACAAGCTACTGAAAACAATGGCAAGCCCACGTATTTATAGAGAGGCTATGTTGTCTAGGCTAGGTTCAAATTTGCAATCCCCCAGCCTCAGCCTCCTGAGCAGCTAGGATTACACAAATGTGCTACCAAATCTGGCAAGCCCTAATTTTTCTTTACACTTCTAGAATTCATCTATTTTACCTAAACCCAATTCAGATGCAAATTCTTATTATTGTCCTTTTACTATGAAAGATGCTGTTCGAATGGTCCATTTGGATATCATTTCAGTAGTGAACAATAGTAGAACCATTTTATTTCTGTAGATTAGGTATGTCCATTTCTCACTGACATTTGAAACTTTCTACTTTCTTTTCTTTTTTAAAACTTTATCCTTAGCCCTAAGCTCTTTACTTTGTATTTTTTCCAAACATTCAATTTTTGCTAAATCTATCAAAGAAAGTTCAAATTTGTAACTATATCATTGCTTAGGACTGAAAACACGTATTTTCTAATGAGACGACTCATTCCTTTTTGGAGAAGCTTCTATCTTGCTTCTTTTATTTCTGTTAAATCTTATTTTAGAAATGTCTATAATTTTATAAACTAAATGTTTCTGCTTCATTCTCATGTAATTTATGCTTTTCTCACTGAAGAAACTGCAATGTGAGGGAAAATTCACTCTTGTTTTTTAAGTTTATGCTGTGTGTTAAAAAATTACTTCACTGGCTCCCAGGAGTTATGTTACTCTTTTTTGTTGTTGTTTTGTTTTTGTTTTTGGTACTGGGGATTGAACTCGGGTGGAACCACTGAGCTAAATCTCCGGCTCATGTTACTCTTCTTTTGTTCACCCAGTGACTTGGAAAAGGAAATATTTCTTTTCACTGACAGTTTTCTATACATACGTATGAAAGTCAGGAGATTATAATTAGTATTACTAAACACTGGCAATAAATGGAAGTGGGTGAAGGTACAGCAGGAAACATCCTACAGAGCTGGTTTGCAACCAACAATTCCTTGGAATTCTAGCCTGGTCTTTTGGGAATGGCAGGCCAGACTGACTTGGGAAAGCTGTGCAACTATATGCTGACTGCAACATACAGTTAACTAAAGTACAGTGGTATGTTCACGAACACTTTTGTTTGCAAACAATTTGGTTTGCAAATAGAAGCATTTGGCAAAATTTTGTTTTTTGTGAATTCTGCATCGGGTGACAAACATGACCATGGTCGTCATCTTTTCCAAAATTGTAGTACAAATCAAGTTCGTGAACTGAAGCATCACTTATTTTTTTAAGCTTCTAAATATGACATGAAGCAGTAAAAGCATTTTTAAAAACAAAATGAAAGTTACAGTTGACAAAATAAATTTTTTGGAGATAGTCTCACTGTTACCCAGGCGAGTCTTGAACTTGATCTTCCCACCTCAGGCTCCTAAATGGCTGAGATTACAGTTGTACCACATGCCTGGCCATAGCTGAAGTGATTATAACTAGAAATCTTAAGAATTAGGGCCTGTGTGAGGCCTACAGCAGAGCTATCTTTAGTAAAATTTTCTGTAAATAATGATAATTCAAACACCAAAATAATCTTTTTTTTTAAACACCAAAATAATCTTCAAAAATTTTAAATGTGAAGGTAATAAAGGGAGTTAAAGCCTGATTCATGTTTACCTAGGTAAAGCACTTAAAAACTAGGGCATCCACCTAGGGCAGAGGTATAGATTCTCTTCAAGGGACTCTGTGGCTTAAGAGTCTTCACTTGACAGCGGGGCACAGTGGTGCACACCTGTAATCCCAGTTACTCAAGAGGACTACAAATTTGAGTCCACTCAGCCTGGGCAACTTAGTATGCAGGGGATGCAGTTTAGCAGCGCTAATTTCAAATTTCAATCCCAGTACAGAGGGAGGGGAGGGCAAGCGTCCTTACCTGGCCCCCACAATGCCTGAGTAGAGATATTCTCTGTGAAGATTCATTCAAATCGTGGCTTTGAGCTGAATTCTACTAGTCCTGGCAAAAAGAGGTTCTAAGTGAGGTTCCTGACAGGATTCCTACCACTCATTTTCTTTGCATGCAAGAGGTCAGAAGTCCCTCAGTGCTGAATTTAGGAGTACTGTCACTGTCAATCCAAACCATTCAAAATGGATCAGACTGTGGGAAAGAATATTTTTTACAATCCAGAAAGAATGGGTAGATTCTGGCAGTAGTTTCCTTCTTCTATAAGTAAATTCTGACTCTGGTGCTGAACTTGATGAGGTTCTCTGTGATGCAAATTCATGAAACAGGACATGGATGAAAATATTTTACTTATAACAAAATGGTCAGGAAGAGTATCAGCACTAAGTAAAACAACATTAATAGTATATTTCCACATGTCTACTCTCCTAATAACTTTATGATAATGGTATTATAGAGAAGTCTTTTAAAGGAGAGCTATGCTTAGGATGGTTGGTAATATCCTGATTAACTAATCTTGTAATTCACCAATGATTACTCCCCAAACAAGAAAAATTAAATTGTGTATTATGGATTTATCTCTTAGAGATGTATCTTTCCTCCGAAATATTCCTGCTCCTGCTTAAATTGGTTATTTATATCCAATTTATATCACAAAAATACAGGATAAAATCCAGACCAATTTATTTATATTCTGGATTTTAGAGTGCATGAAGATTCTAGGCTGAGAAATTGTTTTCTCAACTTTCACTTCTACCACCAACTACAAAGGCCTTTATAGAACATGAGAACGATGTGCAGTTTGAAACACCAAGGTCTACATTATTGTTTCTTAAATTTTTCAAAAAGAACAAGGTGGGAAGGGGGTAGGAGAGAGAGGGCTCAGGCGTGGGGAGGGAATATGGCGCCACATTTATTAATCACATTAAAAACTAAGCATGCCAACATCTGGAGCTAAAACGACCAGCAAAATCACCACGTTCAGACTCATATTGGCTAACTCTATCTATCCCAGCATTCTCTTGGGACAGCAGTTTGCCCTAGGCTCTACCACAAGCTTGGTGAAGTACACAGCCTCAATTACTAGAGCGTGCAGCCACAACGACCTGGTATTACGGAAACAGTCAGTCACCACTTGAGTTAACATTCCATACCCTAACAACTGGCCCCACCCCAGCCCAAAGGAAGAGTAAATCTTGCCCACCCGAGCCCTGGCCCACACCACAATGTTAATAATTATAACAAGCAGTAACCCATCTGTTATATCAGAGAAGGGAACAGAGACTCCACTGAGAGATTTAGAGTGAGATGTTAACATTTCTTCAGCTGACTGCACAAACAAACAAACAAAAAAAAAGAGGAGAAATAATTCATTTGGAGATATGAAGTCATGAATAGCTGATGTGTATTGCTTTTAACCATGCACTGATGCAAAACTGAAGCAACCATTAATAATAAAAATTAAAAAGGACATATGTATTTACACACAATCAGACCTGTTTGATCTGAAGCAGTTTGCAGATTCTATCTGTGTGTGATTTGAAATAAAACAAAAAATGGGGATTAGCATGGCCACAGCACACCCTAATGTAGGAGGGCACACAGACAGCTTTTTGGAACTGAGGGCTGCATAATTCTGGCACGGCTAAGCCTGATTCAAATATGCTCATACCCACTGAAAAATAATTACTTTCTTATTCCTTGGCAATTCATTTTGAATGACTCCTAGTTTTCCCAAACAGGGTAACTATATTACTCCCCTCTTCCATCTGTCTGGCCCTGACAATGTAATTCAATCCTGACCCACAGCACTCAAGTGTATGCTCACCTCCTGCCAACAACCATATATTCTGATACACAGTGTTCTTCTCAAATATTTCCTGTACTTAAGAAATTTTTTTACATATTTGGAACATATCTGCCTTTAACTTTTCAAAGGGAAATGCTATGGCCTTTAAGGTCCTTTTTAATGACTTCTGAAGCTGTTATATCAAAGCCTCAGTTTCCCAAGGCTTGATGTTACTTGGGGATTTTCTCCTGTGCTCTAAATTCATTTTTATCATCGAATTAACCTGATGATGTTTCCATACTGCATAATTCTTTTGCACAATTCTGTAACTGTGTTTTAAATTAGAACACAATGGATGAGTTCTAAATATCACCCCTCTATATGTGACATTAATCTGCATACAGTTCAATCTTAAACTGGTTTTATTAATCTCACATTGGCAGACTTTTGCCTTGTCTCAATTTTAACCTCACCTTTAATATTACTACATTTTTGTTTTAAGTTTACATTAAAACAGGACTTCGGTGAGCATGTGATGTCAAGACAACTTCTTTCTACCTGAAAGACAATGACATCATGTGACACTGAGGAGGAAGGAGGGTGTGTGTTTCAAGACCAGCAGACAAAATGAAAGTTTGTTACCTCCATGTAGTGTACCAGATCAACACAGCAAGGAGAGTGTGTGCACATGTATAGAGGGGAACATGACTGTGATGCTCATAAACACTGCAGCAGAGGAGAGGTCTCTTCCAATTAGCAACAACTTATGCTGGACCCTTGGGAGTCACTTTATTTGCCCCTAGATGATTCTACCTCCTTTTTCCTCACTGCTTCCCCACCCTAGCTGAAAAATCACTGCTTTAGGAAACACTATTGAGTTCTTACGTGGCAATATGGCACCTATGAGTAAACGTGAATAGCACAGTCCCAAATTCAAAAAACTATACAATAATGGTATTATAGTTACTGTTTTTGACAGAGATCTATCTATTCTGAAAAGTAATAATTATATTTCACTTTATTATTATTTAAAATTGGGATTAAGGGAAGAAATTATAATGATCAACTTGGTATCTTCAATTTATTACTTCTATGACAGATGAGAGAGGATCTTTAATGAATCAAATCTTTCAAACATTTTACTATTCCACATATCTTCATTTTAAAAATCAGTTCATTTTAAAAATCTCACTGGGTAGCCACATAAAATAACTAAACTATGAAAAAACATTCCTTCTAGTACCCAGCCATCAGCAAACTTCCTAAGAAGTTTGTTATTAGTCAAATGAACTCACTGATCTTCCCATGTGAAAGGAGAAGGCAAGACAAAAGCACATCTTAGTTTCTGAGTTCAAAGCAACTTCAAACTTAAGCAGTAGTATAGTCCAGTCACTACTAGGATTTTACTTCAGGACCCGATGTGGGACTCAACCGAGTCCTATTTGGATAGAGTTCTACTTCTTCCCTTTTTATATTTCTTTCACAGTCATTAAGAAAATGTACCCACCATTAAGATCTCCAATATAAAATACCAAGGGCAAATGTGATTGGCAAATTAAAAGAGGCAGCAGTGATGGGACAGTGTGTGTAACACACCTGGTGCAGATATATGGCAGTGGGACAGGAGCACGTGATTTTGGAGGAAATGCCATTATGCCTAGAAAGTGACTGTGTGCACTGCTGAGGTAGCAGGGCTTAGATCACACGCTCACAAGTCTTGATTGTCCAAAAGAGCCTCTGTTCCCATCTCTAACGTGGAGCTGGAATGGTTAGTATAATTCAATTTTTTCACTGCAATCCACAATCTGATTGATTGGCAGGTCACACTGGCACTCCTACCTGAGGTATTTTAGCGCTAATGATTGGTTCCTGTAAGACTATTCTATAACAGAACACAGGAAGAGCAGTTCAAAAAACACAGCTGTGGAAGGAAAACAATCATACAAAAAAGCCCGCGACAGGGCCCACCAGCCTTTTCTTTCCTTTGGATGCAAGCATGCTTTTCACAGAATGAGAATTAGGAGTAGTTTATTATGCCACTTAGAAGGTGAATTGGGGTGAATCATGCCTTTTCTACTGGGCAAAAAAAAGGTGGGGGACACATGATCTGTCCATCACACTCCCAATCCCTATCCCAGCAGGTCTCTTTACAAATCCTGGACACAACTGCTAGATCAGCTCTCCAGAGAGCAGTGTGCTATAAAGAAACAGAAAGGAAGAAAATGGCTAGCAGGGATCACTGTCTATGAACGGGGACAAGGAAAGGGACTTAAAACACCTGTCACAGTTAATGTATTGGAAGCAAAACCAGCTTCTCCTTAAGTATTCTCTGATTCAGTGCATCTTATACTACAAAAACCTTCCAACATTTCCATTCTAATATGTGTTTCTGAGGAAACAAGAACTAAATGTATATGGATAGATTCCCACAGATGGGAAAATGTAGAGACAGAGGAACAAACGCAAGGTAGAACAGTTGTTCATATGTTTTAAAGTAGCAGTCTTTTGCTTCCTCACACATGGAATACAGACTGTCCACTTTTAACAGCTACACTTTTATTAGGCCCATCTCAACAGCTGCCTCATAATGTATTCTTGTTTCTCATCAGAGGGTTTGGGTTGTATTTCAGCACAAGTAAACAATTTTTTTCTCCATGAAGCTCTGCTTTAAAATATGTACAAATATATGATAATAAAATTACTTTCAACTATTTATTCAGAAAGGGACCATTGGTCAAAAAAATATTTTGGCCAGACCACTGAATTACTTTCTTAGTTTCATAAGGTAATTCAATTAGTAGATTTTTTTTTTAAAGAGTATTTTCTTGACAAGTAAAGAAAAATCATCTCTCTCAATAACATTTTGCATTTGAAAGTAAGGAAATGAAATAACTAAACAAATATTCAATTGGTTGACTTAAGATGACAATTGGCAGGCAGGGGATTTAGCTCAGTGGTACTGTGCCTGCCTCGCAAGTGCAAGGTCCTGAGTTCAATCCCTAGTACCACCAAAAAAAAAAAAAAAAAAAAAGATGACAATTGGCAATCCTTAACAAGACAGAACTAGGTTGGACTTTTTTTTCTTTTCTTTCTTTTTTTTTGATACAGTCTTGCTATGAAATTCAGACTGCTCTTGACTCACTATGTAGCCCAGGCTGGCCTTGAACTTGCAGCAATCCTCCTGCCTCAATCTCCTGAGTGCTGGGATTATAGCATGCACCACCATGCCTAACATGGTTGCACTTTTTAAATAAGAAAAATAAAAGGAAAAAAATTTGATTTAAGAATTAATTTAAATGGAAAAGTTTGCTCTCCTAGATTAGATTTCAAGAAAAGAACATAAGGATGAGTTTAATGAGAGTACAGATACTAATGTATATGGGAAAATGTACATATTAACATCATATGTAAATATGTATATTTAGAAATGTGCAATTTGGTGTAAAAGATTTATCCAACCCTCAAGTTTACCTGTAGATATAGGAAAAAAAGATTTTTAAAAATTATTTTTTGCAAACATTCTAAGGAAAGAGGTAGGTTTTAGTTAAAGTACAAAAGTCATGAAATATGGATTAGTTGGGTTTATGCTCAGCCATATGAATAATTTATATAATTTGGACCAGTCAAAAATCTAAGAAACCTATCTATGAAGTTAGAGTGTTGGACCAATCATGGCCAGAGAATCTCTGGTTGAAGGTGGAATTAGTTCACTAAAAAGGTACTATTTATAGCTTTTGGGAGGAAAGGGTAAAGAAAGCAATCTAGACAATTTTAACCTATCCCCACAAAATAATTTCATGTTGACAAAATTTTCTTATAAAATTGTTTCTTAATGACTTGGGTGACTAGATGAAGATAGTATTCAGAAAAAGACCATTTGAAGAGGTCCTAACAAATCATTCATAGAACTTCACCTTTAGCTAAACAATTTAAATAATGGATTAAGTGTTATCATGGCCAGTAAAGTAAAAAATCTTGTGTGATGGCTGAAAGTGTGTAAGAGAGCAGAGGTTATTAATGATACTACTCTTGTCTTTCTGCCAGATCTTGAGAAAAGAGAACCACTGATGGTGGATCTTTGTATAAAGAAAGTCTTAAAACACGGAATAGCTGGCATCCTCTCATTACTACACTCTTCACTGGCATTAAATCCTTACAGTACTTTCACAAGTTTGTTTTCTCCAAGTATATAAAATAAGAAAGCACATAGTTCAGAAAGCTTATTGCCATCTACAAAAATCAAAGCTCTAATGATCTAAAGAGGGATATGAAATGAGAAGAATAGGAGAGAAGGGAAAGAGTTGGTTCAAGGCCAAGCTAGTCTTGCTATTTATGTATGCAAATGATACGACAGTAACAAAAGACTTTAAACCTGCTGATCATCTCAAAAATTAATCAGAAATACACACAATATCTGTGGGTGTAGGAAGGGAAAAGAATATGTCCAGTAGACTGACCCTAGCAATCAGGAGACCCAAAGGCTCAGTTTTTGCACCCAGGGGCAAGCGCAGTGGCAGAGAAGCATGCTTGCATTCTTAAATATATAAATATATATATATATATATCCACAAGGAAAAGGAAATAAAAATGAAATAAATTATATTAAAACAAAAAACAAAATAACCAAACCAAAGAAACAGAAAAAAAAGGCTGGCTTGTCAGGGGATGGGGTCAAGAAGGCCCCAGTGTGTACTTACATAGAGGTCAGCACCGTAAAATCCGTCCTGGTAAACCACACTGCAGAAAATCCACACAAAAACAAAAACAAAAAAACAAAAGAACAGAAACACATTCCGGTTATTGAGGACGGCAGCATGCACATGCGCTCTACACAGGCAGGTGATGTATGAATACGTAACCTGGGCTTGGGGCCATGACAAGTCAGTGAGAAAAATGTGAAAGTGCACACTCATGTTATATAGCTACAAGACATGCGAGGAGACTGAAAGGTGTGCAAAACTAGAATGAGTATCTGGATATTTGATAACTAAAGGATTTTAACAAAACAAAACCACTCAGAGAAAAGCCTAAAATGGCTATCCCAAATCAGCTGTACTGGAACATTCACTTTTCATATCTGGAGTATTTTAAAAGGTAAGTCTGTTCTAGAAAGATTTTCTTTGAAGAGTTTAAAAAGAGGGTACGGATGGAGAGGTTTGACATGAAACAAGTGAACCCAAATAATTCCATTAGGGCAGGATATGTATGTAAACTACCTTTCAAAATTATGTTTATTACTTTATTTTGTTTCATAGTAAAATGTAAATTTTTCGATATCCATACATCACCTGCTTTTTACCCTGCACATTAGACATGCAATAAGATTTGGCTGATCACACAAGCATGCAAAGTATTATTATTCAGCATTTTTAAGAACCAATGCAACACCTCAGAAAAACAAGTCAATCAATTCTGACCAAAGTAAACAGAGAAATGTAATTAAAAAAAAAAACAAAAAAAAAAACAAAAAAACCAACCAAAAATACCCACAATGCATTGCTTTCACAAGCAGAGATAATGAGCTAAAGGTTAAAGGTGATCGGTCCAAGGTCCAAGAATTGAAAGGTGCAGTGGGGATCCCAGATAGTAACAATATAATCCAGAGTGGGAAGGAGTAACTGAAAGATTTTAAGTGGTCTTTTTTGACTATAAGAGTGCTCACAGAATCCTGAAAAAAAACAGCTGATAACTGAAGTTCTGGGCTTGACCAAGGATCATCCTATCTTGTTTAAAAGAATAAAATCAAAAGGGTGGCTAGTTAGGAACAGATGTTTCTCTTTAGATGACTTTGTATCAAACAAACAACCTGTAAATCTTTTATTTTTCTTAAACCTGGAGCAACACTATACTATTATTCTTAAAAATATAGATTTCCAATCTTTTGAGGTTCTTTTATATATATAGTCTTTCCCCAAAACATTACTTTGGGACCAAAAGACATGAAACAGCAGTAGAGATAAAAGATAAAAATTTCTTCTTCGTAATAGTTAGGTCAAGATTTGACTTTTAAATGAGATGATCTGTTTATTGTACATTCAACTAAACAAGATGGAAAATCTTACCACTACTTTCTGTTATAATTAACAAGTTGGCAAGTAGGGTTATTAAATCGTATTTTTAACATGAGTATGAAATAACTTGTTTCTTATAAGTAGCTGAAAAGTTTCTGAATCCTATTTTCAGTGACATTTTGTTATATTTACATGATAGTATGGTCACAATTTGCAGTGTTTCAAATGTTATTCCTTTGAACTACACAACAGGCAGACTAAACTATCTTTGATGGTTATTTGGCTAAGTCCTATTCATTTTCACAGTTCGCAATTGCACTTAAAATCTGAAAATAGAAACTAATCTGCCTCTCAGTTGCATTTCAGTACATAAAAAGACTGGTCCTGCAATGGGAAAGCTGGTAAAATAGAAAGCACTGAGTCCAAGTGGTGATTAATTGACTTTCAGTGATTTCGGTAAGGAGATATAGGGAAAGACTAAAAAACATTCAATAGTGAAATGTTGACATTAAAAACATGCATAGATTTTGCCCTAAGTCAAATCACTTAATGGGAATATTCATCTAAATTCTAGAAGAATTTCAATATTCCCTGTATAAAATGCCACAAGGAGGCTAGAACACAATTAATGACGATGGAATTAGTTAACTAAGCTGAAAAGCAATTCCAGGCCATTCCCCATAAAATACTGGACTTATTCCTTGCCATCTTCCATGTAAACAAGTAGTTTAGTTAATAAAAAAGAAAACATGGGAAATTAGTGTTCAATGTAATGCACAGAAATTGATGTGATTAGACATAAAAGATAAAATATCTTTGAGCAAATATATACCTGACACGGACTTGGTAGAGAATGGGCTCTCAAGTTTGGCCAATATAGTGAAATGACCTACATCAAACAGGAATGAATTCAACCACCTTATACAATTACTTGGGAAGGTTAAAAAGAAATCCCACGTTTCTCTGAGCAGTCTTTTTGCAAATGTGACAGTAAATATCCTTGGGCTGAAATGGAAGAAGCTTCGTGATCAATTTTCCTAGTGTGTAGGATTTTCAAATCTTTTTTATGTTTTATTTGAATATTTTTTGGATGAATACTAAGTATTCATTTCTTTAGAGATGTCAGAGGTTGAAGGTCAAAGGTCAAGTAGAGAGAAAAAAGGATAAAATTAAAAGTCATGGCAGAAGATGGAGATGATGAAATGCATGGGATTTAAACATCTTTAACTTGCAAACAATAAAAAGTAATTTTCTGTAGCAGTTCCCTTCCAGTGTCTTTTGGAGCCTGCCCACTTCCACATGCATACTTGCCTTGTCTAATAAAAGTGCTTTAATTCTGTGGCATGGAGGACTCCTAATGGAATGTCCAATTGGTCTATGAATGAATGAATGTTAAATTAGTACACCTCCAGGTGAAGCCAAATTTCCTCTCAGAAAAGGACATACAAAGGAGGCTCTTTCCCTTTATGTTTTAACTAAGTAGCAGCTAACAGGGTTTTCTGCCGCTATTTATTTCTTTGTAAGAATACAGAAAAAAACCTGCCAAAGGCAGAGAAAAGATGAAGAGAAAAGTCCCATCTCTGAAGAGAGAAAGCCCTTGGTACAACTGACTTGTAAAAGTCTACTTCTGGTAAAAATACTCATTTTAGGCTGACACAGAGAAACAACTAAAACAAACTTGCCATCTTCACTCCTTCTCCCTCTTCATCAGCAAGGGATTTATTTGTTGCTATGGAATCATTCCACTGCATGAGACACCCTCCACACAAAAATCAAAAGGTGAAGGATGCTCAGCGACATCAGCTGTTTTACCATCCTTCAGAAGCCAACTGCAGTTTAATCCTCCTAATTCTCCCTTTCTCCCTTGATTCAATTGGACTCGGTTCATCTTTGAATTAACCTCTTTTAATCCGTTTCCTACAAAGAAAGCAAATCCATTGTGGGTAACTAGCTCTGCTGCTCACCACCCAGGCAGTGAAACCATGGGGACGGCACATGTGCCAGCCTCTGCCCCAACACAGGGTGGCAAGAAGGGGGTGAGCACAGCAGACACAGTCTGGTACTACAATCTCCAGCTCCTCTCTTGGTTCTCTGCAATAGTGTTAATCCATATTCGTGCTCTGCTGAGTGAACTCCATGCCAACACACTGCTAGTAAACACAAGCTGGTTCTGGCTACCGTCTTAAGCCCTTACAATGAAGGCTTAAGGTGGCCAAAACCAAGATTTATACAATGAAATGTCATTTTGTTACATTCTTATGATGGTTTATTTTGATTCTTGCCATCTAATACGTTAATTTGCAAATATTCATACTATGTGGCACAGCAATGTCCCAGAGTTAAAAGAGGGCCATGGTATTCTTTTTTGGGGGGGGGAGTCCAATTTCTTATTTTAGACACATACTAATTTGGAATGTAATGCTTACTTACCCTGGATAGGCGGGGATGGCTGTAGGAGGTACCGCTCGAACTGCACCATATACTGTCCGCCCTCTGCCCCTCAGATGGGCTCCTCTGAAAGCAGCCGCTGTGGTGGCTGCAGTTGGGTAAGGGAAGCCAGGAACTAAAGGGAGACCCAAAATATTACAGAAATGTCAATGTGCATTCAATAGTAGGTATAGTCACAACTCATTGTAAACAAATTATAGAAGAGATGAAAAGCTATGTATCGCATCATTCAAAAGCTGGTACAGGGCCAGGGATTTAGGTCAGTGGTTCCGCTGCCTGCCTTGCAAGCGCAAGGACCCGAGTTCGATCCCCAGTACCAAAAAATCCCCCAAAATAAAAGCTGGCACATAGTCTTCAGTGCCTCTTCTGCCCTGGGTCTCTGAGAGGGAAAGAAGTGGAAAGAGAAACCCAACATGTACAAGTGAATGATTCCATGCCTAAATTATCACAAGCTTCAGTGAGTTTATTCTGTTCCTTCCCATTTTGCCATTACAATGCTTGCTAGTAAGAAATAGGTCAAGAAGCTCTGAGGACTATTGGCACAATAAAAGCAAGACTTCTAATTTCCGTGGGCAGTTTAAATCAGATTGATTTGAGCTCCTTAAGTGGCCAATTATTAATCTTGTTTCTTAACATTACTGCATGAATATAATTAATCCTCAAAAGAATGTTCTTTTGTATTTTTATGTGGTATCACCTCCAAGGCACACAATAGTTAGATACTTCATTTCATTAGTCGATTTCATTCCTTTATCTGAAATGTTTTAATGCAGAAATGTAAGGTGAGAGGAAAACCACCCCTACCCTGTCATCCTCTCAAGAGGCAGATGTTCTCTATGGGCTTATTTTAAGTGTATTGTTCTCCGGAAAGTGTGCAGAGACATTATTTCCACATCCACTGAATCCTGTTTAATTATATCTCTTGCTGGAATGAAAAGGCTCAGGTCAAAATGACTTTAAAGATATCAAGGGAGCTGAGAATAATCAGCAGTACTGAAGGTGCTTTCAAGTGATACTCCACTGGAGAGCCTTAAGTAGACTAGCAGAAGACATGAATAGCACACGCTACACATATTCATGTCTTGTTTTCCTTATTTTCAAGTACAGAACAAATATTCTTCACATGCCTTCACCCCTCATCCCCTTTCCAACTACTTTTGTGGCAGTCTTCACATCTGGTCAGGATCATTCTAGCATGGGTTAAACAGAACAAAGCACTGTGATAATATTTACTGCCCTTCTTGAGAATGTTTTCTTTTCAGTTATGTATTACACTAGAACAACAAACAAACAAACAAACCAGCACACTACTGTTCAGTCACAATAGTCAAAATCCATGCCAGGCCAAAATAGGCTACTTACTGATTAAAGGAATGTAAGTGTTGATACCCCCTCTTCCTGATAGGGGCACTGCTGCATCATTGCCCAGGGACACATCTGCTTGAAAGCTGGATGCTGATTGCATTAAAAAAATTTAAAAATGGAAAAAGATTACAAAGGGGTAGAAAACTAAAACTACAGAGGCTATGATAGTTAAATAGCACAAATAGAAACATTAACTTAAATACTACCTGCATATAATTCGGGGCCGTACACAGCTCCAACTACTGGGCTTAATTTCCAACCTGAAACAGAAGACAGTGAGCACCTGAGATTATTTAAGGAGTGACCAGTGAATATCAAGTTGGCTTTAGACACCTCTGGGTTTATATTTGTCTACTATTAATTCCTCCTCAGAGTGCCAACTTGTTTTTCATGAGAGGGCAGTGGCACTGTCATGAAGCAGGACTAGAACAGTTGAATGGATAATGAGGCTCAGGAAAAGTAGGCAGGGGTACTTGGGATTCTCATGGAGAAAGACAAATTGGGAAAGAGGGAGGAAGATGGAGAGGGAATAAGAGCAAGAGAAGAGACAGAAATAAACCCTCAGGTTTGTTATAGTGCTGTCACAACACTACCCAAATGCCCTACTTAGTTTAACAAAAAGAAAGAAGGCAGTAAGTATGTGTGTCATTCTGTACTACATGGTGACGCACTTTCTTACACATCATTTTTTGGGGGGAGGGGGCACCAGGGATTGAACTCAGGACCTTGTGCTTGCAAGGCAGGCAGTGGCACTACTGAGCTAAATCCCCGGACCATCTTACACATCATTTTAACAGCCTTTACCACTATAGTCATTTTATAAAGTTATCTTCTGACTGGATTCAAATTTGACCTGGATCTTAGACTCCTGGTCCAATCATATCATGCTGGTTTTCTGAGTAGACTGAAATCCTCTTTCATTGGAATTTACCACTGGGATTTCACCGGGGTTCACCAAGTAAAAAAGGAAAGACATGCAGTAATAAAATTCAAGGTACATTCCAACTTCAGTGGTTTAATCTGTAATGAATATATTTAAGTGAATCAGAGTTAAGACACCAGACTTACTGAACATTAGTTTCAATGTTTATAAATGTTAGAAATTTCTAAACATTATGTTTGATGTCATTTTATTTCTTCTTTGCTTTAAAAAGATATATATAGGAATATGGCAAGTGCTTCATAAAAAGAAAAATGTACTATTCCCCACTTATGAAAATTTGAAAAATTTATTGAATTTTACACATAATAAGCAAACATACTTTAATATTTTTCTGAAAGACTAACTCTTTTATTGATTTCTTTCCCTTGCACTGTGCCACTGCTACTTTATAAATATGAGTGGAAACCAATTCTATTGAAATTACTGGATTTAAATGGCAATAAGCAAAGGCATTACTTAAGAGAAAATCTATTCATTGTCAATCAATCCAATCTCCTGTTCTGATATGCTAAAGAATGTGCTGTTTTATATGTTCCTGATGATGGTATCCATCATTCTATGTAAAACTATAGTGGAATCTAAGTTCAAATCCTACTTGGATTATGAGAGCATGAATGCTCTGCAATGTCAAATGTGTGTAAGATGCAAAGAGATGGCACAATGTTTTGCACAAATTAAGTGATTCCAACCGACATAAATGAAAATGCTGACTTAAAATTCTCTGGAAGGTTTCCAGGATAATCTTCTTAGGACCTTAAACATAGCAGCAGCAGTTTTCTCGAGTATCAGGCTTGAATAACAATTTAAAATAACATAAAAAAAACTGACCATTTTTTTCCTACCAGTGGCCTTATTTCCTAAGAACTCCTTTATTTTCTTTTGTGGTACTAGGGATCCAACCCAGGGCCCCATACATGCTAGGGAAGGACTCTTAACAGCTTAGCCACACCCCTAGGCTAGCCCTAAGTTCCTTTTAAATCCACAAATGGATACAAGTTGTTATGCTGTTAATAATACCTTGAGTATGCTTAGCTTTATACAGCTTACAATGCATTTTCAAAGATGCCATTTGGCCCTCACAACACCCAAAGAGGGAGACAGGTAGCATATCTATGACTGTGGGTAAATGTTATAGTTCTTTGGGCCTCCTTTCTTAAATAAGCAAAGAGGGTTAGGTTGATGATTTCTAAAGAGGCTTCTGGTGCTAAAATTCTGTGGCTGTCAATTTATAGATATGAAAACAAGATCTGACAGGTTAATAAAGTGGTGTCACAGAATAAAATGTAGAGTCATATCCAGAGAGTAAAATTTCTGTCTTCTGAAATCCTATCAGAGGCTCTTTTTGTCATGCCATTTTCCCTGTTATCTAAAGAAAATTTAACATACTTTATATCTTTTTCCCTTTTGTTTATATTGTTATCAAAATTACAGAAACTTGTTTTTATAATAGCGGTAAAAATAAGAAAGCAAGAGGTAAAGCAAATGGAAATTATGATGATAAATTTCTATCATGTGTGTAAAAAGCTAGGCTGCATATATTTAGTAAAGACCTTATAGGTTATACTGAATATTAATATATTTCTACTTAAAAGATTTTACTAGCACATAAGGCCTACATCTAGTACAGTGAGTTCAAACTTCTAAAGAAAGCAGCAGTAACTATACCTTTTATTCCAAATAAAATCTTATGCAGAACCCTTAAATATACAACAGAGAATGAAAAGTCATTTAGGCCAAAGCAGAAATGGAGGGCAGAGGATATAGCTCAGTAGAAAAGCATCTACTTAGCATGCATGCAGCCCAAGGTTTGATTCTCAGCACTATTAAAGAAAAAAAAAAGAGTAAGAAAGAAAAGTAAAGAAAAGAAGAGAGATCTCAGGACCCAGCCCATTTGCTTTCTTCATTTTTCCTCAGGTTGGCTCTGTAGAACAGTTGGCAAAATCACTGTGGCACTGCAGATTAAAATTATGTTCTACCACATTTAGAGAACACGAATCTGTTAAATTTGACAACTGGTACAAGAGTTCTGGGTTTTTTTAGGACAATTATTCATAAAAATTATTCATAAAAAATTTCCTTCTCATTTTATAGATGAGAAACATCTATAAAACTTACTATATAACTTGTGCTCATAGAATAGAAAATCCCTCTCACACACACAACCATGGCTATTACGGCCAGGCCTTAAGGAAATCAAGGGGTTTAGAGTTACAGTGATTATAATGTATCCTTCAACTTATCTTACTCTCGCTCACATGATGAGGAATCAATCAGTAGGAAAAGTAGAGTTGGTGTACTTCCAGCAACACTGTGTACAAGTCTAACAGTAGAACTATAGTAGCTTGAGGGAAAAAGAGGGAGCTCAAGGGTGAGTAGGCAACTTCAAATGGCATGTCTGTACTGCGTAGAAGATGAATGATAATGAGAGCTAAACACCTTAATAACTAAAAAGCTTAGCTTACATGTTCAACAACACTGGTCATTTGAGAGATTCAAACGAAAACAATGCTGAGATTCCACCTCACCCCAGAAAGAATGGCTGCTATCAAGAAATTAACCAATAACAAATGCTGGCAGGGCTGTGGGGAAAGAGGAACCCTGCTCCACTGCTGGTGGGAGTGCAGACTGGGGCAACCACTGTGGAAATCAGTATGGAGATACCTCAAAGAACTAGGACTAGAGGTCCCATTTGACCCAGCTATTCTTCTGCTGGGTATCTTCCCAAAAGAATTAAAGGAATCATACCACAGCGATATATGTGCACCCACATTTATAGCGGTAGTTTGTAATAGATAAAACTTGGAAGCAGCCCAATTGCCCATCAACTGGAGACTGGCTAAAGAAGATGTGTTTTTTTAAAATATAAAATAGAGTATTACTCAGCCATAAAGAATGACAAACTAGAGACGTTCATAGCTAAATGATTGCACATTGAAGCCATACTCTTAAGTGAAATAAATAGGACACACATATGTAAATACTGAATAGTTTCTCTAGCGTGAAACTGAAAGTGTAAATAAGGATCAAAATGTAGAATAGATAATGTGAAATTGAAGAAAGGATCCAAAGGGGAAGGGGAAGTGGGAGGGGTAGGGGAAAGGAAAGAAGGGAAAGGAATAAATATGAGAAAAGGGGGGAAAAAAAGCTTAACTTAATTCTAAGGAAAAAGCTAACCTGTAAATATAAAACATTCAAACTGTCAAGATTGAAATAAACAGAGGTTATTAGGTGTTTATAAAAGAATAAATGACACCTTTCTCAAAGACGTTTTGTAAGTTCTTACCATTTGCATATGGTGTGACCATCTTCTTATTGGTCATTACACGTGCTGTAGCATTATTCACCTAAAAATAAGTGTAAAGTAGGGGTAGGAGAAAGGAGACCACATTAAGGAATATGAAGTTGCTTACCCAGTAATACAGTACTTAATTTAAAACATAAATTTCTGATAGCAATGATTTATGTAATTAATATAATAATATAAAACATTAATATACAAAATTTTTATTTAAGTGCTTATTAAATGAGGCTAACAAGAGTAAAATGCAGTTTCCGTATGAAAACCTAGGGCTACTTTATCACTCAGTATTCTAAAAAAATACATTTGTAAGTTCTCTAGAGATCCTTAAACAGAAGTCTCTGCATTAAGGAAAATATGGGAAAAAGTAAATAGAAAACAAGTATATTTGCATATGAACTCTGAAGTTCATTAATAAAACAGGCTTGCCCCTGGGTAAGGAAGGAAATTTACAGGAAAATTACAAAAATAAATCTATTGATTTCACCAGTCCTGTTTTGCACTTTCAATGTTTGTCCCAGATTTTCTAAGGTTAATAAAAAAATATATATACATATATAGGAACTTAAATCTCCATGTTGATAATCTTAAGGGCCATTCTGCATTTTCTAGACTATATAGTCTGTTTAAGTTTTCAGAAGGCCTTTAATGTAGGCACTTAAAAGAAGTGTTTACTCCTTTTGTTTTATGGCACTCTCCACCCTTCTTACAGAGTAACTTAAATAAAAGCACTGTGAGTGCTAAAGCAAACAGGTACTGCTGGAGAGGAGATGCACAGAACTTAGAAGCCAGGACATAGCAGTCCAGTGTCAGGACCAGCTTCAAAGCTCTTGCAAGGAGGGTAAAACCTCACCACAGAATGTCATTATATATTGTCTTTTTAGGTCATAACTGTGCCAGTTTTAAGAAATTATAAAATGTAAATGTCTTATTTTGCCTCATAGTATAATATACATTGTGCTAAGCTCATGCTATGCACAGACGGATTTTAGGTAGCACTAGAACTAAAGACATTTTAATGTCTCGTTTACAATTTGTACAGTGAGGCTCATCCCATATGAGGAATGCTTAAAACTGCATTTACTCTTGTATGACCCCCAGATAATACAAACATTTCACATTTATAAGGAAAGAATGGGAGACAACAATGATGAAACTGAGAGCATGCAATTAAACAAAACACACACACACAAATGAAAAAATGGGGGAGGGGACAACTTCAGAAAGAAGGAAGAAAGTAAAGAGCAAGGTTAGAATGGATCAAGTGCTTAAACCAGGTGCTACAGCAGAATGCAACCAAGCACATAAAAGGAAAGTGGCCAGAACCAATCAGAAACCACCAGTAAGCAAAAGAGACCAACAGCTGCATGGAACAGAGATGGAAAGGGGAGCAAGAATAGCAAAGGACAGGAACAAGAATTTGGGTAAAGAGAACAATGAGGCAGGGAAAAAGAAAAGAGCCAGGAAGGGTGTTTTGGGCAGCAAAGGGGCAGTCAAAGGCAAAGAAAGAGATACAAACAGTGGTTTGGGAAAGAGGAAAAGTAGGGAAGGAAGTAGGGGCAGGAAATGCATTAATAAAACCAGCCAAACTGGAGTTCAGTAACTCTGAGTAAGATGTGCAAGGGGAAAAATATCACCATGAAGTCAGTACTCAAACAGCTCAGACTGCTACAAAATAATATGTACATTCAAAGTCCAGGCGGCATTACTCAACAGCATTGAAAATAAAAGGGGAAAAGGAAAGGAAGAGAAACAAGTCAAATCACATTTCGTAGTGTTAATGTGAGATGGCAGATGGACTTTTTCTTTCTTGTTTTGTAATTACATTTCTTAAAAGCTTCTTCTCTAGCACTTTTTTTTCCACTTACCGCCAATGGGCACAATCACCAGCACTGTGTATAGTTACGATGGAAAGAGTGAGTCAAGTGAAGGGCCCTAAATGCTAAACCATTGGAAAGGGGGAAAAAAGCAAAATATGCAGACATCTTACTCAAATGGTGGCTTTCATATTTAATATTTTTTAAAACTGGGAAAGGGAAAAGGAGCCAGTTAACCTTCAATGAACTGTTAAAAAGGGCCAGTGAACCCTGGTGGCTGACTCCTCTTCACAGTTATAGTACACTCGCAGGCCAGCCAACAAACGCTATGTTTGAGGATGTTATTTGTAAAATCTAAAAATCAACTGCCAAAATTCTTCATATTAGATAAGATTTTAAAACCACATGAGTTTTGGGTTTTTCCCTCCCTCCCAACAACCTCTATATAATCTATTTCCGTTCTTATCACACCCACATGGAAGCAAACTGGCCTCCTAAGAGAAAGAGGATATTGGCTGGCCCCTTGATTGATCACAGAACACAACGTTACCAATTAGATAGTTTTTAGACACTTTAAAAATTGGTTTTGTTTAGGTCTCATCATAGGAATTCAGAATCTAGCAAATTGAAGCAAAGGAAAAAAATCAAGAGAGAAGGAGGATGAACATTTTGGGAAGAGGAAAAAAGTAAATAAAAAACAAACATACATACACACACACACAGGAAAAAAAAAATCAAAATTAAAGTTCCAAACAATGAAAAAAGGGGATCAGAGGACAGCAGTGTTACTTTTTTAGTACAAGAAGGTGAAGAACAGATATAAACACACATACAGTGCACACACACTCAAGACGGGGTTCCAAATGTGAGATAAGTGAGGCAATATAAAAAAGGAGAAATAAAAGTATAAACCAGAAATTGAATTATTGAAGACATGCACCTCGATTTTACGGCCCTCTACCACGGTGCCGTGTAATTTCTCCCTGGCCCTGTCTGCATCAGCACTATTCTCGAAAGTTACGAACCCGAATCCCTGCATGCAGCGGGAGAAGGGGGGAAAACATGCACATCGTTACATTGAAATACTGATCTCTTGATAAATAGAGAAAATATATCACAGTATAAAACTGACATCAACAACAACTCAGCAATAGTCTCCCAAAGTCACATTTTTGGTCCATGCATATTTTGTAAAGGGAAATTAAACCCAATAAAAAGATAAAGAACTGTAATAACAACAACAGTAATTTAATTAATAATAACAGTAATAAAATATAAAGCATGTGAGGCCAGACCAAAATTAAGGTATAGTTAGTTACTCGGGTCAAACTATTCAGCAAGGAATCTGAACATAAATATCTTATCTTTCTCAATCAATTCATTTCCTTTAGGTACTAAAAAGAAACTGACATCCTAAACCTTTTATTCTTCAGTAATTGCTACATGAAATCTGACACTCAAGATCAATCACTATGATTGAGATTTTTTAGACAAGTCTAATCATCTTAGTCCCATTTTGCCTGTTTCTTACATCACTATGAATTCTTTGGGCAACAGGGTAACTTAAGGCATACAGTACTTCTGAGGCATAATTCTGTAGGTACAAGGAAGGGAAGAGGAGAGTATTTATGCTCTTCTAAGCAAGTGAAAATACCACTAAGCAATGGCCAATTGTGACTTTTCTTCAATGCTATTTTTATTTTTTATTATTTTTTATTTTTTTGGTACTGGGGATCAAACTCAGGTCCTTGTGCTTGTGGGGCAGGCAGCGGAACCACTGAGCTAAATCCCGGCCCCTTCAATGCTAATTTTAAATGAAGAGATTGACACCTTACAGTGAAAATATTTTCAGGTGAACTTCAGAAAACCGTTAACCCAAATTAAATTATAGCTTAAATTATATATCTATTGACCTCTATATCTATTATTAAATAATAGTTATTTTGCACATATAGTATGGGGAAAGGCATAGTCATAGGGAATCTACATTAGTGACAAGATCTACATTGCTGACATCAGTTATATATAATTCAATAGGAAAAATATACAACAATGTAGCTGATATGATGAGTAACAATTAATTTAACATATTTGTCTCTTATCAATGCTACAAAAATAGAGCAAAGCCTTAATTCATTAAGTAGACAAATTGGGAGGTGAGGGATTAACTCACTTCACTTCTCTGTACACAGCACCATGCCACTAATTTCAATGTCAGCAACAATTATTAAATATTACATAGCTATTTCTATTTTTTCTTTTTTGGTACAGGGGATCAAACTCAGGACCTTGTGCTTGCTAGGCAGGCGCAGTGCCATTGAGTTATATCCCTGGCCTACATAGCTATTTCATAAAGCCTCATATCAGCTTTATTCTAGATGCTTTATCCTTATTTTTCCACTTTGCAATTATAATTTCACAAATAATTTTAAGCTATTTACATCTGCAGAGTGGTCAATTTTTAGGATATTTTGGAAAGTCACTCTCCAATAGCTTCATTACTCCTCTTGGACCTTTAGAATATTCCATTTTAGAATAACTCAAAACCTTTTATTTTTGCTGATGGTCTGCCTTGCTGCTTAACATCATGAATTCTTTTCTAAACAAAATATGGCATTGAGATGGTAAACAATGTGCATTCACTCAATAAAAAGATTTCAAAAAAGCATCTCCATCATTTCAGGGTTTTTTATTTTTGTTTTTTGAGACACAATCTTGCCATGTAGTTCAGGCTGGCCTCAAGCTCACAGCAATCTTCCTGCCTCAGCCTCTCCAGTGCTGTGAATAGAGGTATGTGCCACCACACCTGGCATCATCATCTTGAGAGATCTGATTACTCAGCATTCTAAATAATTATGAGTGGACAGCGTCTGAAAGGTTCCAATAGATTACCTCTATTTACAATTTCAGTGCTGATACAAATACTGTACCCTAGAAAGCACAATGCTTGGCTAATAGAAATGTTAAATTCTAAATTTTGCTAGTGATGAAATACTATGGATACTTTTTAATCAATATTCTCCTACAGAATGTACATTTGTGGAAAATTATTAATGGGGACATTTTCAGAAGCAAATTTTAATCTCAACATGTTACAGCCACTTTGACACCTCTTAGGGTATACCAGCAGGGCAAGTTAGTAAGTAAGGATACCATCAACCAGCCATGTTAGCATCTGCTGAAGAAGCCAGCACTCTAATCTCAGAGAATTCTCCAAGAGGAAAGCTAAGCCCTTTAAAAAAGATCACAGATAATGATGAGTTTTTATCTTTTTAATCACACTTGAAAGCATTATAAACTTTATTCCAACTAATTATCAGAGTAGTAAATTTTGTGCCTTGGGTAAATTAATAAATTATAAATTAAGAGTTGAGTTACTATTAATTTAGGTGGAACCTAATACTTAGGTTTTAAATTTTAGCACTGTCTACATAACCTACACAATCACATAAAAACCACATACATATATATATTTTCTTAAATACAACCATGGAGTGGGAAAGAAAACTCTGTTGGCTTCATTTTGAAGGGGAAGAAGCTGAGTCAAGATGAAGTACCCAGGGATATATAACTAATGATGAGAAAATCAGAAATTAAACTTTCCAATTTGGAATGCAGATTCTATTTACTAAATTGTGTTCTTCCCCAAATCCTCATTTTCATTTTCAAACCTACATCTTCCATAACCTTCCTTCTAATAATAAAACATTAATGACACAGTAACTACAACCAAAGGAATTAAATGTGGTATTATTAAGCATTGAAATTTTCAGTCAGCAAACAAACAAGATTAACATTAATTTCCATTTCTATAAGATTTTCTCAATAATGCTTTTATTCTGGAACAAAATTGCACTTTCAATTGTTTTAAAAGTGTTTAAAGAATGGAGCTTACATGTCAAAGGAAAAACTAATCAAGATAACACAGAAAAAAATAAAAGTCTTTACAAGCATCTCTTCCTAGGGTAGGAGAGGGAAAAGGCTTGGCTGATGCTGTGGGATTCCCAAATATAAAATACATAAGTAAGGGGGTTTCTTTCTTTTCTCTGAAGATAAAGAGACCATGAGTAGGCAGTATGGCCTTGGAAATTGTGCACACCCTAATCCCTGGAGCCAGAGAATATATCATCTTACATGACAAAGGATTTTGTAGATGTGATTAATTAGTGATTTTGAGATGGGCAGATTACCCTGATAATCTGGTGAACCCAATGTAACCTTCAGTCATACAGATGAAAACAGGAAGTAGGAGTCAGGATTTCATCCCAGCAGCCTGAGAAAGAACTTGACTAGCCATGGCTGGCCCAGAAAACAGAAAGGGCTACAGTCCAAGGAATGTGGACAGCCTCTGGAGCTCAAACAGGCAAGAAAACAAGATGATTCCTGGAGTCTCGGAAGGAACGCAATACTATAGCTTGGAGTTTCAAAATTCTGACCTCCGGCACTGTTAAGACAACAAATGTGTGGCTTTACACCACCAAACTTGTGACAAATTATATAGAAGCATGGAAAATTTATACAGATCACTCATTTAAAATCCACATTTAAGAAGGTGGAGGTATAATCAGTGTTTTTAGAGTATTTCCTTAGTTTCCTTGCATGTTGAAACTTTAAACAGGTGATATTTCTTCAAGCCAAAGATCATGCTTCCTTATCTTTCATCCTTACATTTCAGTTTCAATAACACAATTCAAAGCTTAAAAAGTTTTTTATTTTTTTTAATTTTTTTTTTTGGTACCAGGGATTGAACTCGGGACCTTGTGCTTGCAAGGCAAGTGGCAGAACCACTGAGCTAAATCCCTGGCCCCTTAAAAAGTTTTTTAAATGTTCTATTATATCAATAAAATTTAAGTGTTTTAGAAAAAATGCGAGGAATTTTGCTAAGGATAGTCACAGATTATCCATATTTAAAAGTTACAGAAGGGTTGGGGATTTAGCTCAGCAGCACCACACCTGCCTTGCAAGTAAGTGCAAGGTCCTGAGTTTGATCCCCAGTACCAACAAACAAACAAATGTTACAGAAGTCTGCTTACATGAAATCATGTTTTAATGTTTGTTCATTCTTAGAAAGCTAACTACCATTAAGTTTGGTCATTCTAATTTCTTGCTTTAGGGAAAAAAAAGTAAAATAAGATTTAAATCTAACATTTTCCTTAAACAGGTTCAAAATAATCATATAACATATCAAACATTGAACTATAATAACCAATCTGTGCAGATATGTAACAGATTATATAATCTGCAATGAACAGCTTTAAATTCAAACTTTTTTCTTTTTATTTTATGAAAAAATGAAACAAAATTTCATAACAAGAGAATAATAGTTAATACACTGTGTATCATTATCTTCAAAGTAGTTACCCAGAGTACAAGACATAAACCAAAACGATTCTTACAAAAAAGAAACAGGTAATAACACAAAACTTTCTTTTCCACAAACTGTGATAAACTAGTAGTACAAATGAAACCAGCATATATATTAAAATATTTTGGAAATATTGGAATATATAATGTGGGAAAGATAAACAGTACTCCCTGTTTATCCCTCTTCTATTTTGCTCTTTCTCTCGCTCTTTCTATATATTCTGTGTCTTTCACATAAGAGAAACCATGCCATATTTGAGCTTGTGTGTTTAACTTATTTCACTTAACATCGTGTTCTCAAGTTGCATTCATTTATCTATGAATGCCTCAAGTTTATCATTCTTTATGGTATCGTAGTATTCCTCTATGTTTAAACACCACATTTTCCTTATCCATTCATCTGTTAATGGACATATATGCTGTTTCCAAATCTAGCTATTATAAATTGTGGTGCTATAAACATGTGTATACAAATATTCTAAAAACATGATGACTTTTAACTCTTTTGGGAAAATACCCAGAAGAGAATAGTTGAGTCAAAGGGAATTTCTATTTTTAGTCTTTTGAGGAATCTCTACGTTGATTTCCATAGTGAGTGTACTAGTTTACATTCCCACCAACAATGTAGAAGTTCCTTTTCCCTCACATCCTCTCCAGCATTTGTTATTATTAGATTTTTTGATGATAGCCATTCTTTCCAGGGTAAGATATTATCTCAGTGTAATTTTAACTTGCATTTCTCTGATGGTCAGTGATGATGAGTATTTTTTTTCATGTATTTATTGGCCATTTGAACTCCTTTTTCTGAGAATTGTCTATTCATTTTGGCTGACCATTTTTTGCTTGGGTCTTTTATTTTGGGGAGTTTAATTTTTTTAGTTCTTTATATATTCTTGATATTAGCCCTCTGTCTATGGAACAGCTGGCAAAAATTCTTTCCTAATGAATTTCAAACTCTTAAAAGGAAATATTTCAGGTAAGAGGATGAAGAATTTTCATCTAAACTTAAAAGATGATGTTGGCACATTTATCTATACCAGTGCTACCCAATAGATCTATAACATGAACCATACATATAATTTTAAATTTTCTAAGTCACATTAAAATAGTAGAAAGAAATAGGTAAAATTAATTTTAACAACGTGTTTATTTAACCCAATATATACAACATTATCAATTTGGTATAGCATCAATGTATAAACATTATTAGTGAGACGTTTAACACTTTCTTGTACCTTACACTTATAGGACATGTCAGCCTTTCCACATTTCCAATGCTCAGTGTGACCACTATACTGGACAAAAAAGGCTTATATACTCCTGTGGAAGTTCTCAATCCCCAAAGTCTATGTTAATAATTCAGTACTTATTAGTTAAATATGCCAATGTTACATTGGTGATTTACCAGCTATCTTAGCTGTCTTAAGAAATAAAGGAATGGTTTATCAGGAGTATGGTTGCAGTTAAAACTTCTATTGAGTGGGACAGCAATTTCATCACCCGCCTTGACATCCATTCATCATCAAGGACATATAGGAGCCGAGTAACTGTCACCTTTTTTAGTCTGGCCTCAGGCTGCAATAAATAACAAGCAATAGGGTGAGCACTGTAAACATATTTTTAAATTTGTATACTCTCTGAATTTTTCCATCTCAGAAGAATGAGAAAGAAAATTTACCATGTAACTTTTAAGGGAGAAATCAAAAGCAGACGAATCTCCTGGGTATGGCCAGAACACAGAAATTAAAAAGTAAATAAAAGAAAAGTAAAACTAAAACCCATAAAATGGTAACAAAAGAAAAATAAACTAAGACCTCTGGAACTACATGCACTGTTAATTCAGTTTTAAGTATAATGGAAAACATTTCACATCAGTATTACCTATCAAATTGTACTAAAATCACAAAGACCTACTTAGTGCGACTTCAAAGAAAGTATTTTGACCATATTTTGAAAGAAAGAATTTCTCTTCACATGAAATCAAAAGCCAGGGTAATAGGCAAGAAATCGGAGCTCATTATTGTGTCTGAGGACTGGGAAGAAGCCTTATGTTCCCTAACTCTAGCCTCTCCTAGTCCAAGATCCTCTCATTAGACCCATCTGAGAGAAATAATAGGCACGCACTCGCCAGAGCTTGCAGGGGACCTGTGCCTGCTCTCCTGTGCCGTGGCCCTGACAGGCAGCACTGTGTGAAGAGGTGATGAGCTCCCACACACTCAGTGTGTTCATTTTATTCCTTCAAGGGACAACTACACTAAAAGCATTTTGATAAAATTTCATGAAATATAGGAATATTATAATCTGTAATTTTGAAAATAAACCTGGATAATTATCACAAAAAACTTTATGGAAAGTAAAAATTTCCTTAACACTGAAGACTCTACCAAAGAATTGTAAGGTCAAGGATACTGGGGGATAAATGACCATTATTCATGGCATGGTGGCACATGTCTGTAGTCCCAGCACTTGGAAGGTCAAGGCAGAAGGCTCACTGTGAGTTCAAGGCCAGCCTGAACTACATAGCAAGGTCCTATCTCAAAAAAAAAAGATTTTATGTGAAACAAAAAGACAAGAAGAACATAACCTGGGAAAAGGACTAGTGAATAACCTCTTAAATGAACTATGAATGCTTTTTCTCTCTTTACTTTTCATTAAGGGCCATGTTTTCCTTTCAAAAGGATGCTTTTTACTTGTTATTCAAAAGATTTTTATAAAAAGCATAACAGTTTATTGGTCAAGCTGGGATATTTTGAAGAAGCCTACATTATTAATAACCATGGAATACAACAGGTATAAACTAGGGTTAGACTTAATAAATCAGGACATATGGCCACTCTAGGCATTACCTTATTAACTGTGTTTATATTGTCATTACTAGTGAAATCTGGAGGATCAATAAAGCTATATACATTCATATAGTAATTTTCTAGAGTCTGAGTAAATTATTTTTTTTGAAGTATCATATCATATATCCTAATTATATATTTTCAAAAGATGACTGTTTAGTCACTCATAGAAATTAGATACAGATGACTTTGTTTTTACAAAGGAGAACTAAGATGACTAACAAAATCAAATCAAATAACTTACATATTATACAATCTGGGTAAGCCAAATTTAGAATTTGAAGGTCAATTTAAAAAAAAAAAAAAAAAAAAAGGATGGGCTGGGGATTTAGCTCAGTGGTTCCGCCGCCTGCCTCGCAAGCGCAAGGACCCAAGTTCGATCAAGGGTACCAAAAAAAAGGAAGACAGGGCCAGGGTTTTAGCTCAGCGGCACAGTGCCTGCCTGGCAAGCTAGAGGTCCTGAGTTTGATCTCCGGTGCAAAAAAAAAAGGAAAACAGTCAAAATCAGAGAAATAACTCGCTTGTGGAATGCAGCAACTTTACCACCAAAAGCTAGAAAAGGTAGAATACTGGCAGGTAGAGAAGGGTGGATGTGGCAGTGCACATTGTTTTCTTAGGTTTTCAATTGGTTACAATCTAGAACCCTGGATAGTTTCACTGTAAAAAAAAAAAAAAAAGTAAATGTTTCTTTTTGTTTTGGAATAATTTAATTTAACAGTGATTTACATGTAAGTATTGCTTATTTTAGATTTATTTTGTGATTAGTTCTTCCATTATTGCTTCAAAAAATTTAATAAAGTGAATTTTTGGACAGAAAAACACTTTAAGTCAGAGCAACTCTTATCCAAAACAATATGACCACATAAAGTCTTGTTTTGTCTGGTTCAAGACATTTTGTAATTTTATAGTCAACCCCAAACATACAGAGGAAATGAGAAACAGAACTTAATTCACAAAAAGAAAAGTGCCCATTAATTTCTCTTAGGTGGATCCCAGAGGAGACATCTTTGGGTATGACTTAAAAATAATCTTTCTTCGCAGCCTCAGAACAGTTCTGGCGAACCCACTCCAGAAAAAGGACTTTAGGTAACAGCCAGGAGGGTGAAGGATGAAAATAAGGTTTTGTCTCAGTTCTTAAAGGCAGACAGGTCCAGGGCAATCCTGAGTTCTGTGCTTTGCTTTTAATACACTTACTAATTTAATTAGTACAGTACTCTGTCTGCCCTTTAGCAGCCCAAAGAAAGAGGGGGCAGTGAGGACACCAAACAGAGAGAAGGGAAGTGGTACATGCCTTTAGATTCCCCAAAGGGAAAAGTAAGGCGTGTGACATTATTTTAAAATGAAAATTATGTTGGAGAAGTAACTGGATCAGGTAAATTTTTAGAAAATTTGGTAATAGGAATATCCTTGAATTCAATGAAAGAAACCTTAAGAAAGATCAATTTCCTTTGCTTCACAGTAATTTGATCAAATTCATTTCTTGATAAGGAGCAAGTCCTCAATGCCTGATGTAACTATATTGGCCTTTTGGTTGTTAAGAGTTAAAACTATTTTAAGTACATACACTTAAAACCAAAAAAGTCTAAATAATACTTTAGATAAACAATGTGGTCAATAATCGTCACATACTTATTCTACATTCATGTGCTTTCCACCTCTAAACCGTGGCCATTTCCCCATGGAAAACTAAAAACTATATCTAAAAACTTCACAAAAATAAATGCAAATTATATAATAAAGGATAGAAATTTATTGTGAGGACATAACAAGCATAAATAGTGCTACTGGTTGCAGTTAACAGATTTCACTTTAAAAATACTCACCAGGTTAAATGCTGGGGAAAGTTCTGTACAGACATATTAATCTTTTTTGTTTTAATGAAAACTTGAAGCATAGAGTATATAATGACCTCATTATTAAATAATTGTTATAGTCTGAATTAAATACTTTTAGTGTTGATACATTCTATAAAGGAAGGGAATAATAATCAGGAGCATTAGAACAGTGGTATATATTTGTATTCTTTTTTTTTGGTACTGAGGATTGAACTCGGGTCCTTGCGCTTGCAAGGCAGGCGGAGGAACCACTGAGCTAAATCCCCGGCCCTATATTTGTATTAATACAAATGGATGGGAATGGATGGGGTAGAATGAATGAATGAATGAATATGAAATCAATTCCCAAAGCATGGTCAATTTGGAGAAAATTGAAGAAAGGTAAATATTAACTCATTTATTGGCTTTATTTTAGCTTTTCCTCAAATCACATTTTTAAGAGATTAAACCACAGCCAAGAGCTATTTTCAAAGTTTAGCAGAGATAGCTAAATAAAAATTAAATTTAAAAATTGTTAATAGGAAAAATAATTTCAATTAAAAATCTCAGCTCTTTAAAAAAATCAACTCACTGCCTTTGTAACTGAAGAGATTCCACATCCTGAAGCTTGCCCACCTGGGCAAGACTTACAGAAAGAAATGGGCTCATGGAGAATTCTTGAGTCATTACTCACTGTGGATAAGCCTTGCAAAACATATTCCAAGAGAGAACATTAGATTCAATAATTGAACATTATATTTGTTCTACATATGCTACTTTAAAGTTGGATTTTAGAAAACTACATTGTCTGGACAGAATTCAGAGCATAGGATTTCACTTTTTTTAGTTTTCTCTTTATTCCTTCAAGTAAGAAAGCCCAGGCCAGTGGTGGCAAACTATGGCACATGTACTGCAGTGGGTTGTTTATATCACTGAAAGCTTTAAAAGGTTTGCCGTCACTGGCAGAGGCCAAATTTCAGGCCAATCAAGGACTGCCATCTTCTACATCCTATATGCTGCCACACTCTCCTCCAACTTCTCTTTTTTCCCGTCATCCTCTGAATTTAAGTATTAGCATAAAGTCTGGCCACTGAATTATTTTTACAGATAATCTAACCCAAGCTGGTACTTGGGATACTTTTATGCCAAGCTTGCAAAACTGCTTATGCCTTCTGAATAGCTGCTGTTTAAAATAAAACTCAAAAAGAAACTACACACACTTGGTATTGAAACAGAACTTACCTTAGAGCCACGCTCATTAAAGATTATTTCTACATCTAGGATTTTGCCAAACTGCTGCAGAGACAAAAATAAAAACATTTATTTATGGTCAGCTTCTTATGCATCTACTTTTCTTTCTTCTGAAAAGGGAATAGCCTTTTCTTTTTCTTGTTCTTTAAATTAGTACTTAGTTAATTTCATGTTTCTATTTGCTTTTGATTTTTCACCCATCACAGAGCTGAGAGCTTCTCTGTTTTTACCCCTTTCTTAATTCCCTCATTCATGCATCATCCACTTCTGTGTATAAAGCCATTGTCCAAAGACCTTCACAGTGTGGCCTTATGTACCTCTTCATTTGGACAAGAACTAAGGATTTTTCTAACGACTGCTCTAACTTTTTAAATGTCTCAGTTTTAAGAAAGTAAATTTTACAAAGCAGAAATATATATTATTGAAGGCTGTCTTCCTTCCCTTTTCCCCCCAAGTTTTACACAAGTAAACCACATTCATTGTATAAAAATTAGAAAATATACCCAAAGAGGAAAAGGGAAAGCAGAAAATAAAAATCATCTGCAATCCCACCACCTTAGAATTTTGGTACATAGCCAACCAGGCTTTCCCTCAGATACAGGGCGATGTAAGTAACCACCAGTCGACTATGAACAACTATTCAATACAACAAATACATACTGCATTATCAATTCTGTAGATATAAACTATTTCACATATTTATAGGATGATACATTAAGGATGACTTCATTTATCTGTCACTTTAATACTTCTGTAAGAAATAGGAACTTTTAAGTATTATATTTAGCAATTACTTAAGTATTTTAACACTGAAACCAAATGCAGCTAACCATACAAACCCTAAATAATTCCTCTGTCAGGTGGTTAGTAGTTGACTAGAGGGGTTATACAAAGCACAAAATTATTTTGAAGAATATGAATATATACATATATTCATATATATATATGAATATATACATATATTCATATATATATATATGGCAAAAATGTTCCAGTCAATACTTCCATGAACTGAACTGAAGGCACAAACAGGAAATCTCCGGGTAACTGGGCGCAAACTCCATTATTTATTTCAGCCAGATTTCAAATTGGTGGGGGGGGGGGCATGGGATGACTAAAAACAGGAAACAAAAATCATATTTTTCCACTGGACTGAACTATTGCTTATCTTTATCAAAAAACATGTACTAAGAACCCATATTTTCTAGAATAACACATCCAGGCTTGATTCCAGTTTTATTTAATAGTTAGAATTAAGGAAGCAGGAAAAAATGTTTTATTTTAGATAGGAGAGCATTTAGTTATATTTCTATACTTACCGTATAAAACTAAGATTTGTGTGTTGCTTTAGAGTTTGTTCTGTTTTATATTTCATATAGCATTCTTATATGATCTTTCTGGAGAAAAGTTTGTTTTCCTTTTATGGCTAAGGAAATTGAGGCTGATAGAAGCTATTTGTCAAGTTTACAGAGCTAATAATATGGAGCATGGAATCCCTGCTGTTTACCAATGGCTAGTAGCCATTAACCAAATAGAAGAAAACAGAGGAATGAGGTGTCCCTTGCTAGGAAAAAATATTTCTTTTTTATTTTCTGCCTTATGGGAAGGGCACAATATATTTCAAGAAATCACTAACTGGCCTAGGGCACTACTTTTCTGATTCATGAGAAAACACATCTCTGATAGATGAGAATGTACTCCATTCTCATAGACTCCAAAGACTAAGAGTCTTCACTGTCTTAGATGATTCAGAAGAGAACCTAATAACTCATGGTGTTGGGAACAATCTTCTTATGTGGAAAATAAGTCCTTTAGCTGTCCTTTCTATTTCTGGTGGCTCTCTTTGTAAAGATACAGAGAAGCTGGTTATCATATTCTGTATACAAGCTCTCCAAGTACTGCCAGAACATCATTCAACCTCACCTTGGGAGGGAGGGAGAAGCGGGGCATAGGAAGGGAAAGTAAAAAATAATTAAGGTGTGTTATTTACATGTACCAACCCTCCATGACGAATGTAATCATTACAGAGTGCAAATATGCTCTAATAAAAATTAAAAATTTCAGAAGATCTCAACTGTGACTTTCTCTTCAGTGGGAAAAATATGGCCAGGTAGTTAGCTCTAAGTGACAGAGCTTTGCTCCAATGTCTTGACGCCATGCATTGCTTCTTGGCCTTTTGGCTAAGATCAAGTATAGTGTCTTGACAGCATGAAATGGCTACAGCAAAGACTTAAAGCAGAGAATCTTGTTTTTAAGCAAAGCACTAGGCAGCTATCCTAGTGAAAGTTTCACAAAACCACTGATTATCTCTCTTGGTCAAGAGTCTTGTCAAATTACAACAGGCAACAGCATTCAGGATCAGAAAAAATTAAGACTCTTCGCAGTCATTCACTTACAACAGCTCAAATTGTTCTGTTATTACACTTTGTTTTCATGAAGGTGATTTCAGGAGGAGGTAAATAGCTCAGGAACACATGAGATAGCAAACCAACCCTCTATACCTTCCTTAGATATCAGTCTTGACATTACTGAGTATGAGCAAGGAAGTAAAAACAAAACAGAGGCACTATTTGCTTTCACTGACATTATTCCATTTAATTTGTAACACTGAAAGGCATTTCTATATTTAGATATGAGATTCAAGTTGAAAGAGGTTTTGTGAATGTCCCTGGGTCATGAGCAAACAGAATTCAGTTCCAAATTCTTTGATGTCAAAATCCACACACTTTTCACTTTAATGAGCCACTTCTAAACCCATATTCTCTACACCCTTTTGTCTTCTGAGACTGCAAAGATGGAATAGAGAGCAGGAATAATGTATTCCTGAAGCACAGAACAGTTCTATGATTGGCAGTGTATGATGAGAGAAAAGCAATAATGTTCTGGCTTACCTAGAAGGCTAAAAATGTTATGGGATGAATAAACAATGGCCCCCTAAACTTATCCACACATTAGAATCACCTGGGGATCTTGTAAAATTGCCTAGGCTACACTGCATCTTGGGCCAATTAAATCACAACCTCTGGGTGTGGTACACAGGCATCAGTACTTTTTAAGCTTCTCAAGGGATTTCCTAAGTACAGACAAGTTTAGGAGTCACTGCATTAAAACAGTGCTTTTTTCATTTAGGTAAACCTAAGCATATTATTGATATGTGTGCTAAGGCTTATGTGTGAGTAGGGTGGCCATCTCATTCTGGTCTTAGCACTGAAAGTCTCAGGTTACAAGAAACCCCTCAGTCCCAGCAAACCCTCTTGCCTGGTCACCTGTGTGACCTGCAAAGCAAATGTCTAGAGTAGATGAATAATAGCACACCCGTTGGATTAAATCCTATTTTAATGGTAAAATTCATAAGGACTTTGGAGACTTACCCCAAACATTTGTCGGAGGTCAGGGTCCCGGAAGCGAAAAGGAATATTAGAGACATGCAGTCGTTTAGGGGTAGATTTACTCTCTGAATTTTCACTACTTTGTGTCTGCGACTGCTGGCCATCTGTCTGTGCTCCACCTTCTGTCTGCTGAATAAAGAAGTTAACAACACTAAATGAAAAATAAGCACAATTCATATGAATTATGTAAAATAAAGCCCCCCTCTACTGCAATCATTCCCAGTTTCATCTGTAAGCAAAAATAAAAACTCTCCCTTCAAAGAAAATAAAAACCTCAAAGGTATTACTTATGTTCAAAATATCACAGCCTAAATAAAAACTTGGGGTCTTCTAAATACTTACAGTACATCAGCAAAATGGGAGAAAACATACAAGAAGCACTAAGTGACTTGCCTAAGATCCCAAGGAGATTCATTAGGATAATCGGACATGTAGAAATAGTAGCTTTATTCTTAGATTCTTAGTAGAGCGTTCTATTTTTGAGACCTTTCTGTTTGGAAAATAAAAAGTCCATTGTACTTAGTTGTGTAGGTCATTGCCTCTTTTGGTCTATCATCTTAGGCTCTCAAGGAAATGAAATAAGGCAATTTTTATATTCCATACCCTCTATTAGTTTTAGGGTTTAAGACTACTCAGTCGTCACAGTATTATAATGATATTATTTATGAAGAGGGGGAACTGAGTGTTAATAGTCAATTTGCCCCAAACTGAAGTAACTTCTCATCCTGAAATGAATCTGTACTTTCCTCCCTAATTTATACAATTCCAGCTAACTTCAGTTCAAGGGACTCCCTCTTCTTGTGACCCTGGGAAAAGTTGCATTCAGAGGGTTTAACTGTTGAAAAGGCTTTATTTAAGGAACACTGACTAATCTATTATACAGCATACAAATGCTAGATTTCTACACATCTATAGTGAGAGACTATGAGTGTGAGTATACACTTTTAATCACGAAACTTGTTTGCAACATCTCAGGCCATGTTTTTACCTTTTTTTTCCTCTTCACTAAACCTTCAAAAAAGTTGCTATGGTGAGAAACATTTTTGACATATATCTAACAGGTGTGACATGTTGTAGGCAAGCAAAAATACATTTATTTTCAAGTATTCACCTGGTAATTTAAGAACCTTATGGTTTTACTATTCCCGACAAGGTTGATGGCAAACTGTTGAGCTGATTAAACCAACATACTTTTAAAACAGGAGTACAACTTGCTGTTCTTTATTATCTTAATTGAGAGAGAATGGAGTCTTAAGCAGATTCTTCTGGTTGACACAGGATGAATCTCCTCCCTTTGGCCCAATATTCAGGCTAAAAGAAGCTGAATTAGAGATAATTCTGGCTCAAAGATGTTAGCAACAATCTTGAAATGAAGCTTGAAACTTTAAACTATAAAGGATAATCAAGAATAAATTACAAGTGAATAATAGCTTTTCAAGTGTCAGTCTAAGGCATGGCAGCTTTTTATCTCATTCCATTCAGGCCTTGCAGATGGCTTAAGTGTGCAATGATTCATGTGATATAAAAATAGCAGAAAAGGGAAGAGCTATTAAGCAATGTTCTGCCAAAGTGTAAAGTTTTCAATCATCAATTGGAGCACAATGCAGACTAAACAAAACAAATTCCATCCAAAGCTGAAACTCACTAAGTCACTACAACAGCATCATGGGCACCATCATGCAGTCAAAGCAATAAGCATCAATTGCAACTAATGCTCATTCAAGCACCATCAAACTTGCCTCACAGCTGGATCACATAAAACTCTTTCTTCAATTAAACTTTAAAAGCACCAGATCTGATCTGTGGGATGACAATGCATCACTTACAGAAAAGTTAAAAAGATCGATTCCACAAAGCTCCAAACTACAGTTTTATATAGAACTTATGCATGTGGTCCATGAAACCTGTCACAGTTTAAGTGAAGTGGCAGGATCAATACAAACTAATCATTACTTTAAAGTATACTACTCAAGTACTTAGTTGTTGCTCTTGAGAATTCTTTGCTGTCATGAGGACATAATTTAAGAGGACTGGAAGCCAAACTGATTAATTTTCTGGCTTACAGTAAAGAGTTGTATTTTTTTTAAAAAATGAAATCATTAATTCTAGGGAGATCTGGCAAGTAGAAAAAGTGAACTATCATTTCTCAAATTCTCAAGCCCTCTGATCTAATATAATTTAAAATGGAAATTTAACAGACAGAAACACACAAATCCTAAGCACAGAGTGAATTTTCACTAAGAAAATACACCCACATAACCACCAAATTAGTTCAAGAAACAATACACGAGGGGCATCCCAGGGGCCACTGGAGACCTTGGTCATCACTATCCCAACTTAACTCCACAGGTTAGTTTTGCTGGTTTTAATTTTAACAAATGTAATTATACAGTATTATGTTTTTTGGGTCTAGCTTCTTCCACACATTATATTTGAAATATATACATGCATATTCTTATAATTTATCAATTAGTACTCCATTGTATAAACATCTAGAATTTATGTGATGTTTTCAGTTTTTTGCTAAGAATAACATTCCTGTGAACATTCTTGTTTATACATCTTTTTGTACACACAAGCAGGTATTTGTGTTGCTGAGTGTATATGTGTACACACACACACACACACACACAGAGGAGTGTATATTTACAGGAGTGCATTTTCTAGGTCAAGGCTATGTGCTGCTCAGCCTTAATAACAATGTCAATTTTCCTCAGTGGTTGTACTATGTACATCACCTGTATAGAGGAGTTTTTAGTTGCTCTTAGCATTGTCATTTTCATCTTAACCATCCTGGTGGGAAGCAACAACATCATATTGTAGCTTTAATTTGCATTTTTCTGATGAGAATTAAAATTCATGTTTATCGGACATTTTGTAAAATACATGTGCCAATCCTCTGCCCATCTTCTATTAGGGTAACTATTATTGCTTATGATTTGTAGGACTCTTTTATAAATGTTGGATATGAGAATTTTGATAAATGTATTGCAAACAATTATCTATGTTCTGTAGTCCAGCCTTTAGATTTTTTAATGTAAACACTTTAACTTGCTGGTGTCACTACCTGAAACTTCTCTACCACTAAAGTGGCTAAATCAAGCAGCCGATTCCTTAAACAGACCATACTGTCTTTTCAGTTTGTTAAAATACCCTTACCATCAGACTTGTTAGACATTGCTGGAACCACAAACACAAACACAGCTTTCTACTTCTCTATCTCTGAATCTCTCCTGTCTTTCCTTTCTGTCCAAATTAGGTTCAAGGACCTATCATTTCAATCCCCTTAGTTGAATATGCCCAGAGAAACTGCAGCCTTGAATGAATCACACCATCCACTCCATCTAAGCTTGAACTTAGGGAGGTAACCACTGCTGGAGGGAGGCATTTAACTAGGCTGCTCAATGGCACAGCAAGTGCACCAAATTGAAAACGGCACTTAATCCTGCCAGTAACTTCACCAAGTGACTTCAGTTAGCTAGTGTCCCAGATTTCTACAAATACTACTTCAAACTAGTTTTGTTAGAAAATAGGAACTCCCTATAAAATAGCAACTATTTCTTGAGTGCATATTCTATATCAGACTTCATCTAAGCATTTTAATAAAAATTAGTACTTAAAAAAATTAGTAAATAATGTTCACTAGGTGCCAGACACTGGACTAAGTACTTCATATATTTTAATTAATGTAATTCTTTCAAAAATTCCAGGAAGCATTTTATTTGTAATAATAGGTAGTATTTTTTTAATTCTCATTTTTCAGATAAAGAGTCTGAAGAATTAAAAAATTGTCTAACAGAGCAAAGATTCAAACCCAGGCAGTTTGGCTCCAGAGTATAAATTCTTAGCCATTATGCAGATTATACTGTACTTTTTTGGGTAATATTTTCTTTAATCCTCACAACAACTCTAAGGCAAATATTATTATTACCCACAACTGACAAAAGAAAAAACTAAGGCATAGAGAAATTGGCAGATGCCCAAGGTCACATAGTAAGTGTACAAGTAGGAATTCAAAGCCAGGCTCCTTGGCCATGTCAGATGCTGATCATTTCCTGGCACTCCACGTGGCCAGCCTCTCCTTTTTCTTCTCATCACAAGAGAGAACACATGCACAGCCCATTCTCTCTGACCGTCTCAAGGTCAGCATCTGAAGAAGCAAGGATTCTCCTAGTGTGGAGACAGGCATAGGGCAAGAGACAGGGAAGGCTGAATAAATACAGGTTTCTAGGCCTTGTTTTGTGAAAAGTGGACAGTAAAACTATTCTAAGAAAAGTCTCAGTCAGTCAGTAATAGCACTGGTTTGCTTTATTTTCTGCTGAGCAACTTTACTGACATATAAACAACCTCCCAGGGTTGTATTTTTTCTTCTGTTGATAAAACTCATTCCCTGGGCAGGGGATGAAACATAAGAGGGAGGTGCCTGTATACAGCAGCTTACAACTGGCAACAAAACTGCTGTGATGAAGTCACATGGCCCAAGCCTATCTATGCCTCAGTCGAGAAGCTCAGCTTCGTAAGTGAGGGCAGGCGGTCTGTCAAAACTGCAGAGCACACAGGTTTCTCTAACAGCATAGCATAAGTACTTCAAGGTGCTAGAGGAATATACTAATAAGAACATTTAGGATATATTGAATACAAAATATCACCACCAGCAATTTTTTAGACATAGAAAAGAGAATTTATATCTATTTAGGGAAATTTCTTAAGAGAAATTATTGTAAATTGATGTTTTAGAGAAATATGTATTTCTTCTATGTATTTGAATATTGCTATGACATGCCAAATTATAAATTTAATTCTGAGTACTTAAATTAAGCTAGTTTTCAACAAACTAGTCATACTGTTTCTTCAGAAATTATGTGTTTTGTTTTCTCAGTAGATCAAAGTATCACTAAAGGAACTGTGAAAGGTATCATTTGTACATATAATGTGATCTGTCCCAATATCAGTATCACACTGTGAAAGAAAAAACATTAGCACCCTGTTAAATGAAAACCATACCAAGTCACATTTTTTTAAACGATGTGTAAGTATCTAATAGTGATAAGTTCACAAAAGATCATCTTAATTGAAAACAAAAACTTTATACAGTAATCCCTTTTTTATTCATGCTTCTGCTTTCCATGGTTTCAGTAACCTGCAACCAATTGTGGTCTGAAAATATTAAGTAGAAAACCCTAGATATAAATAATAATATATCTTCAATTGTAAGCCCTTTTGATTAGTGAGTATAGTGATAAAATCTCAAGCCATCCTGCTCCATTTCAATCTACCCCACCCTGGATATGAATCATCCCTTTGTCTAATGTATCTACTCCACCCATTTGTCACTTAGTAGCAGTCTTGGTTATCCCACTGATTTTCCGGGTATGGTAGTGCTTGTGTTCAAGTAGCCCTTATGTTACCTCATAACCCAAAAAACAATAAGTGATGCTGGCAAGTTGGATGTATACTAAAGAGAAATCTCAAAGGCCTTCCTTTAAGTACAAAAGTAAAAGTTCTCAACTTTATTAAGAAATGAAAGAAAAATTCTATGCTGAAGTTGCTAAGATATGGTAAGAATAAATGCATATCAATGAAATTGTGAAGGAAAATGAAATGCATGCCAGATATTTATATCTGTTGCACACCAAACTGCAGCTACAGTAAGTGCATTACAGTGTTTGAGATGGAAAAGGTGGTAGCGATGATGCCAGCGGCTGTGTTCTGAGCCAGAGATGCCTCTGAGGCAGCTGGTGGCGCAGTTGGCCGGCGTGGAAGCGCAGAGCAGCAGGCCCGCGGCCAGGCAGGCATCGGAACACCTCGTCTTCCCCACCGCGTTGCCCTCCAGCCCGAGGCGTCCTCCCAGCTTGGGGCCCGGGAGCTCGAGCTCCTCTGCGCCTTGCATCCCTTCGCTGCACGCGCGCCGTCGCACCACTCCTGGGTTCGGGACCCCAGCCTCGCCCCTGAAACGTGACTCTCGATTTCAAACCTGGAGACCTTATCTTTGCCAAGATGAAAGGTTACCCTCATTGGCCAGCTCGAGCAGATGAAGTTCCTGATGGGGCTGTAAAGCCGCCCACAAACAAACTGCCCATGTCTTTTTTGGGACTCATGAGACAGCTTTTTTAGGACCAAAGGATATATTTCCTTACTCAGAAAATAAGGAAAAGTATGGTAAACCAAATAAACGAAAAGGTTTTAATGAAGGCTTATGGGAGACAGAAAACAATCCGAAAGTGAAAATTTCAAGCCAACAGGCATCAACTAAACAGTCAAATGCATCATCTGATGGTGAAGTTGAAGAAAAAGAAAGTAGTGTTTCAAAGGAAGGCAGTGATCATGAAGAAAAAGCAAGCAGTGAGGACATGACTAAAGCAGTTGACATAACCACTCCAAAAGCTGCCAGAAGAGGGAGAAAGAGAAAGGCAGAAAAAGTAGAAACCGAGGAGAAAGGAGTAGTGACACCAGCAACACCATCTGTTAATCTAAAAGTGAGTCCCAAGAGAGGACGACCTGCAGCTACGGAAGTCAAGATTCCAAAACCAAGAGGCAGACCCAAAATGGTAAAACAGTTTTCCCCTTCAGAGAGTGACATGGTTGCTAAAGAAGACAAAAATAAGAAAAAGGGACAAGAGAAAAAACAACCTAAAAAGCAGCCTAAAAAGGATGAAGAGGGCCAGAGGGAAGAAGATAAGCCAAGGAAAGAGCCAGAGAAAAAATAGGGCAAGAAAGAAGTTGAATCAAAAAGGAAAAATTTAGCTAAAACGGGTTACATCAACCTCTGATTCTGAAGAAAAGGGAGATGACCAAGAAGGTGAAAAGAAGAGAAAGGGTGGAAGAAACTTCCAGACTGCTCATAGGAGGAATATGCCAAAAGGCCAGCATGAGAAGGAAGCTGCAGAACGAAAACGGAAACAAGAGGAACAAATGGAAACTGAGCATTTTGCTCTGTAAAGTATTTCAGATGCAACTTATGTGAAATGCATTATGCAAAATAAAGTTTATTGTATTGTATTCCCAGCCAAACAACATGTAATCTACAGTAATAAAAAATATATCTCATTTTGGGCTGAAAGCATTAATCCAGTTACTGAAAAAAGAATACAAGTGGAGCAAACAAGAGATGAAGATCTTGAGGCAGACTCATTGGACTGAATTTCCCCTTCCCTCCTTGATGGAAGAGTGTCCAGATTCTAAATTGAGGACTTCATTATTAATGGCATTGTTACTGTGTTCTGATTGTTAACAAAGTTTACTGTGAGGTACACACTACACACTAAGGTCAGCCACCATTCCTGTTAAGCTTTTTACTAAGCTTAAAATGAAGCTTTGTGTTTGAAAGTTATAACAAGCCTAGATGAAGATGGTGGTTATACATTATTCATTTAGAAAATATAAAAATTCGTTTTGTTTTGAAGCTAGGTATTAATTGGAATAGCTCTTATACCTGAGAGTGGGGCGGCTGTGCCCTTCCTTTGACATTCCTTTGTTGTTTAATTCTTTAGAATCTTGGTTTTTTTTAATCCTGGGAGATTAAGCAGTAGACTTGTTAAGAAAAAAATGAAACTGTAACCAAAATTTTAAAATAAAGGTGTCTTTTTTAAAAAAAACTGATTAAAAAAAAAAAAGATGGAAAAGCTATCAGCAAGTAGAAAACTGAAAACATGTTCTGATTGACAGCAACACATTCCATCAGGAGGCACTGAGCCTATACAGACTTCAGCAAGAGTCACCTATACCAAATAACACCATGTCATTCATTTACTGTATATAAGGTAACGGTCCTACAGATTCAGGAGTAGGTTTAACTGAAAAATATAAAAATTATTAAAGAAGCTATGTCTACCAATAAAGAAGCTGCTGCCACATTTCTGAGTGGAAGAAACTGATTAAGAAGAAAGGATACTGTCCAAAGCAAGTCTTCAACTGAGATGAAACAGCTCTTTTCGAAGAGGATGCCCTGTTGAATTTACACTTATAAAAGTGTGAAGCTGGCCACTAGGGTGTAAAATATGGAAGGACAGATTAGCTCTGAAATTACATGGCAATGCTGCAGGGCATATGATAAAGCCAGGTACAGTGTGAAGAGTAAAGAATTCACTTGTTATAAAAAAAAACCCTGTATTTTGGGCCAAGGATTTAGCTCAGTGGTGCCACTGGCTGCCTCTGCAAGCACAAGGTCCTGAATTCGATCACTGGTACCAAAAAAAGGAAAAAAATTGTATTTTGAGAAACAGATCACATTCACTAATTTTTATTACAGTATAATTGTTCAATTTTATTAATATTGTTGTTAATCTCTTACTATATCTAAGTTATAAATTAAATTTTGTCAAAGGTATGTATATATAAGAAAAAACCAGCACATGTATTTCTAGACTAATGGCAGTTTCAGGCATCCACTGGCAATCTTGGAGCTTATTCCCCACTAACAAGGAGGCGCGGGGAGGCACTACTGAATCTAACTGGTTATTGTTTTAATGTACATTTCAGAATGAAAGAATTGTCAGTATGTTCAAGCTGAAGCTATCAGGTTTTTGTAGTACTAGGGATTGAACCAGGGGCACTCTACCACTAAGTTACACCCCCAGCCCTTTAAAAAAAATTTTTGATACAGAGTCTCACTAAGTTGCCCAGTTGGCCTCAATGTGTGATCTTCCTGCCTAAGACTCCTGAGTAGCTGGGATTAAAGGATTGTGCATCTGGCAAGCTCTCAGGTTTGAAGTTGAAGAGTAAGTGGAAGCTAAGATGATAAGACCATCGCTATGGATGTCTTTGATTTTTTATTTTGGGGGGGGCATTTGAGTAGATTTTCTGAGGCCTAGAAGCTGTATTTAGTTAGTTAGCTGTAACCTTGCTGAAGGTTATACTAAACACTGAACCAAGTAACACTGCTGATCTCACCTATAAAAGAAAGACATAGATGGTCTCTATGATCTGCTTAGCTTAAGCTTCAGTGATTCTCACCAGTTTACTGACCTCAAAAGAAAGTATAAAATATTGACAGAAAATGTACAGCTCTATAGGTAGGTTAAAAAAGCATGCCCCCAAATAATCTATCTTTGCTTAAGATGTGGGAGCAATAAGGGTCAGTAAACAATAGTATCACTATTTCTAGCAATTTTTCCAGTTTAGTTTCTTTTGAGTGAGAGGGGAAAAATTAAATGAATAAAAATAAATGAATAAATGAAGGTATGCAAAATAGAACAAGTTGAAACAGTTTCTTGGTCTTACATGATCCAAAGGGCAATTTTCTTTATTCAAAATTAAGGCCTGATTCTAAGTGTGGTTTTCTGTGACAATTCTTGCGTTCTCAAACCAGGCTACAGATTCCTTATGGATCCAACTCAGAACTGCCAAGCTCCTCATGGGCATCAAAACTCCAGAGATAGGGGGGCTGGGGATTTAGCTCAGTGGTTCCGCCGCCTGCCTTGCAAGCAGAAGGATCCAAGTTCGATCCCCAGTACCAAAAAAAAAAAAAAACAACTCCAGAGGTGCAAGAGACAAATAATTATTCTTAAGAGTATATTGATACATGTGATAGATATTTCATGTAGGCTTAATATAATCTGCCTTTTATTACTTTGAGGGGAAACAAAAGCCACACCTGGAAGAGTGGAGGTCTGATAAAAGAATGACTCTGTAGTCTAAAGTGTCTAGTTTTAGCCTGAAAACATGCTACTGATACCTATGCTACAGGATGAAGTTGATTTGGCCCAATAATACAGAAGATGTTAGAAAGACTTTGGCTCCATTTCTTCCATTATGTTCCAGAAGTATGCATTTGGGGAAGGGATTCATTGGTAAGGACTATAACTTCTTGGCTATATTTTGGGGCCTTTTTTTGTTTTGTTTTGTTTTTTTGAGACAGGGTCTCAACTATGTGTTCGGGCTGGCCTTGAACTCACTATGTAACTCAGGCTGACCTTTAACTCCCAAAGATCCTCCTGCCTCAGCCTCCCAACTGCTGGGATTACAGGCATGCACCACCATACCCAGTTTGGCTGTTTTGGTAGGTAACCAATCTGCAAAGCATCATCCAATGTTATGAAATATAGGAGTCAATGGGCAATTCTACCTAACAGGATGCAAATATCAGAGAAATCAGCTTTAACTCCAGATAACAATGTGTAATAGGAAAAAGAAACTCTTGAGGATGATGGGCAACACGGAGTTCGCGTTACGTTTACTTAGAGGTGTGTTCAAAGGCTTGCAAATAAGGAAGGCTCTAATATATGAGTTGACCAACACATTAACTCAGCCATTTCCTCAAGTATCTGCTTTCAACTCACCAAAAACTCTGTTCAAGCATTTCAAATGACCCTTAACCATTAAGAATATAAAATCCTAAATTCTTTGGTCTTGCAGTCTACAAGTTAGCCTTATCAACCTTTACTTTTGAGCATTGTTTAAGAAGAGCTTTCTCTTCCCATCAAACACACTATATGCAGAACACTAAGTTATACACCATAAATATATAAAATCTTTACTTGTCAATTAAACATTACAACCTTCTGTGCAATTCCTACCTCTGGGTGGGAACTTATTCTAATTCAAACATTACTGAGCATTCAAGAAGCTTTTTGTTTCTGTGAATTATATCCACTGTTATTTACCACCTAAGAAATTTAATAACATTTAAACAGTAATTTAAATGATAAAAACCTGTTATATATTTTTATGAAAAATTAACTTTTCTAATACATAAATGTAGTTAGAAAAGTAGCAATTTCTTTAATGTGTACACCTACTCTGTTGCAATATGTTGTTTTGACTAAAGTATATGAAAAAAATCTGGTCTTATGCAGATAACTGGAAAAGGGACAATATTTTAATAACTTCGGACAACTGTTGATTTTTTAATATAATATGCCAAAACTTGACAAGTGGTAGTTTCTTGCTGGGGATGAAACCCAGGGCCTCAGGCATACTAGGCAAGTGCTGTATCTCTGAGCTGTATCTCTCATCCCAACAAATATTAGTTTCTTAAAGGCTAATTACAATATTGAACCTGAAATCTTATCGAACCTGAAATCTCATTCATACACTTTTCATACACTGTTACACTAAAATCCATTGGATGACAATGTACTCTGCATGGATCTCTTACTTAAGTATAATTTTGTAACACTATATGTTAATCACTTATAAGTATTATGAAATACTGGCTTATTGATGAGTTAGAGAGTATTTCTAAATGTCAGTGCATTTCATTATACCTGTATACATTATCAGCCTTCCCTTTCCATCACAATGATATTTGTTAATATCACTGATCTCATCAGAAAAATCTTCAAGTACAGCTACATGTTGCTTAGTGACAGGGGTATGTTCTCAGAAATGTGGTATGAGGCATTTTTGTTGCTACAACATAGAATAAATTTACACGAACCTAGATGGAATAGCCTAGTATATACCTGTAGACTATAGCCCTGTGGTGGTGAACCTATGATATGCATGCACAGTGAGCTATTTGTATCATTGAAAGCTCTAAAAGGTTTGCCATCACTAGCATAGCCTATTACTCCAAGGCTACAAGCCTGTATAACATGTTACTGTAATGAATATCATAGGCAACTGTAATACAATGGTAGGTGTTTATTATCTAAATATATCTGTGTACAAAAATGGCACAGTAAGGCTATGGTATAAAAGATTTTTAAAAATGTACACCTGTATAAGGCAATTACCATGAACACAGCTTGCAGCAAGGGAAGTTGCTCTGAGTGAGTCAGTAAGTGGGCATTAAATAAACACAAAGGCCCAGGGCATTACTGTACATTGCTGTAGGCTTTGTAAATACTGGACACTTAGGCTATGGTAAATTTATTAACTTCTTTCTTTCTTTAACAATAAGTTAATCTTAGATTACTATAATCTTTTTAGTTTATAGGTCTGATTTTTAAAAACTTTTTTACTCTTTCATAATATTTAGCTTTAAAACATGCTGTATAGATATATGAAATGTTTTTAAACTTTATATCTTAATTCTATATGCTTTTTCTTTACTTCTATATACTTTTATTTAAATTTTTTTATTTTTCCTATTTAAGCTTTTTTGTTAAAAACTAAGACACAAACGACATATCAGCCTAGACCCACACGGTCAGGATCACTAGCTCACTCTCTTCCACTCCCACGTCTTGTCCTTCTGGAAGGTCTTCAGAGGTGACAACCGGCATGGAGCTGTCACCTCCTATGATAAAAATGGCTTCTTTTAGAACACCTCTAGAAACACTGCCTAAGGCCTTTTTTTACTATTTTTTCTTATTATACATGAGTAGAAGGGGCACACTCTAAAATAACAATATGTAGTACAAAAAATACATAAATGTATAGCATAGTTATCAATCATTATCAAGTTTTATGTTCTGTACAACACACATCACGATACGTGCTGTCCTTTTATATGACAGGTAGCATAGTAGGTGTGATTAGATCAGCATCACCACAACTTCATGACACCTATGATGTTACTAGAGGATAGCAGCTTTTCAGCACCCTTATAATCATATGGGACTGCCATCCTATCTGTGGTCCACCATTGATCAAAATGTCGCTACACAGTACATGACTGTAAAGCTCACAGCGGATAGATTTTTTTCAAAACTCCAATTTTTGCAGGAAAGTTTGAATTTTATCAATAAAATCAAATACTGTCAGGTTTTCCCCTTGCAGTGATGGACCTCCTCATTTTCAAGGAAACATCTACCAAATACTCAAGTTTGAATACCAGTTTGTCCAAGAACAGCACTTCATGAAAAAAGCAGCTAGTTCAGCCTGCAGCTCAGTCACACAGTGCTGTTGCTTGAAACAATGAAGTTATTTGGGTATGTAGTACAATAGGCTTTATGAATCCTTTTCATTTCTCATGGAGTATATCATAAACATCAGGTACTCACTGGTGGAGAATTAATAAAATTAATAATGTCTATTGCTTCATGAAGGACTTTGAGGGGGAGATTGAGACAGGGTCTCATTATGTAGTTCGGACTGTTCTTGAACTCTGTCTGGGCCCCAGGCTGGCCTCAAACTTGCAGGAATTCTCCTGCCTCAGCCTCCTGAGTACTAAGATTACAGGTCTGCGCCACTGCACCCAGCTTCATGACTGACATTCTTAAGTGAACCTGCTTTTCTATTGTTCTCCTGTGAGTCTGTGACAATACAGACTAAAATAAATGCCAGTGGAACAGTTTAGTGTTACTGCCTTGATTCACACTAAGGCACTTGCAGTTACTCACTACTGCTTTTGTGCTGAAGCCAAAAGCCAGTTATGTGCAGTGAAAATCCCAAGTAACGTCTCAGTATTATTATCAGTCTCCTCTCATGTCCCCCCTGAAAAAGTCTAGGACTTGCCAGTGATCGGTGACTATGCTGGGAAAACTACTGCCCCACCTCTATTCTACCTGTGGGTACAGATTCATCAAGGTGCAGGGAAAGTGGTGTCTACCTCCTAAAAGCATCTCTTAACTAACCCACTGTCCTACATTCCTCCTGCCTATAGCACTGACAAATATTTTGATCTTTTTTCCTGGAGCCCTTTAGGTCCACTGAGGGCAGGAGCCTTATTTTATATTTTTTAGTATATTACTATACATATAACAAGCATATAGGTATAAAACATTTGATATAATAACCATGACAATATAATTTATGAGAAAGGATGCAGACTCTGGCAATCAGATAACATGTGTTTAAATCCTCACACCGTCACCTACTAAGCTGTGTGAACTTGGACAAATTATCAGATTTCTCCAAGCATCATTTTCTTCATCTGTAAAAGTGTAATAATAACAGTATCTAATTCACAGAGTTGTTGTGATAACTCAGTGAAAGCATTTCCAACAATATTTAGTACAGAGTAAGTGCACAAATATATTATGCTATTACTATCAATTAGTTATTGCCCCTTAAATGTACATATTTTTTAAAAAATTATTTTTAGGGCTGGGGATTTAGCTTAGTGGTTCCAGTGCCTGCCTTGAAAGAGCAAGGTCCCGAGTTCGATTCCTGGTACCAAAAAACATATATATATTTTTAAAAAGCTCTAAAATATTATGTTTTGGGCACTATTATGTAAGGGGAATATTCTCCTAATTATCCAGTTAGGAAATCCTTCCATTTAAATGAAAGATTCAATAACATGCTCTATCTCCTAAGAGTTACAAATACGTCAAAGTATGACAGAGAAAGAAGTCACATTATGTACAAGAACGGAGAAACAAATTGCTACCTAAATTAGCATGCTAAGTTCATATTGTTAAAAAAGTATATTTTATAACACATTGTCAATCAACCAACCAATCACAGATGCTTAATTATACTTTTCTAAGCTGTCCCAACCCCAAGCCACATTAAAAGGCACTTACCAAACACCTATTATATACTAGTATAGATGATTTTCATTGCCCCCAATGAAAATATAATCCAATAGGTAGTTAGAATATGTATACAAATATAAATCTCCTACCTGAATATGATTCACTAAAGCTCATCTACTTCAAATACTTTGGTTATTTATGCCTGCTGCCATTTAGGAAAAAACTTAAACATACAGGAGGAACCAAGGTTCTTTACTCTCTGCAGTCTGCAGGCTAGGAGGCAGCCCCCTGACTGCTACCTGTTTGGCTAATGCACAGTATGGAACTAACTGATTGTCAAAAAAACTCATCTTAAGAGCAGAAGAAGCTTTTAACCTGAGACTAAAATCCACCTCTGAATATAAAAATTCCAGACTTCAAGGCTTAGTTCTCACTTTGGTATGAGAAGTCTCTTCTTATTTTTTCTCCATCAACAAGACAAGACAATCTATTTTTTTTTTTTTTTGGTACCAGGGATGGAACTCGGGTCCTTGCACTTGTGAGGCAGGCAGCAGAACCACTGAGCTAAATCCCTGTCCTGAGACAAGACAATCTAATGTGAGCAGGACCTCTACTAAAATGCCTCTGCACCTCATGATAATAAAAAGCACAGAGTACTGCAAGGGGCAGATGATTTTAAAAGACCTAAGAGGGCTAAAAGTAGTTATCTTGAACTACTTCCACCCGTAATTTCTAAAGTACTTCTAATTTATTATTACAAAAACTCTAGAGGCAGTCAGCACAACAAGCTTCATTTGACAGAAAGGAAACTGAAACTTAAGAGATAAAATTATTTACTCAAGATGTAATTATTGAAATCAGGAAGACAGTCTGACTGTTCTCCTTCTTACTTTACCAATCCTGTATTTTCTATCTTCATTATTGTGAATTCACTCCCTCTTCTACATCCCCACTGCAACCCCCAAGGGCAGAACCACACTAGAGACTCAAGGTACAGGACTCTTTATCCCAAGCTCCCTGCCCCTGCCTCATCTGGATGCTCTAATAGATAATCTTCCAGAAGCACATTTGGCTCACCTCAATTTCTTGTCCTAAACCCTCCATAAGTGCCTGTTTCTCAGCCTGACATTCAAACACTCTTCCCAGTTTGTACTCAACTGACCTTTTCCCCACCTTCTTTCCCACTAGTCCCTACCAAATACCCAAAGCTGCAGCCAAATGGAGACCTATGTTTTTATCCAAAGACATTTTGCTCTTCTTTCTCACCTCTCCAACTCTGCTGTGAGAACTAACCATCCATGTACATCTGAATTCCTATCACTAGTAATGCACAGCCCAGATGAACCCTACCTTCACCAAGAAGCCATGCTTCTCTCTCCTCAGAACTGCACGAGGATGCCCATACCTTGTGATGTGCTTTTCCTAAGTATTTGTTGCATAACTGTAAAGTGCCAGGCATGGTGATGAGTCAGGAAAAAAAGATGAGCAAAAAAGAGCTTTTCTTTCAAGCTCACACGTTAGTAAGGAAGAGAAAAGTAAATAAAACCATTACTGCTTTTAAGTTCTACAAAATGTGGCTGGCTTAGGAGTCCACTAGAGCCTAAATTAAAGATCCATAAATATGCTTTGACTAGAAAGTCTGGAAGGCTTTCCAGCAGAAATAACACCTGAACTGAGTGTGACAAGATGCTCAGGGGCCTGAGGGAGAACCAACACCCAGGCACGCAGTACCCTTTTCTCTGGGCTGGAGAGGGGTATTAGAGTAGAGGATATGGTCCTGGAATTTCCCACCAGTAAAAGCCATGATGCACTGGAAAGGACTATTCTACCAAACGTAACAAAATACTGTTTTGTGGGAGCAATTTTTAAAGTGAAAGATATTTTTTAATTAGTTTTAAATAACAATGATTCCTATCTACTTTGAGTGTGTGTGCGCGTGCGTATTGCACTGACTGAACCCAAGACCTCAGCACAGAGCTACATCACCAGCCCTTTTTTAGTTTTTATTTTGAGATAAGATGTACTAAGTCACTTGGTTACCCAGACTGGGCTCAAACTTGTGATCCTCCTGCCTCAGTTTCCAGAGCACTGAGATTATATAGGCATGTACCACCATGTCTGGCTCTGCCTACCTCTTGAATTTAACTGGCCACATACATTGCTAGACCATTTTATGAGACATATAAATTGCTAGTAAAAGCTTTATAGAATAATGTAAATGTTGTCAAATCTAGATTTATGAATTACTGCTATATTGCTTGATCTCTACCTCTGTACAGCACATCCCCAAACTTGTATGTGCACATACAATCTCTTTTTCAAAAGGGAAAGGGTCTAACAGCAGTGAATTCATCCTCACATTTTAAATTTATTCTTTAAAAAGGTAATGGTACCTTTCAGCAAAACTTCCTAATAGTGTCTTGCGTTACTGTTAAAAATTTCCTAAAATTATAGAACTTGTGCTATTTCTGTCCATAGGTACAACTCAAAGGATTTTCCACTTTGTGCTCAGCTATTTTTTACCATTTATAGACTCACACAATCTAAACATCTGGGTTTCTATTCTTTTTTTTGGTACCAGGGATCAAACTCGGAACCTTGCGCTTCCCAGGCAGGCATGGTACCACTGACCTACATCCCCAGCCCATGGGTTTCTATTCTTATTTCAATATTTCTTTAGGAACTCAAATTAGCTTGTACAAAATTATATAATAATCAGTTTCTGAAATGATGAGACTCAAGTTTTAACTGTATATATTTGTTTTAAGGAACAGAGCTTGCCTTTAATCACTGTCATTAGAAACATACAATCTGGGGATCTAAAACAATGGCAAATGGTGGTAATGAGAGGAAAAAAAGAGAAATAGGTTGTACTAACGACGGTTGCTGTGAGAAATTTTAAAATACCACAGAATGATTCAGGGGAGGAATTTCTGCCTATGATGGTGTATACAGATCAGTAAATCCTTCCCTCAAAACAAAATGACAATAATAAAATTGGACACAGTTGTCAAGAACTGCATTCACAGTTCTGTAAATCAGTCAAAGGCAAAAAACAGGCATTTCCTGAAAAATTTTAGAGCTTAGCATAAGACCAACAGGAGTCTGCAAATGTAATGTAGGACCATGAACGCTAGCAGCTTTTGCTGTTGAAGAGGGCAGATTTGACTTCAGACAGTAGGCTGGGAGTAGAGCGGTGAAAGGGCAGTTAAAACAAGAGCTCTGTCAGCTAACAATGGCAAATTCGGTAAGAACCTAACAAGGAGAATAATTTTCTAGCTTGAAGTTGTGGTCTGATTAGAGTGAGTAGCAGACAAGCCAGAAATCTAGTAGGGAGATTCCAGAAAAAAGAGAATCGCAACAGGAAAAGGAATGCTCTCCTCATATATCTGTGTGGGTGTGAAACTACATGGGTGAGAAGAGGAGACATGAAACAACTCAGCAAAAAGAAAACTCCAGGCAGACTTGAGAAAGGGTGAACTTCAAATGCACTTCCCAATCCACAAGCATTTGGACTGAGAGAAGGGGAAAGCTCTACAAGCTTCAGGTGTGTGAGCATGACCTCTATCCTCTATCCTATAAGCTACGGAGACACAGGAGTGACTGTTAGCTAGGATAAAAAGAAAAAATAACAAAATCACTAAGCAGACACACCAGTGGCTTTACATTGTGCAGGAGTTAGACTCCATAATTTAAAGTAAGCAAATTGCTTAAAACACATTCACATACTGCCTCTCAGAAAAATAAGTAACAATCCAGAGACAATACAGTATTAACTGTTTAATGTGAATAAAAATGGCATGCAAATTATAAAATACAGGAAGGTATGACACAGATTTAAGAAAAGAAGCAGTAACTAGAAGTAACTGAGCAGTAACTCAGGCACAGATGTTGGATTTAGCAAATGATGTTAAAGTAGCATATAGAAATATTTCAGGAATTGGGCTAGGTGTGGTAGTACCCGCCTGTGAGGAAGAACTTGGGAAGCCGAAGGAGGAGGATCGCTGCTGTGACTTCAAGGCCAGCCTAGGTTATACAGTGAGTTCAACTACATAGTCTAGACTACATAGTGAGACCCTATCTCAAAGACCCAAAAGAAAAATAAAGGAAAAATAGGATAACAAAACAGAGAACTATAAATTATAAATATATAAATAGAGTTTAAAAGTACAATAACAAATAAATTCACTCTATAGAATTTAGACTGAGATGGCAAAATAAAAAATGTGTGAAGTACAAAAAAAGATCAACAGAAGGTATCCAATTTAAAGGGCAGAGAAAAAAAAGTCTGAAGGAAAATGAAAAGAACTTCAGATTCCGTTTAGGTTCAGAAAACTGCTGGTGGAAACAGAAAACAAAAATGTCTGTAGGAAAGCAGCAAGTGTGTGTAATAAGAAGCCCAGGAACAGAGAAGAAACAGAATAAGCATTTGAAGAAATCATGGTCAAAATCATTCCAAATTTATGAAAAAAATTAATCAACTGATCCAAAACTCTCAAAAGACCAGAAGTATAAAATACAAAGAAATTCATCTTTAGACACATCATAGAGAAACAGCTCAAAGTCAACAAGAAAATGCTATCAGCAAGAGAATAACAACTTTGTATAAATGGGGTAACAATAACAGGATTACAGTTGATCTCTCATCAGATGAGCTGAGTCTCATCAGAGGCCAGGGGACAATGGGTTCACCTATTATATTTGTGGGGTGAGAGAGAAATTCAACCAAGAATTCTACAGCTAACAAAACTAGGCTTTAAAAAATGTACATTAGGGCTGGGGATTTAGCTCAGTGGTTCCAGCGCCTGCCTCACAAGCGCAAGGTCCCAAGTTCGATCCCCGGTACCAAAAAACAAAAAATGTACACTAAAAAGACACTCCCAGATTAACACAAAGGAAATTTGTTTCAAACTGACCTATCAAATAGAAAATACTAAAAGGAAGCTTAAAGGCTGAAAGGGAATGACATTGGATATTACCTTGGATCTACAGGGTGTTATGAAGATTACCAGAAATGCTAAATTATTTTCAAAAAAACTATTTTCAAAATATCCAGAGAATTTGAAAACTCAACCCTAGAAAACAACTTGATTAAAAAATGGCTGAAGACCTGAACAGAGCTCTCACTGAGGAAGATCTATAGTTGGCAAACAAGCATATAAAAGATGTTCCACATTGTATCTCAAGAAAATGAGAATTTAGGCAACAATGAAGTTCTACTAGAATGGTCAAAATCCAGTACAGTAACAACACCAAATACTGATAAGGATGTGGAATAAAAGGAACTCTAATTTATTGCTGGTGGAAACAAAAAACCTGATAGCCTCCTTGGAAGATAGTTTGGTGGTTTCTGTGAAACTAACAATACTTTCATTGAGTGATCCAGCAACTGTGTCCCTTGGTGTTTAGGCAGAGTTGAAAACTTAAGTCCAGAAAAACTCTGCATGTGAATGCTTGTAGCATCTTTATTCATAACTGCCCAAACTTGGAAGCAACCAAGATACCCTTCCATAGGTGAATGGATAAATATGGAATAACCATACAATAGAACATTACTAGGCAGTAAGAAGAAATGAACTGTCAAGCCTTAAAAAACCATGTAGGAATCTTAAACGCACATTACTAAGTGAAAAAAGCCAATCTGAAAAAAGCTACCTATTGCATGATTCCAACTCAACTACATTCTGGAGAAGGCAAAACTAGGCTGACAGTAAAAAGATCGCCGTTGACTGCAGTTGGGGAGGGAAAGAAGGATGAACAAAAGAACATGGAATTTTTAGGGCAATGAAACTACTATGTATGATACTATGATGATGATAAATGTTTTATCCAAGTACACAGAATATATAACACCAAGAATAAACCCTAATATAAACTACAGATTTGGGGTGTGAACACAGGTCTCTATCAATTTTAACAAACGTACCATTCTAATGTGGGATGCTGATAGTGGGGGAGGCCAGGCATGTACGGGAGCAAAAACTCTATGGAGCACATTTGCAACTTCTCAATTTTGATGTGAGCCTAAAACTGCCCTTAAAAAAGAAAAGTCTTCATATGAGATGCATAAGATTGTTTAAAGTAATAATTATATTACTACATTTCTACTATATACACGTATACACATACACACATGTACACAACTACACACACACAATAGCACAAAGGAGTGTGAAGAATGGAAGTACATGAGAGCAAAGCTGCTGTATTTTACCTGAATAAACTCATCCATAGGTTGTGGTAAGTCAAAGACATATGTAATCCTTTGACCAAGGTCTAAGAAATACAGTGGCACCCTGGTACTTGTCATTAATTGGTTCTGGGAGGTGCAACCAGTACCAAAAACAAGTTCCACACACATCGTTTTGTCTGTAAAGAGTAGTAAGTCACGATGCAATAAAATGGACACTGACAAGTTCTACCTTGCACATTGTGTAACAAACAAATAACGGGTACTAAGACATTTACATGTCAAAATATGTCAAATATCAAATGTGGTGAGTTTCAAAGTACTCAAGTACTAGGACAACAATGCAAATAAATTATTTAACAGAAACCAGTAAAGATGAATAGAGGAACAACAACAACAACAAAAAAGACATAAGCCATAGTAAAATGGCAGACATAAATCTAGCCATATTAATAATCATACTAAAATGTAAATAGATTGAATGCTTCAATAAAAAGATGGAAAAAATTTTAAACAAAGACATACTTTAGATTCAAAGAGGTTGAAACAGAATGATAGAAGAAGTTATATCATGCAAACAGCAACTATAAAAGGGCCGAAGTGGTTATATTACTATCAGACAAAATAGACAAGGCAAGAAATATTCATAGAGACAAACAGGAACATTTCATATTGATAAAAGGGCCAATTGATTAAGAATGTTTCGTAGGAGAGACTATCTACTAAATCATAAAACAAGTCTCAATTTTAAATCAAAGTATGTTCTCAAACCACAAAGAAATTAAATTACAAATAAACAAAAGAAAGAAATTTGGGGAATCCTCAACATTTGAAATTAACACAATATAGCCAAGGATGGTGGTACACATCTGTAATCCCAGTATTCTGGGAGGCTGAGACAGGAGGATTGCCCATTTGAGCCCAGCCTGGCTAGCTGAGCAACTTAGTGAGTTCCTGACTCAAAAAATAAAGACAAGTAACACGTTTCTATTAATCCAGGGGGGAGGGGGAACCACAACCCTAAGGAACTTTTGAAAGTGTCCTGAAATGAAAGTGAAAAAATAGTATATCATCTTTTAAGAGAACCTACTAAAGAGAAACTTAAAGCTTTAAACACAGAAAGGAAGAAAATTTTAGCTAAAATCAATCATCTCAGTTTCCTTCTCAAGAAGCCAGGAAAACAGACCCAATCACACTCCAACCAAGCAGAAGACAGCAAAGAGTATAGAGAAGAGTGGAACTCAACAAACTATAAAACAAGAAGACAATTAAAATCATGAAAGTGGGCCGGGGATTTAGCTCAGTGGCACCATGCCTGCCTGCCTCGCAAGCACAAGGTCCTGAGTTCCATCCCTGATACCAAAAAAAAAGAAAAGCAATGAAAGCAGAAGCTGGTTTTCTGGAAAGACCTGCAAACTTAACAAATCTGTTACAGTGACCAAGGAAAACAAGAAAGAAGACATAAATTATCAAAATCAACAGTGAAAGATGGGATGCTACTACAGGCTCTATAGAAAATTAAAAGGATTACAGGACATTATTATAACTTTACACAAACAAAATTGTAAATTTAGATGAAACAGATTCCTAGAAAGTTACAAATTACCAAAACTGATGAGACTAGAAATAGAAAAAATAGTAACAAGACCACTGATTAGAACAGAGATTTTAATAATTATATCTTGATTTTAATAATTATATCTATTTCGTTTTTTTCATTCCTTTGGTTGAAATAGCTATTCTGGTAGGTCTTTGAATGCATGATCATTTGAAAGTTATTTGGCAATGCAGCCAACAGATCACCTTGGAAATTCATGATTCTAGAACAAATGCTATGAAAAGGCTCATTTGTTACCTGTCTTTATAAGACTCCTCAAACAAACGGCCAATTATAGTCCTACTTACGAAGTATAAAAATCAAGTGCCTAGATATAACTAATCAACATTGAAGAAAGGTATTTCTGGGTGGTCCAATATATAATAAAAGAAAATAGCCTGGCATGGTGGTGCACACCTACAATCCCAGCATTCTGGGATGCTGAGACAGGACTGTAAGCTAGAGCCCAACCTAGGAAATTTAGCAACTTAAAATTTAAAAAGAACTGGAGATGTACTTCAGTGTAAAGGCCCTGGTTTCAATCTCTAGTAACCACCACCCTCATCCCCCCCACACCAGGTACTTATAGGTTTAATCTGTCCTTACATAACAGAAGCTTCCACAATAAGCCTAAATGTTTATTTGGAAGTAAATCGTATTAACTGGGTTAAAGTCTGAATAAAGCTTTCCTTCTGGTAATCTGATACCAGAAGGGAAAAAGTGAAATCTAAAAACTACAGGTTAAAAAAAAATGAGATAGCTTTTTTTGATAAGAGTATATTTTTATCCTTAGATATCCTTAGCCCACAGACAACACAATTTTCTGAGTGTTGATATGCATGTGATACATATTTTTGGCTAATTTATTTCTTTTTACTTTAGCAAGTAAGTACAAAGGGGTGAGGTCAGAGGTGGGCTGGGGAGATTAGAAAACCCCATATAGAGCTTGAGTTTTATTCTACTTGTGTTAGAAAACTTTTAGAATTAAGTAGGAAAACAGTACAATTTGGATTAAAAGGTAAAAATCATCTTGGCTACTATGTGGAGAATGGCTAAGTTAGGCAGCAGGAACACAGGAAGTTAAGTGATGGGGTTTTGACTACACTGATGATGAGAATGATAAATACCTTGCCTCAATCAAACTCAAATCTCCTAACAGCCTCTTGAGGTAACTACTATTATTTTCTTTTCATAATAGTAGGTACTACTATCTTCATGTATCTTCTCAAGTCAGAGGGAGATTAAGTAACTGGCTATATTGGGATTCAAGCCCTACCAATCTGGCAAAAGAACTGGCTCTTTCATCTGTAGCAGTAAGATGAAGAGAAGGGGCTGAAGTAGTAAAAAATTATGGAGTTGGTGTTGCCATGACGTGTAAACGGATTAGAGGTAGTGACAAAAGAAAGAGAAGAATGACTCCCAGGATTTCCTTGAGCAAGTTAAGTAAATTTGGTACCTAGGGGCCGGGGATTTAGCTCAGTGGTTTTGCTGCCTGCTGCGCAAGCGCAAGGACCCGAGTTCAATCCCCGGTACCAAAAAAAAAAAGAAAAGAATAAAATTTGGTATCTAGTTACACAAAGGCAAAATATAAAATAGGGAAAGGGGTTCCAGGACCCAAACTTGGCACACTACAGCTTTTAAAAGTTGAACAGAGGAGGAACAAAGCACCCAATGTTGTGGAGGCAACATGGAAAATGCTGCTGAGAGACTATATAGGTGAGGACAGGAGTGGGACCATGGGCTTTTGCATAGCAGACACTCCTGTTGAAGCTGAAAATAGTAGCATCCCTACATTTATTTTTTACCAATGTACTTACCTTGCTATTGTCCGCCTCATTCCTAGACCAATAGTTCCTGTTTTACTTCAAACTCCCTATTTTCTAGCCACAATGCTTGGAGTAGAACTGAAATTACACACAGGCTAAGGAATGGAATGGAAATGTTAAATTAGCTCACAGAGGTTCTGGTCTTATGAGTGAGGTGACAATTTCAGTGTGATTGACATGCACTCTTCTTTCACCTTCTAATTCACATACCGGAAGAGATCCATTCTGTGTGCTGGGCGAGTTGCTGCTTTGCTCCCCATGGGCTTGCGTACTTCCATAGAGTGTCAGGTTATGCTCACTGGTCTGGCCGGCATAGTCCTGAGTATGTGGCACTCCATATTCTGTAGGAATTCCGTTCTGTGGAGGTGGTGGGAATGGGATGGTAGTAAAAGGCTGAACCATTTCAGGAGTTGTTGTTGGCTCCTGGTTACCCTAGAATAAATGGGGGGTGGAGGGGAGAATAGCTTTATTTAAATCATTGTCACATAATTACTTTAAAGGTAAAATCTTTTAAACAAGTGAACTAAATACCTGATGAAAAAACAAAACCAACAACCAAACCAAACACATCTCCACTTCTATTCCAAATGTGTAAAAGTTAACTTGAAAAAAGAAGACCTAAATGTAACAGCTAAACTATAAAACTTCTAAAAACAAACAAAGGAAAATCTTCACAACTTTTAAATGGCAAAGAATTCTTAGGATATAAAAAAACAGAACCATTAAAACTCGATATACTGAACTGATCAGAATGTGAAAACATCTGCTTTTTGAAAGACACAAGAATAAAAGACAAAGACTGGGAAACAATATCCACCAATATATAAATCTTATAAGGAACACACCTCCAGAATTTATAAGACCCTGTTATAGATCACAATAAAAACAAACCAAGTTTTTAAAAACAGGCTAACAGCTAGGAATAGTGGCAACATGCTTGTAATCCCAGCACTTGGGAGGGTGAAGCGGGAAGATTGCTCTAAGTTTGATGCCAGTCTGGATTAGACAGTGAGTTCAAGGCCAACCTGAAGACTCTTTTCCAAAAAAAATAGGCCAGGTATTCAGCTCAGTGGCACCGCACCTGCCTTGCGAGCACAAGGTCCTGAGTTTGATCCCCAGTACGAAAAAAAAAGGAGCACAAGAGGCAAGGGTCACTTTCTACAAGAAGATAAACAAATGGGCAGAAAATGCATGAATAAGTGTGCTCAACACTAGTCATCAAGGACATAAAACTAAAACCAAAATGAGATACCATTTTACAACCACTAGAGTATCTAAAATATAAGACTGAAATCACCAAATGTTGACAGAGACATAGAGAAGAACTTTCATACACTATTTGTTGACATATGAAATGTATTATCTACCTTCTAGAAATGTTTTGCCATTTTACTTTTATAAGTTAAAACATCCTTTGGATTTACCTAAAAAAATGAAGCCGTATGTTTCCACTAACATCTGTACCAGAATGTTCATGGAAGCCTAATTCACAATAGTCTCAATTGAAAACAACTATGGATCAACAGGAGAATGTGTAAGCAAATTGTGGTTTATTCATAAAATGGAATGCTACTAAGAACTTAAAAAAATCTTGTACTGGATGAAGAAGTTAGCTACAACATAACACATACACAGTATAATTCTACTTATAAGTATCAGAGTAGGAATAATTAATGCATGGAATAGAAATGAGAATGTACTTGCTTCTGCTTAGGGGTAGAAAAGCACTGATTGAATTTTGGTACAGTGAAACAATCTAGGATGATGGAGTTGTTATGTATCTTGTGGGTGATGGTCACACAGATTTATTAAATTGTTGGAACTCATTAAAATATGTGATAAATGTTATTATGTTAAGTATACCAAAAAAATGAAAAATAAGATAATAAAAAGCCACAGTAAACATCATAATAGATTATTCAGTATTAACATCACTGTTATTAACAATCAAATAAACCATCCAGCCCTATTATTTTACATAACAAAGGAAATGGAAATAAAAATCAGAGACCAATTATCTTTATAAATATGATTATATACCTAGAAAATCCAAACCAATAAACTACAAATTAGTAGACCTAGTAATAAAAACTTGTAAGGTTTATTTTTAAATTAGCAATAACCAGTTATTCAAAAACAATGACTGTCAGGGCCGGTGATTTAGCTCTGTGGTTCTGCTGCCTGCCTCGCAAGTGCAAGGTCCCCAGTTCCATCTCCAGTACCAAAAAAACAGTGATCATTAATACTATAATAAAAAACATGTAACATACAATAAAATCTAAATAAAAATTATATTTTTAAAAACATTTATTTAATATAAAAGTGTTAACCATCCCAAAATAAAATATATATCTAATGTCTTTCCCAGTGATGTCTAGTGAAAGAAAGTGTACTATTTATTTTTATAGGGAAAATTGCAAAGAAAGTCTAAAAAAAAGCAAAGTTTGGAAAAGGAGACATGCTTTATCATATATTAAAACTTATCACAAGCTACTGTAATTAAATAGTAAGAATATACAAAGAAATTAACAGAATACAGTTCTAAAACAGATTCAAGTTTATATGGAAATGTATCTTACGGCATTTGCAAAAGTTGGGTTATCCACCCCACCACCAAAAAAATAAAATCAGCTCATCTGTCATACCAAAAAAATTCAGAAGGAATAAAATCTAATGTAAGAACTAAAATTGTAAAATCTAAGAAAAATTAGGAATGTAACTGAGGTACAGGGGATTTTTAAGACAGGACACCTTAAAACCAGACGGCAAGCAACCAAAATGACAGCTTTGTCTCTGCTGGTTAAGAAGGAAAGACCAAAGAGAAAGAAAAAGAAATGGAGGAAGTAAGAGGAGAAATGAATTTTGAAATCAAAAGAAAAATCAACTGCGATAAAATATTAGAAGCTGGTAAGATAGATAGTGGGTTACCATTAATGCAAGATTGGATTATGTATATTGACAAGACACACATACACAAACCCCAACAGAAAAAGAGGCAAAGGATATAACTTAACAGTTCATAGAAGATGAAATACAAATAGCTAATAAAAAATGTTCAATCTCAGTATCAGTCATGGAAATACATATAGCATCAAAATAACACCAAGCCGGGCTGGGGATTTAGTTCAGTGGTTTCGCTGCCTGCTGCGCAAGCACAAGGACCCGAGTTCAATCCCCGGTACCAAAAACCCCCACAAAACAATAGAAACACCAAGCTTTTAGTCATCACATCAGAAAAAAATTTTGTATCATTTTATTGAAGTATAACTGTCATGAAATAAACTGTAACTATTTGTAGTAAACAATTTGGTTAAGTTTTGATGCATAGGCATGTATTCTCATGAAGTCATTATCACACTTAAGATAGTAAAAATATCTATTCAAAACATCCAAAAGTTTCCTCATGCCCCTATTATGCATGTACTACTTTTAAAAATAAAACCTACTGGGCCAGGGATTTGGCTCAGTGGTTCCGACGCCTGCCTTGTAAGCAGAAGGTCCTCAGTTTGATCCCCAGTACCAAAAAAAAAAAAAAAAAGTAATAAAAATAAAACCTACTAATATATTGTTTTAATATCAAGAAGAATGACAAGAAAAATACAACTTAAAAATCTGGTCCAAAAGAAATAAAAAGGAAAAATACAATCAACAAGGGGAAGTCAATGCCAAAGCAGTGAATTACTGCGCTACTCTTAAAAACATGGCTGTGACCTTCCTGGAAATAAAAATTCCTAATTGTTGTCCACTTACAGGTCATATATATTAAAAATTCAGCTGTCTTCAGTGTTCAATAATCATTTCTACTTGGTACTAAGAATCGTTTTACATAAAAAAATACTTTTAGTTCTTACAAATTATGCTGTAAAAATATTAAGCTCTTCACCCATAAAACTGCTCAGGGAAAGAGTCTCTGTCTCTCATCACTACATAATTTCTTTTCATTCTCTAAATCAGTATCCTATATATGATTTCTCTTTAGCCATTCTGGGAGTCCTTAGAATAAAATAAAATAATTCTTTTCCTTGTCCTCCAAATTCTTAGGCACTCTATCCATACTTATCTAGCTATATGAAATAAACTGGTCCAGTAACCCTCACAAGTTCATTGGCTTTGGGGCCAGGGATTTAGCTCAGTGGTGCCACGCCTGCCTTGCAACCGCAAGGTCCTGAGTTCGATCCCTGGTACCAACCCCCCCCCCCCAAAAAAAAACAAGTTCACTGGCTTAAAGGCAGATAGCAAAGAGAAAAGAATTCAAATTCAGGTGGGATAGTGAATGAGCAGAGTGAAGGCACAAAAGGTCACTGCAGATCTGCTTGCTGGCCCTGGGCATGCATATCACCTCGCAGGAGTCTATAGGGAGAGTCTACTGTATAACTAGTAAAGGCTAAAAGACCTAGTTTTCAAGGATTAATACACCAAGAGGACTTGTCTCTGGCTTTGACAATGCTCCTCCTCAAAGACCCCTGGCTTTGCCTCCAGCCTTTATTCTCCACCCTGGCTCTGCTGGGAATGAGACTCTGGCACACAAGCACACAGTATGAATTCTCCCACAGGGGAAGTCTTGACAGAGCTGGCTCAGTCAACTGAATAAACACATCAATTAGGAGTGGAAGAGCGAGAAAGGTAAAAACATTTTCTACGATCTACTTGTAGCCTAGGCGTTTGCATTTTGAAGAAACGCAAGCCACTCTGAGACTGTCTTCTTAGAACAAGTGAAATGCTGGCCTATATTAGGATGTCAAGAATACCTTTTATTTCTAGAAATATTTAAAATTTTGTTAAAATATAGCAACAATTATGTTTATATATGAAGAGAATAAATTTGAGAGAGGAGTAATTTTATATTTTATCTCACTTACTCTTTCAATGTCTGGATATTTTTCCCAAGATATATTACTATTACTAAAAATGTTAAGTGATTTCATATTTCTATGAAATTTCCAGACCACATTCCAGAGTTCTAAGTTTAGGAGAGAAGTACAATAGCCTCCAAACAACCTGTGAGACAACAGTTCATGTGATTATTTCTAGGCCTAAATTTACCTCCATGTTTAAAGGAAAATGTTTTGTTTTTAATACAACAGGTGAAACAACTAAAGCACATCTCACCTCAGAAAATGAATCATTAACTTTCTCTTGTAGTTCTTAACCTTGTGCTACTACTACTGGGTATAACACATTTAAATTCAAAGCTTAATACTCAACATATCCAAATGTGTATCTTATCTGCCCTGTTAGATTAAAAGATTCATTATGATTGGTGAGGATCGTCTTATAGAATAATAATAACAATGTATTAAATATTTATTAAATGCAGGAAGACAAAAGTCACATATGTGCACACTTCAGCAAATTGCTTTTTTTGGCTAGAGGGACTAACAAGGGATAATACATAATGAAATAAATGTTGCTATCTTTCTTGGGTTGATATCAGATCAAAGAACGTGGGGATAGGAAGGCAGAGTACCATTAGGAAAGAAAAGAAATCAACACATGTTTATGCTTTATGCACACGATTTCTTTTCATCTTACAAACAGATTTAAGAGTGTTGAGCTGCTGTGAGTAAAAACCTGATGTAATTATTAATTTCTGAGTTAAGAAAGGGGTCTTTTTTCCTTTAAATCATAGGTAGTAATAATGGCAATCCACATCATGTGTGGTCTTCTGGTATATTACCTGAAACATACTAAATGTTTTTATCATTTTGAATTCAAACACAAATTAAGCATGGCTAATTAGAAAATTTAAAATGTTTTGAAATCTGAAATTGTTTGGCAACATGATATTCAAAAAGTTTTGGATCTGTAACATTTCTAATTTTAGATTTTTGGATTAGGGATGTGCAACTAGTAAATAAAGTCTTTGCAAATATTCAAAACCCCCAATAAACTCTGCAATAGGAGACACACCTGACCTCAAGCATTTGGGATAACGAATACTCACTCTGTATACTATTACCATAACTAGTTCCCATCAAAGAATGAAAATGTAATAACCCAAAGACTGAGTTTCAATGCTTTTATCAGTCTATTCCCTCACTCACAGCAATGTCGAAGCTTCAACTATCAGGTGAAGTCACCTATGGGTAACTTCCAAATATATTTTAGGTTCAATTGTGTCCTTTCTCCCAAGCTTACATGGGAAGTAGAAGAAAACAGCATGAATCTGATAGATCCAAATTTATATCTTGAGCCTACCTCTTACCAGAAAATAATGAATCATTTAACCTTTTCTAGCTTGTTTCTTCATCCACAAAATGGTCTATTTACTTTACAATGTTGTTGTATTAAATGAAAGAGCAAGTGAAACGTTATTGTTTCTAAGTTTGTTCTCTGTTCCTACTGAACTACTCTGAAAAGTTATTTGAATCATTTATGTACTAATATTTAAGCATCTATAACATGTTATTCTAACATGGGAAGAGACATAAGGACAAAAATAAAACTGTGCCTAAGATTTGTAGGACAAATTGAAAAGATAAGAAAAACACAAAACTGATGGTATTTGTGCTAAAAATAAAGTTATGCATCAAGTATTATATGTGAACACAAAAGAATGGCTGCAAATATAACTGTCTTCATTTTTCGAGGATAAAATGTGATCTGTGGAGAGAGAAAGGCATTCTTGTTCAGATCTCCCCAATTATTTTTCAGCTTTACTCTAACTTTTTACTTTGGTAATCTTTACTTCTATGTAGATACACAATCTAGTGTTATGCTGCTTCTAACGACAGGCTGCAAATCCTAAAAGTTTCCCAATTCCTCTGTTATATATACAGTCAAAATAGATTATGAATACAAACAGATTGGTATTAATTGTATTCACATCATCCTCAGAAATATTACTTCATGGGCCTAGTTTGTAGCTGAGGGTAGAGCACTTGTTTAGCATGTGCAAGGCCCTGGGTTCATTCTCTGGCCTGAAAAAATGAACAAACAACTTCATTATTTAGGGAGAGTATATTCTCACGAGTTTATATCGCCACTGGCAACGTCACTGATGATTTTTTCCAATGCTGTATGTAAATTATTTCTCTAGGATTATAAGAGAAATAAAATATTTTTACTTTTCAAGTGTTTTACAATTTGTATCATTTTTATTCACTGGGATTTGCTTAGATAGGCTCAGATTTCAAACCTTACCTGCCTGTGATTTAAAAGTATTTATAAAAAGCTCTTAACTGAGGGCCAGGAATTTAGCTCAGTTGGTGCCCCTACCTGCCTCCCAAGCACAAGGTCCTGAGTTCGATCCCCGGTACCAAAAAAAAAAATAATAATAATAATAATAATAATAATAATAACAATGAAAAAGCTCTTAACTGAGTACCTAGACAAGGACCCCATGTCTGCTACCAAAAGAAGCGACTTTTGCCCATATGTCTGTGACAAGAGGGAGAAAGCAACAACATAACCTGTTATCTCAGAAAGGTAAGAGAAACTCTGGATTTAAAATCTAGAATCAATTTTAAAAACCAAATCTGTACAAGAATGATAAACTAGGAATATCCAAAGGAATAAAATGGATAAACATGTAAGACAAAATAATGCTAATTTATAGTCTAAAAACATTCAAGTTATCTATTGTACTGTTTGTACTTTTCATACTACCAGAATGGGGGAGGGGGAGCTACAGAATAAGAGTGTTTTCCTCTTCTCACCTCTACAAAGATTCACAGTCTGAATACCAAAGCATAAAGTGTTGTGTTTGTGTCTACTAATCTTAAAAAATATTTCTAGTAGGGCCAAGGGTTTAGTTCAGTGGCACTGTGCCTGCCTGCAAGCACAAGGTCCTGAGTTTGATCCCTGGTACCAAAAAAAAAAAAAAAAAGAAAGAAAAAAGAAAATATTTCTGGTAAAAGTAATGCATTTTCTAATTTACAACAAGTATAAATTATAACCTAAATTTGAAATTTAGAGGAAAAAAAATCTATTTGTGAACTCTGATTTCTACATATAGGTACATATCCACCTGGGTGTTTGGAACTTAGTATATGAAAGGATCCCAAGAGGGCTCACAAAAACGTATTATATAATAATGATTATAGAAAAAAAAAGCTACCATGGAAATATTAAATTTAAGTGAAGCATTATCTAATTCTAAGGAGTTCAAAGACAATTTATTCCTGCTGCAGATTCAACAATAAGATACATTGTTGACCCTATGCAGTAGGAAACCACTTCTACAATACACCTAAAACCAAATTTTTTACCTTGTTCCTGGACAGCAGAAATGACTATATCTTGTTATACTGAACAACCAGTCAGAGAAAATGTTTAAAAAGATCCTTTCCCTACAGATTAGCATTCCATGAGTTGCAGTGGGACTCTTGATAATTTTTTTTTTTTTGTATTGAGGATTGAGCTCGGGACCTTGTGCTTGAGAGGCAGAGGGTGGAACCACTGAGCTAAATCCCTGCCCCTGATACTTTTTCATATAGCTGGTATATATAGCACACTCTGATAATACTGCTTTAGAGGCTGTGGCTGGCAAAGAGGAAGAGGATAATGGGGGCAGCCTCCAGAAAATGTCCTGAAGCATCTATACCCAGAGAAGACAGGCAGAAATCAAACAGGGTTTAGATCATAAAAGGAAAGTAATGGCAGCAATAAACCTAAGTTTCCTGAAAGTAATGAATTATTTTCTTATATAGAAGCTATAGATACGGGAATAAACATTATTTTTTTTTCAAAAATGAAAATCTACTGATATACAAGCCTAATAATGGAACCTTCTTTTACAGTAGGTATAAGAATCATGACCCAAAATATGAGCGTGTTGCTGCCATGTGAAGGGAAGATGCTGTGTGGGAAGGGAGGAGTGTAATCTTGAACTCTTGTAAACAAATAATACATAAAATAAAAACTAAACAGATAATATAACACACTTTACTTCCATGCTTAGAATAACAATAAATGACAGGCACTGGTATAAGGTCCGGTATAGGCTTGGTGGATACAAAATATTGCAAACCTGTCTTCAAATCATTTGTCTTCAAAACACACACGCACACATACACACACACACAAGCCTTCTTTTGAATTATTCGGTGAACAGCTAGACCAAACTGACCTCTGAGACTGAGTTCTGCCATCTCTCACAGCAAAAAACAGCAAAATAAACATTACAGAATAAAGCCATTCAAACTAAGTCTGCTAGGTTAAATGCAACAAATCCTGTAATAGTCTGAAGTCTTTAACCTCTTAACCTGTTTAACCTCTTTCTTCCATTTCTCCTTAAAGCAGTACTTAGAGCCTCAAATATCCATGAGTCTTTTACCAGTAACAAGAGACCACCAGAGCTGCTCTGGTTCAGCTTCCTCCTTTCTTGGAGACAGAAGGCCCTTATACACAATTGATGGTTAGCCATCTTATTCAATGTCCCTGGTGACTTATGTAATCCATGGATAATGATTCTTCCCAAACTTTTCACTATAATTTACTCTGTATTTTTTCTTCATGGATAATTAAGTTTATATCATCCACATGTTAAAGCAGGGTGTTTTTAAAAATAGTTGTAAGTTAGGTTTAGAATAAAATTTAGAGAAAAAAATCTATACATGAAGTCTACCATTTCTAGGTTCAGGTAGAATTCCACCTACCTGACTGGAACTTAGTGCATGGCTGGCTGTAATCCAAAGGTTTTATAGTATCTTCAGAATTATGAAATATTTAATTATACTACATAGATTTTATTTTGAGCATTCCATCATACTCTACTTCTTTAAAGTGGGGAAATTCATGTCACACACACACACACACACAGTATATATATGTATGTATGTAAAATTTCCCTATTCCCTTCCTAAAACAAAACTGCATTTTATCTATGACCAGAGTGAAATGGTATCTTATGTATTCTCTATTTCACAAAAAGTCCCTAAGCTGGTCAGGGACTGAACGTAGACTTCTGACCTTTTTCACTGAAAGAAGGGATGATGGGCATGTAGTACTTGCTCTTTGGAGAATGTTTGCTAAACTGAATACCTGTTTCTAAAGTGCAATGTGTGTAAAAAGATAGTACTTTACTGTTAATAGCTGCATCAGCTCTTCAGGAAGTTACCATAATATAAATAATTATTCAAAATGAAAAATTAGAATTCTTTTAAAATACATATGAAAACTGAAAGGATGATTTTCAGAGTTCATGTTATGTACTATGGCAAAGGAAAAGAAAAATGAGTTTCTGTACTCAACAATCCTCACCCAGGTCATGTAAATAATCTCTATTTTAATAATTCTCCTTAATCTCACTTATTTTCCAAGCAGCTTCCGGAATCTTTACAGTAAGTACAACTTAAAGCTAATATTGTTTTAGTTAATACTCTTCTCAAAACCCTGTGAGTCAAGTCCAAACACCTTTGTATGAAGTCATGCCTAGATATATTCTACCTAGTCAGCTTCAATTCTTGCCACCCATTGTTCAATAAGCACTGTCATGTGTTAGACACTCCATTTTCTGCTAGGAAACCATCACAATTTGAAAAAAAAGAAAAGAAAATCATCAATAGACAAGCAAAACAATAAACAGATGGTGTGTTACGGAGAAAAGTAAAGAGTAGGAAGTATCAGGGCTGGAGGGCTAGAAGATTTCTATTTTCTACAGGTAATTGGATAGGTAACATCTGATCAGATTCCTTTAGGCTAGGCATAAAGGCACCTATATATCTGGCTAGAAGAGCTCCCCAGACAAAAGGAAGACCTAGAGATCAAAACATGCTCAACTCATTCAAAGTAGGATCATGGAGGCCTGTGTGATCAGACTGGAAAGAGCAAGGAACAAAGTGGCAGGAGATGAAGTGATAAAGGTAGCAGAGGAGAAAGAGTGACACCAGGGAGAAATCTTGTAAAATTTACTGCTACTGCAAGGATTTGGGTTTTTACCAGCCAGTGCAAGTTTTGAGCAAAAAAAGTGCTGTGGTCAGACTTTACGTTTTAAATGGATAGCTTGGCAAAGGCGGAATGCAGGTGGACCCATTTAGGAGATTATTATAATAATCCACCTGAGAGATGACAATGGATCAGCTCAAGCAGAAGTCTAAAGTGTACAGCACCCTGAAAAGACAGTTGCGTTGTGTTACCACTTTCTGTTGCACCTATTACAGTTTCTGCTTAAAACGCCTTTTTCCTTTTTACTCATCTGCTCATTTGTACACAATTTTTTTTTTGGTACTGGAGATCAAACTCAGGACCTCGCATTTGCAAGGCAGATGGCAGCATCACTGAGCTAAATCCCTGGCCCGTACACAATTTTTAATATGTAGTTCAAGTAACTCTAGAGGTTTCTGATTCACCCAAATAAGAGAAAAAAGTAATTCCTTTCTTTTACCCACCTCCCCAAAAACCTAATACCTAACTCTGTTACAGCACTTACACTGCATTACAACTATCTGTTTACCTACTTGTTGTTTTTTACAGAACATGGACTCTTTGAGGGCAGATAGTTGTCCATGTCAATTTATCTTCTATCCCCAGTGTCTGCTTAAGGGCTCTCAATAAAGTCCCGTTAAAGAAATTTTTTAAAAGTATGTTATAATCTAGTGGTCTATATAAATAACTACAGGCTTCTGTTACTTTTTAAAATGAAATAACCAAACTGACATAGGAGTATAGGAAGAGAGTAAAGCCCAGCCTGGGGAAACACAGGTGGCAAGAGGAAGGAAAGACAAGGAGATCAGTTAGAAGGATGCTGCAAACTTTGAAGGGCCTTATAATAAGACCATGAATGATAACAAAGGAGAGGATAAAGGGCCACATGACCTTGCATCATCAAGATGATGCAAAGGTAGAATCAGCAGAACCTGCAACAGACACCAGAGACAGCTAGATGACCCCAGGAGTTTAATTCCAGCATACCAAGGGTAGAGTCAGGCAAGAATGGGTAGAAAAAAAAGAAAGTAGCAGCCCAATAAGATTATTCTGATATAAACGGATTAGATTTTATCTTTCAAAGGTATCTTGAAATCTGATAGTTACTTCTAGGGTATGTGTTTGGTAATTCATTTTTTCTTTTTCAATTTTACTTTGATCAAACTTATAAATGCACATGATAGCAAATTAAATAGATACAGATGAGTTTATGATAAAAAGCAGCAGAGTCCTAGCCTTCCCTCTATTAGTCCTCTGTAGAATGACCCTCTTTTAATAGGTGCTTAAGAGGCAGAGGGCCCAGGGCCACTGGTTGCATTAAGGTTAGTGACTTACCTGGCAATTCCAGCCTTAGGCAACACAGAGCTCAGTATAGATCTGTGCAGAGCATATGACTGACACCTCACTCCTGAGGTCACTAAAGGGAGAGACCTGTGAGTTAGCTGTGTGCTGATTTGGACTGACAGGAAGAGGAATAGGAGATGGAAGAAACTGGACTATAAAACAGCCCTTCACACTCTCTTCTGATAGGGGCTGCCCCAAGAAACCCTAGTTTTCCCTAGAGATGTCTAGCAAAACCAAACAATAAGCAATACCAACCACAGAGCTTGGGCCAGCCTTTCCCCCTTGGTTTGCTTTTCTTTCTCTCCTGCTTTCCTGTGATTTTACTCCCCAATAAAGCATCTGCAGGTAAACTTCTGTCTCAGGCTCAGCTTTCTAGAGAACACGGATGAACTAAGGACATCACTTCTGTCTCCTCTACTTTCTGTTTTGGGGAAAGTAGTCTACACTTGGGGAAGTATGTCCAATTCTGCTTTGCTAGCCTACTGCTCTTTTCTTTTGAAATCATGTTCTTAATTTCTAACACTCTTTTACAATCAGTAAGTGAACCTTTTTTCCTTATGCACCTAGGACTTTTGGAACTTTGCACAGCAGTTTAGTTTCCTTTAAGTTCTCTTCTCTTCCCAGGATTATCAGTTTCTCCACACACTGGGTTTTCTTTTTGTTTCCTCTGGGCTCTTTCATGATGAAAGTTCCCCTCAAACTTCTAATAATCTTCATGCTCCAGTGACTCCCACAAAAGAATTTGGTTAGCTGGTATGGGTTTCCTTGGCTAATCTGTTTTCTGATTAGGTCTCTCCCTGCTACTAAAATTCAAACAGGGCTATCACTGTGTGATGGAGAAAAGCATGGCACTAACAGGCTTCCCTTTTGTGTAAACTGCTAGGAAAGTATGGAATATCCTCCTCCTTCATCCTTTAAATATCTAAAACAAAAAGAATTTAAATTTCCCCAAGTATTTTGATCAACTCTGGGGACAAGCATCATGGTGTTTTGTTTTTCTTTTCTCGTGCAACACAGCAGGGGCTAGGAAAGGGCTGGGAAGTCTATAGCAAGGCTAGGCAGTAATTATCATGTCATAAACACACAACCTCTTCCTTTTTCACTTTTGTCCACTTTTGTTCTTCAGGGCTTCTGCTGGGTATGATGGCTTCCATACCTCTAGCAGACTCTGCTAGGCTTTAGCTCATCCTCTGTTTCACCCATCAATTGATCCCTGTTGGCTTTGGCTTCTCCAAAAATTTGTTTAACTCTCATTTATTGGCAACTCTTCAACCCTTTTCTGTTTGCTATTACTGATTTATTTCTTTCTACACTTTATATTGTTATTTCACCACAGTCATACAAGAGATGAGATGCAAATGAAAGTATCTGTCATCTTGACCCAGCAGTCATGATTTATTTTCTGCAAAGGAAAATTTCAACCATAAATAAACTCTAAATATTCCAGGTTCCATTATAAATTTGGGGAAGGTTAATTATCTATGAAACTTCTGTTTTTTTAAAATAAACATTTTACAATGATGAGACTTGTTAAAAGCAAATTTGAGAATATTAAAAGGCAAATGAAAATGGTTTGCTATAATTTTTGAAACAGACCTTGTACTTATGCTTTAATAAATTAGACACATTTAGGTTACAGAGAGCAAAGCAACTCAAAGAAGTACCAGAACAAAATATATGCTGCAAGTCATAGTCTAGGTGCCATCTAAAAGCGCCCCAGCAGTATGTGTTAAATGTTATTCTACATCTTGAAACACATAAAAGATTCCCAAGGTTCAAACTACTCTCCGGAAACAAAATAAAAGAAAAATCAGGTATTTACCAGATAGAAAGCCTAACTCTCCATCTCCCTCCTTCATGAATGCAATAGTGGCCAAAATTAGAATGCACTCTAAAGGGAGGAAAACAATTCCCATTATCTCTTGTATCTCTAACAAATGGATTAATAGAGCATGCATGGGCTCTGAATCTTCAGTCAGGAATGGCAATGAAATACAAATCAGCTATTGCAATACTTAATCCTTCTCACAATGAGACAACCCTAGGGAAGAAAGAAGAGCTTCATGTTAGAATAAGTCATCAAAAAACTATCATACATAGTCTATTATTACTGAACAGGAAGGCTATCTCAGAGTAAGAGAAGATATTCAATGGCATGCAGAGATATTCAGTGGCATGTAAAATACAAGCTAATGGAATCTCTAACCAGCCACTAATAGCAGAAAAACAAACAAACAAAAGAAAAAAACAACCCGTCAAAAACAAATCAAAGAAACTTTAAAGTGTTAAAGTTGCTCACTAATGAAAATATTTGTAGATTTCATTTCACATTTCCTATGAAAGTCAAAGCTCAAAAGACCCCCTTCAATCTCCAAGCATACAAAACAACAATAACAAAGGACAGATCTATTTCTTCTCCCTACTTACAATTTTCTACATCTAGAAGCTCATCATCATCATCATCCTCCTCCTCCTCCTCATCGTATCAGCTATTCTATCCAGTTTCATTCAAGAATAACTCTTCAGCAAAGAATGGCACCCTGAGATAACTTGAGTTTAACTTTTTACTCAGATTAAGATTTTTTTCCTTTCAGGAATGAGAATCATAAGGACCTGATGTTTTAGCTTCTACAGATTAAACATCTTTGTTAAAGGTCTGAACTTCCTACAGGGACAGTAGAAGGAACAAAAGACAAACTATGGAAAAATGAATCCTAGCTCCAGTTCTGTCACTGCCTTGCTATATGACTTTGAACAACTCAACTTCTTTCTGGATCTATATCCTGATTTATAAAGTAAAACTCACTTTAGATCTAATAATTTATGATTCTGTGATAAAAGGAGACATATACAAGATAGGATGTACTTTTGAAAAAGAGAAGAAACATTAGGTATATAACCATGCAAAATTATTTTCTTCTATAAAAGTGTCAATAAAATGTCATTAGTTTTGATCCCTTGCCCCAAAAAAGGGCTCTAATCCCTTGCTCAAAAAAGGCTTTATTGCTCAGCCAATAAAGTCAGCTCTCTGTATTCATAGGTTCTACATCCATGGATTCAACCAAGTATGGATTGAAAATATGTGGGAAAAAATTTTTGTACTAAAGATGTATAGACCTTTTCCTTATCAATATTCTCTGTACAACAAAACAACTACTTACATACCATTTCTACAGTATGTTGAGTATTATAAGTAATCTAGAGATGGCTGAAAGTATATAAAGAGGCTTGGATAGGTTATATGCAAATACAGTACATCACTTTATATAAGGGACTTAAGCATTTGCATATTTGAGAAGCCTTTGAATATATCAAGGGATGGCAATACTTTGGGTTTCTCTCTGGCCCTATACAAATGCTCTCCACATGACATACTATGCCAACAACTTATAAAAACTGTGCTAGGATAAAATTTCAGGAAACCACAATTGTGTGTCTAAGAGTCAAATTGATCAACTTCCTACTTATCCTGGAGGAATCTGAGGTTCTCAAAAACTTAGCAGACATTTCTCAAAGTTTTGGCCAAAGATGGCTCATAGAGATTTAGTGCAGGAAAGCAGAGCTTATGTAAAGAAAAAATTAAATAAATATCAAAGGCTGCATTCTTTATAATAATATACTGATGTAATCCTATTATGGGAAGGATGAAATAGCATAAACTTCAGAAGATAAATACAGGTTAAAATCCAGACTTTACCATGTACTATCCATGAGACTGTGAACAAATCAATGTTTCAATGACTAAAATTTTTCATTTGTAAAATGGAAAGAGGAATCAATACCTAATGGAGCAGCTATGAGAATTGAGACGATGTATAAAAAGTCTTTGCTTCTGTGTTTAGAAAAAAGAATGAAAGGCCATAGAAATAAAAATTATTGTGAAGCAAGAAACAATAACAAGTGTTATTGTGAAGTAAGAAACAATAACAAGTGTTAATAGCTGAGTTATAATCCTAAAGTTTTCCACGTTCTTTTTCCCATAAACAGTCACAATACATATGTATGGGAAGATCACGTTATTCTTACTGAATACTAATCTAAAACATAGGCCACGTGAAATTAAACAAAACACATATTCCTTGTTTCTCAAAAATGTCTGTTTCCTCAAGAGAGAAAACTTCAAAGTCTATTCTTAGGTGGACTTCTGGTCACTGTTGCTAATGTTGGCAAACAACAGCCAGGCAACATTGTAAGTGAAAGTAAGCAAGCTCTAAGCAGTGCCATGTACATTCTTTAGTTCTGCAGTGCCTTCTCACTAAAATTTCTAGATAACCACAATATCATCTAGGTGGTCATGACAGAGAGTCTAAACACTGCTTGTTAGGGTTTCTAACGTCCCTTAAATGTCTGGAGCAGTGATCATCATCTTCATAGTTCAAAGTGCCCCTATCTTTGCGCCATTTAGGCAAACATGGTACTCTGGGGCTTCTTTATTTTGCTAGGATTGCAACTACAGGTAAAATGTAAGAAAAAAGGATCTTTCTCTTTTTCACAATAGAACAGAAAGCACACTGAACTACAAAAACGTGAAGCTATTTTTCCTGTGTTTTTATCCATATATTTCTGTTAATTAATCATTTTATCTTTAATTATATCAGCCCTAGACTCTAAAACTAAACTACCACAAAACCACTCAACACTAAAAAATTCTGATTCGAGATTTAGATAATATATTGCATAATTCATCCAAACACACACAAAAGAACACATGTAGTCTTTCCCCTCACCCTTTCCACCTCTGCCAAATTTCACAAATTAACTCTCATATAATCTTCTAATAGCACTTTATTGACATCATATTCATACAATTTATCATATTCTACCTTATATATTTATTCATCCTATGTGTTCTTCCCCTATAGTCCTTGAAATTACTATTCAATTAATTTTCATTCATAAACTGAATATATTTAGTGAGATGCTGCTTTATTTTCATTTGAAAATAGTCTCTCTTCTGTTTCCAATCAAGATGGAGTAACAAGAACCAAATTTATCTCGTCACCTCAAACAACTTAAAAACAATAAAATACATGAAAATTAAGACATTGTACAATAGGTAAGAAAAGGCAGTGATCTCAGAGACAGAATAAGCAAGGTGAGCTTTACAACGTCCTGGATAAAGTGTGGCACAGGAGAGGGTGTGCAGGCAGATGCTGGTGGTCTTCATCAAGTGAGAGACAGAATGAGGAGTATGGGGAAGCTAAGACTGTTGGAGCTCCCTGCACAATGTACCGGAGAAGAGAAAGGTGCACTGCGAGAATAAAGATCACAGAGGAGCCCCTGTAAGTACTCACCTGAGTACTGACTGCCTCATGTGTATGTATAGAACTACCTGAAACTGGAGAAAGAGTCACCTGAAAAAGAATGGAGGAAACAGTACCACAGCCAAAGTGGAAAACTCAATCCTTTAAGGAGTCGCAGTTAAAAATACTAAAGGACTCATGTCTCAGTAGTAAGGAAAAAGGAACCAGTCACTAAACTGCAGCTCTAGTCCTGTCTAACAAAGCTTAAAAATAAAACCTAAAACGATCAAGCTATTTCTAAAAAGTTTATCTGTGCTATAATAAAGCTCAAGTACATTTATAAGATTTGAAAAATTATCTAGTATGCAATAAGGTAAAACTCACAATGTCTGGAATTCAATGAAAAATTTACTAAGCATGCAAAGAAGCAGGAAAATACAACCCATAATGTTGAGGAAAAATACATCAATTGTAACTGATCCAGAATTAAAACATATGATAGGTTAGCAGACAAGGACACTAAAACATCTGCATTCCGTATGTTCAAGAGGTGAAAATAAAAAATTAGCATGTTAAGAGACATGAGAGGTATACTAAAAAAGATTCACCTAAATTCCAGAGATGAAAAACTATATGTCGGAGATTTCAAAAACCACACTTGATTGGATCAATGGCTGATTAGATACAGGAGAAGGAAAGATTAGTACATTTGATGGCCCCACAACATAAACTATACAGAAAAGAAAGAGGACAAACAACAACTACAAAACAATGTACAAGAAGCCTTGAAAATGACATGGAATAGTTATGGTCTGGGTTAGCTTTTTTTTCCCCCCAAAATTAGCAAAGAATCTAACTCTTAGCCATCTTGAGTGGAAGGAAAAGGAGAGAGAGAGAGGTGGTTGTATTCAAGATAGCACATTTGTATATTTTCCATGGGTTGGCAATCACTAAAGTTGCATTGATATATCTTTCCCCTTTGTCATGCTCTTCTTAGGAAGCCAGACCTTCTATGCCTGTTACTTTTGTGATATTTTCTGGTTATATGCAGCCTTATATAAAAATATCTCTACGTTTTCTGTATTCCTCAAATTGCTGCTTATTCCCAAACATCATATTTTCCAGCCAAGTAAAGCATTCATTTTCCAAAATATATTAATATTTATTTAAGTATTAACTTAGTTAAATAATGAGATTAGAATATGAGTGGTTATACAATTAACTCTAGTTTTTTATTTTAAAAGAGGGTCTAGTCAGTGAATTCATTAATTCATTCAGGATATATTTGGTGGATACTAAAATTGAACCAGGTATGGTAATAAACACTGGTAGCTTAATCTCAACCCTGACAGTGTGAACAATCTTATGGGAAAAAACAGACACACATACTCCAATTACAGACATATATTAAAACAGGCTTAAAGAACAACATACACAGAAGGCTAATAAAGTACAAAGATGAGACAAGGCAAGTTTTCTAAAGTAGATGAAGTCCAAGCACATTCTTTAAGGGCAAGAAAATAATGGTGAGAGAAAAAGGCATTCTGGCTCAAAGTAGCAATATGTGAAAAAGAATATATGAAAAATAAAAAGATAAAATATGACATATTTTGGAAGCTGGAAGTAGTACAGATTTGGGGTAGGGCAGATGGAGAAGGAACTAAAGAGAAGTCTTCATATTTTCTGGCAAGAAAAAGTATAAATCAGGGGTTTCATTTTAACAGGAATTATTAAAACTGCTCAAAACTATGTCCTTATTATCAAATCTCACCTGTGCTAAAAAAAGTAGTGGAACCCTGTAATCCTCAGGGGTCAGCAATGGTTTGTGGTCCAAAGCCCATCCATCACCTACTTTTTTTTTTTTTGGTGGGGCGGGTACCAGGGATCAAACTCAGGTCCTTGCGCTTGCAGGGCAGGCGGTGGGACCACTGAGCTAAATCCCCGGCCCATCACCTACTTTTGTATAACCTTGAAGCTACACATGGCTCTTCTACATTCTTAAATAGTTGGGGGGGGGGGTTGCAAAGGAATATTTGGTGACACACAGGAATTGCATAAAACTCAAATTTCATTGTCCATAATAAAAGTTTTACTGGAGACAGAATACCTATAACCACAGGTGCTCAGAAGGCTGAGGCAGGCAGACAGCAAGTTCAAGGCCAACCTGGGGAAGTGAATGAGATGGTCTTAAATAGATAGATAGATAGATAGATAGATAGATAGATAGATAGATAGACAGACAGATAGATAGATAGATAGATAAGTGGGCTGGGATGTAGTTTAGTGGTAAATTGCCCTCAGATTTGACCCACAGTACTGTGTAAAAAGTTTCACTAGAGCACAGCCATACTCACTTGTCAGTACAGTGGACTGTCAGTAACTTTTTCAGAGCTGTGGCAGCAGTGCTGTAACAGAGACAGCCTGACCCACAAGGCCACAAACATTAACTATCTGGCCCTTTACAGAAAAGAAGAGTCTCTCAAAGTCAATCTCCTTTAAGTAAGTCTCAGTTTGTCATCAAAATTTATAAGTAATCATCACCAGGTAAAAGAATATCATCAGGTAAAAGAATATCATCAGGTAAAAGAATATGGTTATACAATTCATGAACATAAAAGTACAATTTCATAAAAATACTCACTAGTCCATTACCATATTTTCTCCATAAATATTCCTTTAAAAAGGAAATATCAGAACATGGTTGTAGAATTTAACCCTGTAATTCTGAATGAAGTTAGTATCTGCAATTATATGATTTCAAGTTACAACTTTTAAAAACCACATTTCCTTTTGTTAATACAATCTACTGTATCTATTTCCTGAGTGGTTAAATATATAATGTTATTCTACTATTCTGAAACTGAGAGCCCTTTGAAAAGAAATTCAAGAAGCATGACAAAAATAATTTGCCAAAGTAAACTAAACAATTTTTTTCCTGTGGCATTTGTTTTCTAATAAATATTATCAAATCAGAATGTTTTTTCAAGGGCTTAATTTAAATGCTTGTCTTTCATTTCTTTTTTTTTTTTTTTTTTGGTACCGGGGATCGAACTCAGGTTCTCGCGCTTGCGAAGCAGGCGGCAGAACCACTGAGCTAAATCCCTGGCCCTTCATTTCTATTTTTAAATTGAAAACAAGGCCATATTTTATTTTTGTTACTGATCTAAAAGGCCCTGTGATTCCTAATATGGGTTTTTCAACACTTTTAAAAAATATAATTTCAGTATCGCAAGGAAAGTGATCAAGTGTGCTGTTGATGATTTTTAACATGTCTGTCAAATCAACTGGAATCTTCAAAACATTATTTCTAACAATTTAAAAAATGAAAATCTCAATGAGTATAACCATTTTTGCCAGTTAACTGAGAACATGCTTTAAGAGCTAAAGATAATGTCCTTCAATTTTTGAAGTTATAAATTGCTGACAATATTACATGATCAATAAGTCATAAAAACTGAATAAAGTCAAACATGTTATCAAAAACAAAACGTAATAGACAGCAATTCGTCAATTAGAATCCTAGTTTTCCTACTGCAGCACTGGGTCCTATGGAAGTTTCGGTCAAAGTTTTCAAATTTAGGATTGATACCTTGTGGTTTACATTTGTAGGTTTTTTTCTTTTTTACCATGATTTTCTGTGTACAAGATTTTCTGTGCTAAAGTAGAAAATAATATAGCTAGAATTAAAGCTTACTTAATGTTTACATATGTATTTGTATTTTAATAACATGAGAAAAAAACACAGTAAGGATAATTCTTAATGCTCATAGTTGATATTTTCACTTAGCAATTAAACATAGATGATAAATTGTTCTTACAAATTAATTCAATTGGCCCAGGACTGTACGATTCTGGAAACTATGCTTTCAAATATATAAAGAATAATTCAGGGCTGGGGATTTAGCTCAGGGGCACACACTTGCCTCATAAGCACAAGGTCCTGAGTTCTATCCCTGGTACCAAAAAAAAAAAAAGAATAATTCAAGTAGAAAAAATGTAGCAAATATAAGAAAGTAGGAAAAATGAACAAAGACAACAGAAAATTAAAGGGAGCATTCAGCAATATGGTCAAATATTTGGCTTTTATGTATAAGAGATTAAACCATTCTATGTGACTCCAGATGACAGAAGTAGGAAGAATAAGAAGGCAACAATAAAACCAGATTTCACTTCATCATAAGGAAAAGGGTACCAGGGACAGAACCCAGGGCTCACACATGCTAGGCAAGTGCTCCACCACTGAGTTATATCCCACTTCCTTTCCCTTTTAAAATCTACTTTGAGATAGGGTCTCACCAAGTTGCCAGGCTGTCCTCAAATCTGCAATCCTCTTGCCTCAACTTCCCTAGTAGCTGGAATTACAGGCATGTGCCACCACACCTACTACTTTTTAGTGGCCAACAATGGAACTAATTATGAGAAACTACCTAGGAAGCTGGTAGTATAGTAAAAGACATGTGTGTGACTTTGGAATGAAACTGATCTCAGGTTTGGAATTTATGTGTGTTTATACCCAGAGTCACCAGGTTGCTTGACCTCTAAAATCCCAAAGTCTTGGGCAAAAGACTACCTCAAAAGGTGACTGGCAAGTGATATATGATATGAATATAACTGTAACATTTGTAAATGTGGTATGTATGTAAAATTAGTGCAAAGCAGGTATACAAAAACAAGTTATTTCAATGACACTCATTATTAGTGGTGGTTAATAAAGGGGTGCTGGAGACAAACTCCTTTGGCTTAAATCCTGGCACCGATAGGATTCAATGAACTGATGTAGGTAAAGTGCTGACAACAGTATCTGATATTAATGTATCATAAGCGCATATGGATTAGCTATTATGATTATGACTATGTGCCAGATATTCTTCTAAAGACTAGGAATACTAGACTACTACTGACAAGATCCCTGAACTCACACAGTTTATATCGTACTGGAGGTTGTAATAAGGGGGAGAGACAGACAAGCAAATAAACATATAACAGGTAATGATAAGCACTAAAATCAATGACAAGTGAATAAAAATAAGGATGGGGGACATGGGGAATGCTAGTGCAGACAAGTTAATAATGGAAGGCTCTCCCTTGAGAAGCAACACAGAGGAAAATAATAGGAAAGGCCTCATCTGAGCAGGAAGATACAAGGTGTGTTAAGGGAACAGCAAAGGATCCAGTGCCACGGGAGTGAAATGGGGAAAGACGCGGGTGACAAGATATGATGTTGGGTATTGCAAGGTTCCCGATCATGCAGGGCCTTAGAGACCCTGTCAGAACATAGGATTTTACTTTTGAGTCGGAAGGGAAACAATTGTAGGGCTTTATCACAAGACTGACAAAACTGGACTAGCATTTAAAGTGAGTCACTCAGGGAAGGACTTCTACAGAATTATTTGATTTCAAGGTTTCCTCAATTTTATCATTCTGATAGAAACAGAAGAACATTTAAGTCTGGAAAATGGAAACAATACATCATAATGGTAGACTGTAGCATTCTGACTGCCTAAAGGAGGCTGTACATTGAAGCCCAATAACAAAGGCACTACAATCCAACAAGCAAAACAATTCCTACAAGGGAGCATTCTGTGCTTGGTGGAGTTCATATACAACATGTGGCAAAGAAATACAGAAGCTTTGACAGTAGTTCTGGAATGTTAGGAGGAAAGGACAGTGAAGAATTAAGACTCCACAAAGAAATATTTGGGACACCAATACTGTCAGATCTGGGTTGGAAGGAGACTGGATGGGTACAGGGACCTGTATCATCAGTATGATTGACTCCTAGTGATGATGTTTGAATGTCACAAGTAAGTGTCCACAAAATAACCTAAGGCAAGGCATTACATAATGAGAAATTAAAATCTGAGCATTTCATGAACCAAAAGTCAAAGGAGAAATGAATCTGTTCCCAAATGGCCGTCTGTATAGATGTGAGCCATGGATTTTTCATGGAAGAACCAAACCAGGAATGTCAGTCACTGAGAAGGATGAGGAATGTCTTCTGTAGTAATACAAACTTCTGTATCAGGTTATTAAGCACTAAACTTACCTAGTCTTTATTCCAAAACCAAGCAGAAAGATAAAGAAAAAATAATAGAGGAAAAGAACAAAGAAAAAGAAGTGTGGGGAGTGACTTAAGATAAAAAACCATTTAATGAATCAAACTACTCACATTTAATCACAGCCCTGTTGATGGAATTCCAGGTATCTTCAGGAAAGCTAAGCAATGTTTAAAATGGTGACACTTTTCAAGAGCCAGTCTTGGCTTTGGCAAAGAAATGGTTATAACTGAAGATATGGAGCAGTATAGAAGAATTCAGATAGAAACCAAATCACTTGGAAAAGTCAGGCTCTTTTTTGTTGTTTTTGTTCATTGTAAAGGAACGTAAATTTAGTCTCCAACCCACAATCCCTCCTTTCCCCCAACTTCCCCAGAATCCTGCACAACCCATAGAAAGTAGAAAGGGTGCCAAAACAAACAGTGAGGGCTCAGCTCTGTGGATGGAGGGTAGGATGAGGAGCAAGACTGGCAGGCAGGCAAATGGAATCACTTTAGAGCAAGGCCACAAAATGGAGACTAAATAATCGGAGGACTTCCAGAATTCACAGAAAATGGGATATGCTTAGCAAAAATCACTGAAGAGCTTCCCTACTCCAACTCATTTCAAAAAAACACAAAAAAGCAATAAAGGTCAGGAGAAAATGAAACAAAGCAAACATACCTGCTCTGTTAACTGTCCTTAGTTAAAGCATAAAATACTCTCCTCCCTCTTCTCTTCTCCCAACCACCCAAGAACAGAAGAGCAAACTGGCAGCAACTCAGGTGAAAGACTTCAGCCTTCTAGCTACAAAGAGGGGAGATAGCAGACAATGGAACCGGTGATTCATTACAAAAGAATACACTCCAGAGCGGCCTGCTGCCACATGGACTCAGGGCACTATTTAAAGAAACAGCAACCCCTTTTCCAGCCCCCCTTATTCTTAACACCTTCCCTCTTTTCGGTTCAGATGGAAAACAGATTTTGAAGAAAATGCCAGCAAAGCACCGAGCTGTCCAAAAAAGGAAGGGCTTTGTGTTCCACCGACGCTGGCAGCCTTAGGCCATAGTAGAGTACAAAAATTTGCTTTCACATCCATACTGTAAAATCTTTTCCTCTCTGTCTAATGTAATTTTTCTCTCAACAATAAACAGTATAACTGAGTCTGAATCTGGCTAAACATTCTTTATTACTAATTAGAGGTGAGGTCATCTGCAACTTTTTCTAATTTCATACTTAATACCAGAATGATTTCTCTTTTCTTTTGACTCTACCTTATTTTCATAGATGTCAGAAGCTGCAATAATTTTTTAACACGTAAATCAAATTAAGAGGGACCTCCCTGAAAAGCTCCTATAACAAAAAGCTCCTACAGTACATGAAGAACAAATAAATTTATTCTTAAAAATGTCACATGAGCATATCTGTTCATTGTATTAGAATTTTGTCACTAAATTGCCATGTATTAAAGAAAAGCAATTTGACTTATTATAAGTGACAGAGTTGTTTCCTAAAACCAAAAATGGCCATATCAAACAAAAACAAACATAATATAAAAAAGCACACACTGGGAAAAGTCTGACATAGATCTAGTAATATATGATAAAAATGTCACCCACTGAAAGCCCTTCTTCCACCAACTTAGTGGTAAGAAGCACACGACGTGAAGATGCACAGAACCGAGATAGCAAACTAGTGAAAAGATATCTCTTTCTCTCTTGTAGTACACTAGTCAAGACACTAAATACTATAGCAAACCATTTAACTGTGACAGCCCATCCCTAACCAGTATAGACAGTTTATACTGAAAAAGCTTATGAAACAGATCATTATGAAGTGCTGGGATCAGGTGTTCGGTTCAAAAGAACCAAACACACACACACACACACACACACACACACACACACACAAAAGAAAATTGAAACAAAAGCATATTTGGGCTCAACGACTATTTCCTTTGATTTTGTATTCTAGATCACTAACAACTATGTACATTATTACATTAACACAGACAGTGTATACCCCTCCCCATACTGGAATAACTAAAAATTCTCAAATTTCACATTCTATCTTTTCCTGTTATATAAATTCAGAATGAGCAAAAATATGCTACTTCTTTCCTTCAGCATTCAGCATATCCTGAGAAAACATAATAATTTAAATCTATCATAATTCTCAACTACCCAAAAAAACACTCTTTCCATTTCCCATTTATTTCTTAAACTTTATTTCTAAAATTACAGTTTCCTTAAATACTGATGATTTAAGACCACCGTATTAAGTGTGCATGAGCATCTACAATCTAATTTGTGCTCACACATACCTACAAAATCCTCTAGAAATTAGAGGGAAATATTCTGAGAGGCCGTGGAAAACTATATGATAAAAAAATTCCTAGTTTAGATAATGCTTTCAGTGACCTAAAAATACATAATGAAAAGTGAAGTCACTGAAAAGCCTTCAGTAACAGCTGAGAAAGAAGAGAGCCATTACCCTCTAATATTGCCGGTTAACGCAATGAGAACTGGAAGGTTAAACAAGTATTATCTCCCAAGCAACGAAGAGAATCTAGAAATAGGTTTTCTCAAAAAAAAAAAAAAAGTAGAAGAAAAATATCTCAAAGGTCTTTCCACTTTCCAAAAAGAGAGGCTTCTTGATAATCTCCAAACTCAGATCTGATGGGAGAAAAAAAATCACTTTGGAAGCATATATCCTTTGAAACTTCTCTTTCCTCTGAGTTATGATGGGTAATCCCCCTACAGGTTTCCTTCCTTCCAAACTGCACTGCAGGGCATTATATAACATTTAACAGAATAAGATTCCAGCTCCTAGAAGAAGCATGCCTCTTTCCTGCTAGCTAGCTCACTTTCTCGCCCTCCAGTGGTGACTTGGAAAGGAAAGAAGAGAGAGGGGGGGGGGGGGGGGATGACCCATCTCCTTAAAAGGAAAGCACTGTCCAGTGATGAAATTTCCCTACTGAACATTAAAACCTAGAGTGAAATTGATCTTATGTCTGAGACTAAAGGGTTTGAGTTTTCCAAAATGTGAATTATTTCTCATTGATAAATTACAGCCTTGTGATTCCCTCCCAATCTATACATACAGGAAAAAGGGGGAGAGGACTATATAGAATGGTGAGAACAAGAAAAATAGCTTGGGGTGGGGAGCCTGTGGAAGAGCATTCACCTTCCCATTTGTCAGGAATGACTTGCTAAACTGCAGAGGAGACACTGGCTGGCAAAATCGTGAAGCAGAGAGAAGAGAGGAGAGCTACATCTTCCATTTCCTCCTCCCTCTCCTTTGAACGTCTTTTAAAGCCGAGTGATTGTCATTTACACATTCAGATTTGTTCTCCTGTCAGGGCAAATTCTGCCTGCCTATGCCACACCTGGATGTGTGTCTGAGTTCCTACTAAAAATATTCTTTGCCATTAACAAAGTCATGGAAATGAAACTCTTTCCGAACCTACATTTTAAATAAGCAGTTTAGAGTAAAGGCAGCAAAATTGCAATTCCACAGCCAATCCTGAGAAAGCAAAGTGAAGCAGGAATCAGATTTCCCTATAACACAAATTCTTCTGCAATTCTCAAAAGGAAGTCACTCCCCCTCCCTTGTTTTTGGCAATCTACAAGAATCTCTTCTACCTCTGCAGTCTCTCCCTCCCTCCCTCTTCTCAGAACCAAGACAAAGAGGTAGACAAATCCCCACAGGGTCTTTCCTGGGCTACAGCTGCACAGAACAGGAAACAGGAATCTGCTATGGAGCTGAGAGGGAGGAGGAGAAAAAAGGATATGGGATTGGATACACAACACACTGTGGTCTGTACCAACACTTTCCAACTGATAACAATAAAGCTAGTTTTTTCTAAGGAGATAATAATAATTAAAACTCTGCTTGCTATACTCCACTCACAAACCTTTACTTAGATCCCAGAAAGGAGAAAACAAACATGCCGAGAACGCACAAATCTTACCTGAGTTACCATTTTCTTTTTCTCCATAAACAAAATGGAACAGATGATAAACCCTTCAAAGCAGCGGTGCTGGGGCGCACCTCCGTGGCTTTCTTTTCCACCCCCCCTCCCCCCCAAGCTAGCTATTTAAGGGTGGGTAATAGACCTCCCTTTATATCGTTTTCCTTTCTTTTCTTTCTAGTGTTTCTTCCTTTCTTTTCTCTTCCTCTCTGGCAGTCTCTCCCCCTCCTTTCTCCAGCTCCCTCCCATATCTCAGGCAGATGGCTGAAGGAAGCCCCACCCCTGAATGCCTAAGGTAATTAATCAGAGCAGAGCCCCACCTCTTCCTCCTCCCCCCACCTCTCCCAGCAGGCTGACAGCTCCCAACTCCAGAAGCAGGCCTGCTACAGAATGGCAGTTTGGCCTGTGCTTTGCTTAGCTTTGCGCACGCGTGTGCGTGTTTGTCTGTGTGTGTAGGGGAAGGAGGAGGAGAGTGAGGGAAGGGAAGGCGTCATGTGCTGGCATATTTTAAGGATACGATGATGGCATTAATGATACTGCACTGGAAGCGTTCATCACAACTTACTGAAGTTAATACAGATTTAAGAGATTACTGTCGAACATCTGATAACCAAAGAAAAATTTTTTAAAATTTTTACCAGCTGAGGATGAGCTGAGGATGTGGCTCAGTGATGGAGTGCTTGGGTAGCATGCCTAAGTCCCTGGGTTTAATTCCCACCACCAAAAAACCAAACCAAAACAAACAAAAACTACTAATATGCAGTTTATAGACACATTTGATTTAATGAAAAAAATAATAAATTGACAAGCTACTCAATGATAACTGACAGGAAGGTTTTCAAGGAACAGAAACATGTAAAAATTTGCATGCCCAGGGAAGAGCAAATAAGCCTAATAAGGGTAAAGGGCTAAAAGAGAGGAAGGAGGTCATTTAAATGCTTATTTTTCCTTACTGTAACAAACTTGAGGGTTCTAGAGACACCAAGGTAGCTCACAGCTACACTTCCCGCTACTCGGGGGGGCTGCAGCAGGTCTGTGTAACACAGACTATCTTAAAAAAAAAAAAAAAACACCTGGCGATTCTAACATGTATCTATAAATATGACCCCTTAAGAAACTAAAAATGTTCACAAATTTGACTGCTTAAAGCTTCCAATTTGGTTTTAAAATTTTGGTTAACAAGAAATTCACCCTTTGTATTTCCCAGACTTCTGTGTTTCAGTTTCTAGTAAAAAGGAAAAAAAAAACCTTTCTTTTATTTTTGACACACTGGCATCTGTGTCATCATTGTAATTAGTAACTGTTACTATAGAGTGCTATAAATACAGAAGGTTTAGGAGAATATTTATTGAACGCAAAAGCTTCTTTAAGGTTTTCTCATTACAATCATATAATGAAAAAAAATCAAAGATGACATTCAGTATACAAGTCTTGGTCTAAATTCTGCCCACTGCTAGTAATATTAGGAAAGTCTTTAATTTCTAAATATAAATTCCATAATCTCCTGACTCTGCATATTAAACACTCAAAATTACATGAATATGATTTTTGCTGTTTGTCTCATAAAAATTAAATTTCCTAATTTTTTTGGTATTCTGATAGGATCCCATCCTAAAGGACAACATACTTTAGTTCTGCTAAATTTATGTTAATATCTCTAATAGACTACCAAACAGTCAAATAGATTAATTCCAAACTTAAGCTTTTTATTTTAGAAACAAATAAAGGAATCAAAATTTAAAACCGGTAACCACAATGAGAACACATAATTTTTTGCTCTCTCTGAGGACTGTTTGGCACAATGCAGAACCAGGCTCTTTAAAATTCACTGCATAATACTACTGGTTGGTACTTTGCCAATGCAACATCACATTCTCCCCTAAATAATCATTTTAACAATTCCAAAAAGAACACAAGAACTATAAAACCATCTATAGAGCTGGGAGAAATTGGTACAACCTTAGCTAGTTTCTGAATACCTTTGTCACATGCTATTCAGCATTTAACAGGTATCAGATAATCCATTACATATAAAAATATGTAAAAAAGAATGGCATCTTCACATATTAGAAAAAAATTACAAGAAAATGAATAGATCGGTACTAGGTCTGTTCTTATTTAATATTTTTAGAAATACTCTGGGAGACAGAACATTTAGTGCTCTCAGAATGTGCAACTGAAAGACCAACTAGAAGGAGATAAAATGTAGTCAAAAAGATTTTTAAAGACAAAGTGGGCCAGGGATGTAGCTCAGTGGTGCCGGACCTGCCTGGCAAGCACAAGGTCCTGAGTTCGATTCCCAGTATAACCAAAAAACAAACAAACAAACAAAAAAAGACAAAGTGAGTAAGCAGGAAGAGAATAGGTGAGTTTCACTGACAGCAGTGTGCTTTTGAAAAAAATATAAATCATATGTATGGGATAATTGTGTTTTCAGTTCTAATGAATGAGCTAAACCTACAAATCACTGCACACTATTTTCTGAATCCACTAGTCCATTATACCTCTCTTGGCAAAAACCTCAAGCACCAAGAAGATAGCCTCTCCCTCAGGCCTCCCATTCCAACCCTTAGAAAGGCCACAGCTACCTTTATGCTGTGATTACAGCCTCCAGGTATCATGAGAAGACACTGGGCCTCAAATGAAGGATTTCCACATGCACAAGTCTAGCACTAGGATAAGGGTTTCCTTGAGCCTCAGGATTCATGCTGAACTTCTACCCTTAAGACCAATATTGTACAACACAAATGATAGCCTTAAAAATTCACTACCACAAGAAAAAGATGGTATGCGCTAAAAATAAAAATATCAAATAATTTTTATAAACTCACCAAATAATAAAATCATAGTGAGCACTGGACAATGAAACTCTAAAGTGTGTCTCTGACTTTAAAAGGCTGGCAAGAGAGGGCCCAAGAGAAAAGAAAAGTGCAACTGAACAGCCTGGGTCTGACTCAGCAAAATAACTGGAGTCCCCTAGTGGCTGGATATGCCCAGTAATGTATAAAGAAGTCATTTCAGCATTTTAGGGCATTTCCTTCCCTCCTTCCCTCCTTCCCTGCTTGCTTACTACCTCCCTCCCTTCCTTTTCTCTCTCCCTTTCTCTCCATCCACGTGGAGCGGGGGGGGGGGGGGGACCGACAAGTGAGAGTTGGCTGGGGATGTGGGTAGGCAAACTACAATTGTCAGCTAAGAGAAACCATGTCTACCTTTGTGGGTCAACCCCCAGTTTTCAGCAGTATGCTTGGGACATGGTAGGTACTCAAGAAGTATCTGCTCAATAAAACAAAGGGGAAAGGTAGTTCCACTTGTCTCAATTCCTTGATTGTTTCTCAATGTTTCATGTACTCTCCAGAACCCCCAGCTTCCTTTCCTCCATACTATTCAAATGAAATTTCTCTTACTGAAGTCACCAAATAACTTCCAAATGAGAGCCAAGCTCAAAGAACATTTTTTATCTTCTTTGACTTATCTGTGCATTCTTTTCTTTGGGAAACTTAACTCAGCATCAAATAATACCAGTCTTTCCTGGTTTCTCTTTCTCCCTGCTCATGCCCTTCTCTTATTCTTCCACTGCCAGTCTGTGAATGCTGCTGTCCCTTGAGATGCCGTTCTTAGACTTCTTCTTACTGAAAACCATAAGTTCTTCACCAGGTGCATGTCCTCACATAGGCATACTAATGGAAATTTTTCTTACGTGCCTTTCTCTACAAAGAAGACCCACAGTACTCATTAGATTCTCAAAAGGGCCCAAACCTCAAAGGTGATGTTACCAACCACCCTTGCTTTAGATGTTCTAACTCATTCTGTCATTTCAGTTACCCCCTATTCACCCTGATGGCCCCACATTTATACTTCCAGCCTGTATCTTTCCCAAGCTGCAAAACACAACATCCAACTGCCAAATAATGATCAACTCCATTTTTTAAAACTACAAATTTAAGAGTCCAAAACTAGATTAAATTCTCAAAACTGAATCAATTCATTTAACAACTATTATGTTCCAAGTATGACCCTGGGCACCAGGGAAAAACAGTGCTGGGCAAGAGATATTAAAGCCCCTATATATGTGAAGCTTAGATTCTGCCATTCATTCTATGATGTCTGTTTTCCAGGTGAATGGTTAAACTTCATAACAGCTACCACTTCTTGAGAATTCACTCTGAGATGTCTTCTGATTAGGCAACTACATAGCTCATTTCATTTTCATGACAATTATGAAATATTTTCATCTCCTTTTTGGGATGAGGGAACTAAGCTAGGTGACGGTAACTATCATGCCCAAAGCACTGAAGCCAGCAAGCTGCAAAACTCTGAAACTCAAATGTGACAGGCTCCTCATATTCAACACCACACCAAATCTGAAGCAAGCCTTTTGATTTCTTTCCATCTGCTCTTTCTTTCTACCTCTATCACCACAAATTCAATCTGACCTTTTTATTCTGTATCTAGGTCCTACTTGTCTCTATCTCCAGTCTACCACTCTTCCTATCCAAGATATCATTACTGTCAGAGTGATCTTTTGAAATGTAAATCTCATTATGTCACTTTGCTGAATAATATCCTCTACCATTTCTCATACTCTAACAGCCAGGAAAAATACTGATTCTTTTTTTTTGGTACCTGGGATCGAACTTGGGTCCTTGCGCTTGCACAGCAGGCGGTGAAACCACTGAGCCAAATCCCTGGCCAGGAAAAATACTGATTCTTAAACACAAAATTAAAACATAATCTGGCTCCAGAATACCTGTCGAGTCACTACTCACCTCCCACCACTCCTTTTCCCTGCTCCTGCCACAATGAACTAACTGATGTTAATTCCTCAACATCACCATGTTTCTGTTCTTACTCCCTTGAATATGGCCTTCTGTTTGGCTAATCCACCCTTCAAGATTTACTTCAGGGATCCAGAAAACCCTGCTCCTATACCTGTGCTAGGTGTACTTCTTAATCATGTGCATACTTTACTTTAGCACCTGCCGGGAATTTAACTCAGTGGAGCTTTGCCTCCCTTGAAAGCGCAAGGTCCTGAGTTCTATACCAAGTAACAACAACAACAAAAAAGTAAACTTTACTTTAGCACCTAATCCATGGGACATAAATGGAGCCCTTATTTCCTCGAATTCTGACTAGCGGTCTAAGGGCAGAAATCATGTTTTACATCATATCCCAGAAGAGTGTTTTTTGTTTTTTGTTGGGGCAGGGGGGAGTACTGAGAATTGAATCCAGGAACACTCTGTCACTAAGCTACACGCCCAGCCTTTTTTATTTTTCATTTTGAGACAGGTTCTTGCCAAGTTGCCTAGACTGGCCCTGAACTTGCCATCCTTCTGCCTCAGCTTCCTGAGTAGCTGGGATTACAGGCAGGCACCACTGGGCCTGGCCATACTGTAGTTTTTAACCTAGTTCTTGAATGCACTGTAAATGAAAAAAAAATGTTGAGATCAAACAATAATGTCTTGATTTCTATCTTTAGCTATTATTTAGGCATACATGGGTACATAATGAAGCGTTATCTTTGTAGTTATTAAAATACTATTTCTATTAAATATTAAAAGCATTATTTCTTTTGAGCGTGTGCTTGGAAATATCTTCAAATTTATCGATTTATGGGGCCGGGGATTTAGCTCAGTGGTTTTGCCGCCTGCTGTGGAAGTGCAAAGACCGGAATTCGATCACGGGCACCAAAAAAAAAAAGTATCATTTATTTCAGTATCTTCTGGAAAGGTGAAGAGTAAAAGAAGGTGTACAAAGATTGGAAAAAGACTTCACTTTCAACTTTATTAGAATAGTTCAGATACTAGACAGAATAATACCCACTAATTAAAAAAGACACCTCACAGTATTATATGTCCTTACTCTTCACAATTTTATAGTAATGACTCAACTTCCTTACCTTCCACCCACATACCAGTAATGCTGTGAAAGCAGATCCAACAGTTCCTACCTAGAAGCAGGGCTTGCTCATGCTTTCCCAGGCTACCTCTGACACTCAAGTAAAAAGCAACGTTAAGGGCGCAGCATTTCCTGCAATAATAAAAAAGCTCTTCACAGCACACCCCCACAAAATAACCCTAAGTGTAAGTAATGATTTACCCCAACAGATATTAAATACTTTTCCCTCAGCATCTCTAATACAACACTACTTTAATATCCTTTGGCTCAACCTTCCCTTTAATGCAAATGAAGGCAAATTTGACCTAACTTTATACCTTTGCTTCTTTTTTCTAGTTTAGGCAGTTTAGTTATATAGAGAAACTATTAAAATGGGTGGGAGAGGGGTAAATCTTGTATATTTATTTTTTTTAATTCTCATATTTTATTTCTTGCCCTCTAAAATCCAATCTTCAGAACAATACCACAAATAATATATACCAAGACAGTGATAACACTGGGCATGGTGGTACATGCCTGTAATCCCAGCACTTGGGAGGCTGAGATAGGAGGATCAACGTGAGTTCAAGGCCAGCCTGGGCTACATAGTGAGTAAAAGGTTAATCTGAACCACATAGTGAAACCCTATCTCAAAAAATAAGGCCAGGAAATAAAGTATTACTTCAGAAATTATTATATGGCTTTGGGTAACTTACTCTCATCTCTATAAGATATAATACATACTTCTAATATTTATAAGACATCCCAAACCCTAGACAATTAGAGTCATTTATACAAGCGAAATTATGTATGTATTTTCTGTATTCTGTGAAAAATTAAGTAAAAGGTTCTCAGACAAGTATTAAAAGGGATGGGATGTAAATAAATGTATCAATAACTGAATTTTTAAGAAAATAATACATGATTAACCTATGAAAACTAAAGTGTACTGTTTCTCTAATCTGAAATGTGCCACACCTCTATAATTAAATTACTGAAAGATTTTGTTGGCTTGTTTATTGCTGTATTCATGTGCCTAGCATAGTAACTGACATTTGTTAGCTTTTCAAATCTCACTTGCCATACAATGAACTAATTCAGAATGAGATGGAATATATATTTTCCCATAAAGAACTGGATAGCCTTTGAGTTAATTCATTTTCCAGCATTCTATACACTCAAGCATACATACCTCAACAATACCTTTCAGATATGTAATTTTCTGTTTCTCAATCTTCCCAAAGCCTAACATCCATAAGCTGTCCTTGGCTGTCCTAAATCCCCAAATCAGCACACTTCGTTATACTCCAATAACTTAAGAACCCATTTCCTCTTCCCCAACTACTACACTGTCACCTGAGTAACAAGGTAAGGAGTCTATTATCATATACAAAAAGTGATAGTCGACAACACCTCTACTGCAACAAGAGTTACATTTTAACCATCCAGTGAAAGATGGTAAATCCAAGAATATCTGTAAGAATAATTTAAGGAGTTTCTCAGATTTTTCTGGGTAGCAAAATTACACTCAATTATCTCTTAAGTCATATCTAAAGCCCCTATCTGTTTATTCTGCCTGTATTTTAAACTGATTTGGTCTACATAAGGTTCTGAAAACACTGTAACTAATAAATTTTAATTGTACACTCTTAAGACAGGCATGATTTTATTAACAATAAGAGCAATGAAAGACTATGTAAAACTCTTTATTGCCTTCTGCTGAAAATAATTTTCATTGTCTCAACACTAGCAATTCTAGAAATACTCAATAAAAAAATGGGTGCAGATCCCTTAAAATATTCAACTATGTTAATAATTTTCACACAACTATAAGTATTATGTAATGAGGAGCTTTGATTTAACTAAATACTACATAAGTATCTAACAAATTAAAAAGAATCTTTTGTAGCCACAGTTAAAAGTTTGTGTAGCACATAACAATCTATTACTCATTTGGAAATGCACTGAAATAAAACTTACTTTAACAAAATTAATAAATAAGACTATAAAATGGCTTTGGATCCTTCAATTTAAAATTGTTTTTTCAATCCCATTTGATGTGGAGGAATGGAGAACACATGCTTAGATTTTAGTATCACATTACCAGCATTTGTAAGCTACCTTAATTTCAGATAGAATAAAGCTACTAAATGGAGCAAAGCAAAGAAAGTGTATTTTTAAATACTGAGTACTGCATTTACCACTACTAAATCTTAATGACCAAAAAGATGTGAGCTGGCTAACTCATCTTACCAAGAATGAATAAAATTTCACTGCAAAAGACTTTATAAAAACCATACTGTAATTTCTGAAAGGGAACTCTAATCCTCTCTGTAACTGGAGGGTGAGGTTAATCTTCTGCCTCAAATAATTTATTTATACACTATAATTATTTTGTATATGGTTCCAATATCTCAACTCTCTTGGCAAACACTTACTTTTTCAACTTTTCCCTCAGACAATTTATGTTTATTAGTTATAAGTTCCACATTTGTTAATAGGGTCTCAGAAATTTACTGTCCTTGGATACTTGTCAAGAACCTTTACTTGCAAGAAGATCAGCTTTTAACCTAGTGTCATGACACTTTTAACCTTAAGCTGTTAGAAGACCAATCCACTGTTTATAGTAAAGTTCACAGATAAATGAAATCTACAAATACATTAAAACCTCATTATGGTATATGTAATATGCTTTTATTTGAATAATCACAAATAATGAAAGCAGCAGTTATACAATTAATAAAGAACATGTTAATACAGACCAATGTGAGAATACGGCTAAAGAAAAAACATAACCACAAACGCTCCTATACAATCCCAGCACTGTTATCTTTTAGTGAGTGAGACATGTGAGTTTACTCTGGAGAGCTGACCCAACAGGTCCAACTCAGAACAGCACAATTTAGCCTGTTGGCCTCAAACCTGTACTGAGATGTGCTAGTCTATCACTTCTGTTGACCCTATGCTTTCCTACCTAATCCACAACTTAGGTGCTATTAGACAGAAATAGCTACTTAAAAGGAAATAATAATAATGAAGGGCCATGAAAGCCCAAACTAAAAAACTGAGAAAACAAATAGTATCTATAATTCAGAATTAATTGTATTCACTTTTTATTTTTCTATTCTAGGTTTTCAGCACAATTACCGTTTCAAAGAATTATGACATGTGAGAGAGACCATCAGATCCAAGCCCTTCCTTTTATAGGAAAAATGAAGTCAAGAAAAATGAAGTTATTTGAGTATGAACACAGAAGTGATTAACTACTATGGCTGGAACTAGAATCCAGGACTCTTAACTTTACATACTACACCCTTACTAATTTAAAGGCAAACAGAAACTCAGAAAAATGCTTTATAGTGGCCTAGTATTTTGATTCCAGATTTCAACAAGTTAATAATTAAAATGACACTAATTCCATCTCAAAATGGCCTAAAATGTTAGCCTAAAATAGTCTACAGGGGAGAAAATATCCACTATCATATATTACTTTTCTGAAAATTACTAAACATTTGAAAACTGCTATCTGTGCCTCTCATCGGTCCAGAAAAGAAGCCTTTATAAAAGTTTACTATAATACGGTAACTTGGTTATGTTACATTTATATCACCCATCTCATCCAATTTAAAACACACACACACATGAAGCGTGTGAGCATGCACACATACATACACAACTCACATGAGAATTTGAAGTTTCAGAGCGTCTACAGTTGAAAGTCAACCACCCCCATCTGGCCACCAACACTATGAAATTTAAATCTCCTACTATAGCAAATCAGTAAAAAAATCTCGGTAAATCTATGTCCTGAAGGGTACAAGATCAAACAAGAGAAAGTCTGTAAGTATTTAATTCCCCATAAAACCTTCACATTGATAAAATAGTATTTAGAAAAAAGTATAACCCTTAGCTTACCTGCACAACAGGATATTGATAATCCATACAATATATACCATACATAGCAAAGGGGAAAAGAAATGTCAGATAAGGACTGTACCAAAAACGCCTAAGTTTTTGCCTTGATTTGGCTGTCCTGTCCAAAAGAACCAGGAGCACCAAAAAATCCTTGGCTGACTTCCAGTCTACGCAGATAGGTACGCTGGCTCAGCTGATGAAGTCGGAGCTTGGTTCAGACCAAGCTTCCCCCACAACAAGATTCAGCAATACAGAGATGTTCAAGGACAAGCAAAAAGCTCCAATTGAGTTATAGTCTGAAAAGTGCACCAGATTTGCTATTACTGTTGGTTTTAAACTGAAAACTTCATCTGAAACTCAAGACGCAGAGAATAACAGTCAGGGAAGGAACATGGGCTCCTTAAAGTGGCACACAAAAACAGTAGGAAGCACAAGGTACCCAGGAGCCAAAATAATATATATGTTTCAGGCTTTTAGTGTGTCAGAGGAAAATAGTTCCAAGCCAGGACATGGAAAGAAAGGCAGATGGGACTGTGTTATTTCTCTATTCCTTCTCGGTGGAACACGCACGCGCAGACACACACACACACGCACACGCGTGCACACACATACACCCTTCTCACTGTCTCCAGCAGAGACAGGTGTTAGGATTAACAGCATAAACTCTTCTGCCACGGAAAGAAATGGGAGAAAAAAGTCAGACTGATACATGTGGTAAAGGGATCCCTTTCATGACACTGTATGTTTTTGTATCATTTAACACCCCCCTCACTGTGCTTTAACAGAAGCTAGGACAGCTGGCAGGATCAGCACTAGAAAAGAAGAAGGTGGCCCCAACTCTGAGGCAATATGAGTCCACTGGAGGCCTTCAGATATGCAGGGTACACTTTCTCAGCTGTTCCAATCAAACATGGAGGGATTAACTCCAGCTGCCTGCAAAAAGGTGGGGGTGGAAAGGTCTTTTCAGAAAAGCCAGTTGCTTTTTCCCTTTTAGGAAGTGGCTATACCCACCCTGCCATTATATACAAACACACATGTGCACACATATTTCTATAACTGATATTAAAAGCAGTAACAAACATGAACAGGTGTCTGTTCGGTCTGACAGCGTCCCGCAGTTTATGGAGTTGGTTTTCTGAGCCTAATTGGCCTATCTATAATAAAGGGAACTGCTAAGTAATTCTCAGAAAATAAGATACACAATCAGTTGAAAGTGAAAATAGTTAACTAAGAGACACGAGTTATAACTACTGCTCTTAAGACATTTCTCTATTTGGAATAAGCATTCAAAAGTTCAAAATGATAAATAATTTTAAATTTGTCTGGAGGCTATGACCTCCTAATCTTGGAAAGCCAATGATACTATTACATGTGTTTGTTGGATTAAACACAACTGTGAGAGTCTATGTATGCCCCCACCTGCCTTCAGTGCAATTTTTCTCCTTTTATGGTCATTGTAATTTATTTTAGGATTGTTCAAAAAAAATTGTCTTTTAAGGATCAAAATGGCTTTAGCATGGGCCAGAGATTTAGCTCAGTGGTTTCGCTGCCTGCTGCGCAAGCCCAAGGACCCAAGTTCGATACCCAGTACCAAAAAAAAAAAAAAAAATGGCTGTAGCACATCTAAGGATAGCCCTCTTGGTTAAACATTTACCTTAAATCATTTCTAACAGATTAGGAGGACCATACAACATACCAGATTACATTCAGATTGTTGGTACTGATTATCTATGTATTACACATGTGGAACAAGAATAAATCAATTCAGTGTAACTAGAAAACAACTACTGGATATTTATTATACACAAAGTGTTATGCTAAGAACTACTGGTAGAGAAACAAAACAGAAAATCCTCTTGTAAAGGGAGAAAGAAATCAGTACACAGGAAAAATCAAAAGGAAAAACAATGCAATGGCACAAAATTAAACAATGCAAGCAAAGTTTAATTTCATGTATGGAATAACATTTTTAAAAGTTGCTCATAATGAACACTTTTATAGTCTCATTATCCTTCCACTAAAACTATAAAGACCCTGCTTTGCCAATTCTTAACAATTATCAGAATCTCATAACATCTTAGATTTGATTGGCCACATCTAAGGCCTGTGACATATATTCTAACTGTCCCTTAAAAAGCTATTAAAGTGGTAATTAAAAAATAACAAAAGGGGTTTGGAGTAGCTCAGTAAAAGAAGGTTTGCCTAGCATCTCAGGGCTCTGGGTTCTATCTTTCACACAGAGAAAAGCAAAAATTAAGAAAGAAAAGGAATAACAACAGAAATGTTGCTGCAAAAAAACCTTACACTACATTTCCTCTTCAAATCAAATAATTCTTCAATCTTTTTTTCTTTTTTTTGGTACCAGGGATCGAACTCTGAACCTTGCGCTTGGGAGGAAGGCGGCAGAACCACTGAGCTAAATCCCTGGCCCTATTCTTCAATCTTTCATTTCATACATAGCAGTACTGGTCAGATGTACATTTGTAAACTTGAATCATTTTTTGTCTTTCCTAAAACAACTGACATAATTTAAGTCTGCAAGTGGTCCCCAAATATACTGGAGGGGGCTGCTGCACCAAGTAAATGTCTGGAGATTTAAATTCTTCTTTAGGATAAATTCATTCACACAATGTGAATAGAAGTGACCAATGTATTACTAAGTTAAAAAAAATTATGTTCCCGAATAATGTGTAGAGCACAATTCCAGATTTGTAAATAAAATCATGAAAGTATGCATGTATATATCCATGTGTATGGGAATCAATAAACTATATATGAAATTAGTAAGCTTTATAAGTCACATGTAAGTTACATATGTATGTATATGAGCATATATAACTTATTGGTTGACAGATACACCAATATATGCCAATATACTACATATATATATAACAATAATGTCACATATATGAATACAACATACATATACCTACACACAATATTCCTCTCTTGCTCAAAAATACGCATAAAACAAGACCAGTGCCTCTGAATTGGTTTTTACTTTACCACTTGAGTTATAAATTCATAATTTGCTCAAATATATATAAATTAGCAATTACTGCTTATCATTTATCTTGTTAAAAGTTTAAGGGACCAAAACAAATCTTACATTCAGTATAAGTACTTTCAAAATCAATAATTTTCTCTCAGTCTCTATATTACACTATTACATTTGGTTTATCCAACATGCTGGCACAACTATAAACTCTCACTTATAATTGAGAGATAAACAATATCAATCAGACATCTTACCTAGGTTCTGCCCAAAGCATACCAAAGTCTAGCATAAATAGTCCTTCAGAAAAATTGCAAAATAATCCAATATTTGAATAACTTCCTAAATGTCATGCTGCTTTTTACCTACCACTTTCTATAAAAAAGAACCTAGACTGGAATAATTTAAAAATCAATGATACAGTCAAACCAAAATCCTAAAAAATATTCACAGAATACAAAGTACACTGCAAAAAAAAAAATCAAATGACAAATGTTAGGGTTGAAGAGTCTCCCTCTCTCTCCCCTCTTCCCTCCTCTCCCCCCCACCTTTTCCTGCTATAGTCTTTGCAGAATAATATTGCCTTGGTCATTAACAGCACAGATTCCATGCATAAATCAGAAGCTTGACATTACTGTTTCAGTATTTTGTCCCATTATCAATGTAACTTGAAAAACAGAGGCTGGGTGTGGTGGTACATACCTAAGTCCCAGCTACTCAGGAGGCTGAGACAAGAAAATCACTTGAGCCTAAAAGTTTGAAACCAGACTGGGCAAAATTTCAAGACTCTGTCTCACAAAGGAAAAAACAAAACACTCTGTCTCAAGGAGGCGAAAAAAAAAAAAAATCCAACACAGAAATTACTACTAAATGCTTTTCTCCCTCAGAACAATCAGACTGGACATTTCCTTTAAATTTTAAATCTGTTCCAAATGCCCATCAACTGGAGACTGGATAAAGAAAACTTTTTTTTATATAAAATGGAGTACTACTCAGCCATAAAAAATGAAAAATTAGAGATATTTATTGCTAAATGGATGCACACTGAGGCAATACTTTTAAATGAAATAAACAGGACACACAGAATGTGTAAATACCGAATAGTTTCTCTAGTGTGTGAAACTTTAAGTGTAAATAAGGACTAAAAGGTATAATAGATAACGTGAAATAGGAAGAAAAGGGGCAAAAGGGGCAAAAGGGAAGGGGAAGTGGGAGCGGTAGGGGTAGGGGAAAGGAAAGAAGGGAATGGAATTAACAGGACAAAATGAAAAAACGGAAACAAAGTCTTTATAAATAGGGAGGGATAGAGGGGCTGAAGGGAGGTCAGGGGAAGAGGGAAAAAATAAGAACCAAGAGAGATTATGTAAAAGTGCAAATTTCCAATGATGAATGTCATTATATTGTATACCTAAAATGTACCAATAAAAGAAAATTTTTTTTAAAATTTTTAAATGCTGTTATATTCACTCAGAAATTCCAGAAATAAAAAGACCGATTTTCCACAATGCAGTCATTTGCTGATGATGCCAATTTACCCCACGGGAAAGCATACACTTTGCAATACTATGAATGCTTTTATAGTATTAAAGATCGGGTATACTGATCATTTAGAAACATGGATACAGAAAATGGCCTTTCATGTACATGTATATACCTTTCATTAGCAGAGACTTGCACACCAATTCATTTTTCACTGTAAGTTTCAACATTAGGCAGAATATCCTATTATACAGAATGTGATAATGTCGAGGAAACAGACCTAAACCTAGAACTAGACCTAATATTTAAGAGTGAGCTACCTAGAAGTTATCATGAGATCTATGAAATTTAATTTTTGCTACGGATAAAGCAGACAATCCGCAAACAGCCCCATGCCAAAGGATATGGTTGGTGAAGAGTTATCTATGTCTATAATCCTTGAGATCACAAGACATACCAAGCACTGGGTAAGTTCAGTTGATCAAATTAACCATAGAAAATCTGAGATTCCTGTTCTTCCTTCTACTCTCTCATTCTTGTGTTTTAAAATCCCCTCTCCTTCCCTTCTGGTCATACCACATCCCGCAAAGTGTTCAAGGATGCTATTTATGCCTCAGGATAGAGTGCAACTACTGCAAATATTTCAGCTCTTAGGTATAAATTTGGTTTTAATAGCAATATTCTCAGAAGGTTCAAAGGTTGCTATGTACTAGGACAATACAGAACTTCAAAAAGAGACAGGGCTTAAGCTAAACAGATGAAGTTAGACTGCAGAAGGAGCAGAAAATATATGTGCAGGCAAAATATGTCATTAGAAACATGCAAGACTGATAGAGATCAATGTAGCCAGTCTACTTGACTGTGGGTGAACAGTGGCAAATGACAAGGAAAACAGGTTGAAATCATGTCCTATGAACTATGTATTTCTGATCTTACCTCTCTAAAGAAGGTTCAAGCTGGGTATGGTGGTACACACCTGTAATCCCAGTTCTTGGGAGGCTGAGGTAGGAGGATCGCCTCGAATTCAAGGCTAGCCTGGGCTACACAGTGAGTTCAGGACCAGCCTGAACTACACAGTGAGACCCTGTCTCCCAAGATAGAAAGTAAGTTAGTTTAAGAAGGAAAGGGCCAGGGATTTAGCTCAGCCTCACCATGCCTGCCTTGCAAGTACAAGGTCCTGAGTTCAATCTCTGGTACCAAAACAAAAAAAGAGGCAAAGAGTGCTACAAAAATAATATTTTATGAAAATGACTTTAGTGATTATAAGTAGGGAAAAGAGAACAATTTGAGGGTGAGTGATCAATTAGAGGCTAGTATTTTAACAGTCCATAGACTATTAATATAAAAAAAACACGCGAACAGTAGGAATAAAGAAGATGTAGATGTAGGAGACACGACAAAGTATCCACAGTAACTGGCGACTGTCTACATGGAGGGTATAAAAAAAGGGTAAGTAAATATAACACTAAGGTTCTAAGTCTGGCTGGATGGCCAAATAATTAACACTGCTAAAACAGAGAACCCAAAGCACAAACTGGTTTGAAGTTATGATAGGATATCCAACAGAAAATGTCTAACAAGCAATTAGAGCTTTGGGTGGCAGCTCTAGAGGAAGCTAGGGTTAGAGATGATGATCCAAAAGGAGGACAGAAGAATCAGCCAAAGCTGTCATGGGATTAAGATTTGTCTTCCACACCAACTTGGTCCACAGCAGTTAGTGAATATCAACCATGTAGTTTTTTTTTTTAAGTACCTTATATTAATAATACAGAAAAAAGAGAAAAAGATGGAGGGTCAAGGGAGAGAAAGATACACAAAGATAGAGGGCTGAGGGCTGAAAATAGAACCTTAAAGACTACTTCTAGAAGGCAGAAATAGCAACAGAGGATAAAAAGATTAAGCAGGACCCTGAACTATTCACAAAAGCCAGGACATTGTTACTTGTCTTCAATGCTGCATTCCTTATACTATGGAAGAGATTTCATAAAATGATTACAGGGATAAATGTATAACAAGGTCAAGCAGAAATATAGTAAGAGTAAAGATAATGAGAATTTAGAGAACAGTGAGCAAATTCAGCACATAAGAACTCAAGAGTTTTAAGAGAGCTATTTTAAAAATATAGGTAGAAAAACAGTAACAAAACTGATAAGCTTTGGGTCAGAATGAAAAGCAGACATGATGCCTACATATGAATGTTGACAAACCTTTTTATCTTGGGTTACTTCTTTGTTTTCCTAGTGGCAACGTACAAAAACAATTACTGATATATTCAACTACCCACTGTTGCCTCTTTCTAGGTGAATTTTTATTCTGAATTTTGCCTCTGTGCCTTTGATCACATTCTTACCCATTCCAAAACATCCAAATCTTAAAATAAGGCTCTTCAAGGCCTGTCTTCAATGTCATCTGTTATATAAGGCTGTTCTTGGTTGTCTCCAAGGAGAATTTCTTTCCTCTAAACTTACATGGTGCTTCCTATTAGTTTTTATCTATCAGGTGATTTCTTTAGGAATAAGACCTGTCCATTCATCTTTGTATTTGTCTCAGAAATTAAGGTAATATCATTTACATAGTATGTGACCTTCAGTGTATGAAAAGGTAAGTGTATGAAATGACTTGAAACTACAAATCAGAAGTAATAGAACCAAGCATCACATACAGACTATCCGTAATCCACTCATTTGGTCATTCATCTTTGTATTTCTCTCAGAAATTAAGGTAATATCTTTTACATAGTATGTGACCTTCAGTGTACGAAAAGGTAAGTGTATGAAATGACTTGAAACTACAAATCAGAAGTAATAGAACCAAGCATCATATACAGACTATCTGTAATCCACTCATTTGGTCAATACTCCTTTTCAACCAAGTTAACCCCAACTAGAGTAAAAACCTAAGAAAAGGAACAGCTCTCAAAGGGAGAGTGTGGAAAACAAGAAACACAAAAATACTATTTCATGAATGCTATACTTATTTGAGAGAACATAAAACAGCAACTGCTATTGAAGCCACCACCACCAAATTTTCTAGGGTGAAGGAAACCAGGAATACTTCATAGACGATTAGTGCTTAAAATAAATTATGAAAAATGACTGAGAATTTTCCAGATGAGATGGAGGGGTGTGAGGCAGTGGAATAGCATTCTAAATGCATACAAACAACATGGCATAAGCAAAGCCATACTTGAATGCTTACAGAAGAGCAGGCAGGTAAACATATATATATATATATATATGTCAAAAGCCTATTTTAAAATACCCATATAGAGTTCTAGGATACTGTGACAACTGTTTAATTTTCTACACTAATGGAAATACTTTAAGTTATAGCTAGAAGAACACTGCAAATTACAGCTGAGTATAGAAACACACCTTTGCATGACACCCAAGACAAAGAAAGTTTAGGTAATAACAGAGTAAACCATGGCATGGATAAAATGTGTTATTCTGTTTGAAAATGAGAGACATGGCATGCAAACTGTGAGGCAAGAAATCAGCATTTCTTTTTTTTTTGTTAGAAGCATCTTTCATTATTCTTTCTTTCTAAATCAGTACAGGGTGAGCATCCCTAATATGAAAACTCAAAATTCTAAAACTTTTTGAGGACAAACATCAGCTCAAAAAGTTTCAGACTTCAGAGCATTTTGGATGTGAAATTTTTGGATTAGGGATTCTCAACAAGTAAAGTCTATGAAACTATTCCAAAGTTTAAAAACCTCTGAAATCTGAAACACTTCTGGGTCCAAGCATTTTAGATAAGGGATACTGTTTGTGCTACTATGTAAAATGTATCCATAAATTATAGAACAGTTATCTACTTTAAATCCAAAAGATAGATAATATATAAAAGGTAAGGGTGAAAATGTAACATTTTTGTTTGCAGTGCTGGGAATCAAACTCAAGAGCATCTTGCATGCTAGGCAAGTACTCCACTACAGAGCCATTCTCCCATCCCAAAATCCAACTTTTAAAGGAGAAAATAATTGTAAATATTCTAATTGTTAGAAAAATATGTTTACAAATTATTTCAGATGCATAATCTTACATAATATTCTTCTCCTCCATAAAAACTTTTATGTCAACTAAGTCATAATATATCATAGTAAACTGCAAAAATATGGTCACAAAATTTCACAGCTCTTCAGTCAAAAAGTGGAATGTTTTCTTCCACCTCTTGAATTTGGTCTTAACCTTGAGACACACACCAGCCATGGATGTTATCAAATGAGATGCAAGCAGAGGCCTGATGAATTCCTGCACACTGGGGCTTGCCCTCTCTTGCTCCTCTTTGGAACCTGATAGTACACTGTGAGGAAATGTGAAGGATGAGAGACCAAGAGAAACAGAAATAAGCTGTTCCAGTTGAGCCCCACAGACCAACCTGCCAACTGCCAAATGTGAGTGTAAGGTCATCATATACCATCCCAGCCTAGCCAATCCATTCTAAACTAGAAACCACTCAAATTCCTAACCCACAGAATTGTAAGAAAATGATCAATATTGTTTTAAAACATTAAGTTTTGGGAAGGATTGTTACACAGCACAAACCTGACTGACACAATCTTACTGCATAGCATACAAGATAATCTCAACACTGACACCAATACCACACTTACTATTGTTAGAAATTAGGTTTTAATAGTTCCTCCAACTTCTTCTTCAAAGTTGTTTCGGTGATGCTAGGTCCTTAGCATTTCCATATGAATTTTAGAATCAATTTGTCAATCTCTACAAAAACTTGGCTGAGATTCTGATTGCTAATTACCTTGAATCTATAGATCAGTTTGGGGAGAATTAATATCCAGAAATATTGAGTTTTCTAGACCATAAAGACAGTATATCTTTCTGCTTCATTCAATTATTCAAGTCTGTACAGGTTTTTAAAGATTATGACTATTTTTTAATCTAGACATTTACTGAAATTAAACGCTTTATCTAGGGTTTGATACCACTTTTCTCAAGTTCCCATAATACTCACATCCCTATAAGACAGTAGTACTGGTGTCAAGAGAGAAAAATAGATCAGTGGAACAGAATAGGAAGTCCAGAAATAGCTTTACGAGGGCAAAGGCAATTCAGGAGAGAAAAAGCAGTCTTTTCAACAAATGGTACTGAAACTGGATATTCATACACAGTAAGAATGAAGCTAAGTACACACCTGTACCACACAGAAAATTTACCTCAAAATGGACCTCAGACCTAAAAAGATGAGGTGTGAAATCATAAAGTTTCCAGGAGAAAACTTTGTGACCTTATTAAGCAAAGGTTTATAAAATAAAGGGCTAGGGGTACAGCTCAGTGGTACAGCGCTTGCTTAGAATGTGCAAGGCCCTGAGTTGGATCTCCAGCAACAAAAAATGACACTGAAAACACAACCCATTTTAAAAGAACAACTTAACAAACTCAACTTAGGTAAAAACTTCTGCTCATCAAAAGATACTATAAGGAAAATAAAAAGACAAATCACAACTTAAGAGAAAATATTTGCAAAGCATATATTTGAAAAAGGACTTACTTGTATCCAGAGATGTAAGAACTTTTAAAACAATTCAATTTAAGAAAAGAAAAAGGCACAAGATTTGAACACATCACCAGAAAAGATACTAAATAAGAGATGGTAACTAAGCACATAAAAAGATGCTCAGTATCATTATTCACTAGGAAATTATGACCACAAATGATAGCACTACTCTTAAGAATGACTAAAATGAAAAAGACTGACAATACCAGGCATCAGCAAGGCTACAGAGAAACTGAAAGTCTCCTGTATTGCTGCTAGAAATGTAAAATAATATAACTAACGTGGAAAAAGCACAAATGCTTAAAATCATTAAATACCTACCATATGATCTATCCATTCTACTTCTAAATATTTATCCGAGAGAAATGAAAATATATCCATACAAAGATTTGGACATAAGTACTCAACAGAAGACTTGTCATAGTCTAAAAGTAGAAACAACCTAAATATCACATCAACAGATAAATGACAAATTGTGATATGTCCATAACTGAATACTACTTAGTGGTAAAAATGAATGAATAGTCTATATATGGAAAAACATGAATGAATCACAAAATAATAATTCTGGGTAAAGAAGTCAGGCAAAAAAAGTATTTATTGTATAATTCCATTTTTATAAAATAACTAATTTATAGTGCCAGAAAGTAGGTCAGTGGTTGCTTGAAGATATGGTAGGAAGATTTCGTAAAAATTACAAAGAGGCATGAAGAAACTTTGGGAGGTGGTTAATCTGCTAATTATCTTGGCTAAGTGATGGCTTCATTGCTGCACACATATGTCAAAACTTAAATTATAAGCATTAAATACACATAGTTTGTTGTATACTAATTATACTTCAACAGAACTATTAACAAATTAAAATAATGAATTTCTGCTCCACTTATCGAAGTGGGTCTTTTTAAGGTTTGTTATTTTCTTTGGGGCAGGAAGGAGTGGCAAGGGGAAAGGTACCAGTGTGTTCTAAAACACTATAGGGAGAAGTGTATGAACATTACGGGTATGGTGGCAAATTAGCTATGACATTTAAGCAGGTTTTTCTGAAAATCAGTTCTGATTAATCCAGCTTAGATTCCTGCTACATACCTTCTTGGTGCTCACACATATTCTTTCCCTCGTTCCATATACATCACTTCTGTCTCCCCCACTCCAGGAAGGCAAGGACAGCATAGGCTCTGTTACTCTTTGAGTATCCCTAACACCTGGCAGCGTGGCTGTATGGTGTACAGAAGCAAATCTTAGCACCCTCACTTCCGAGCTGTGTAATTTTGGAAACATTATTTAACATCTCTCTGCTTCAAGTTCTTCATCTGGAAAAAGAAGAGGAACAGTACCTACCTCAAGGACTGCTGTGACAACTAAATCAGTCAATAAATGAACAGGCCCAGGATATAGTGATTATTACATTGTAGCTGCTGGTGTTGTCATCATTGCTATCATCATCATCATCTCCAATCATTTAGGAAGAATATTAAAGGAAATTGAGAATTGTCTGAATTATGAAGCCAGATCCACATCTGAGGAATAAGTGACCTCAACAGGAGACAGAAATATGTAATGAGCTGCATATAATTCTGTTAAAGGAGGAAAGGCAGCTGTGAGCATGGGCAGTGGGTAGCTTCTTACACATACCCAGGGTAGGGCAATAAATTGATGTTGAGTAAATCAAGTAAGTGCATGCTTGACTAAGAAGAGAATATTAACATGTAAAGAAGCTGAGAAAATACAGTTGATTTTTATGTCAAAGCAAATCTCCTCTAATAGTACAAAAACACCATAACACACCATTTTTTGTATTTTACATAAAAGCCTAAGCAAAAAAGAAGATCATGGGGTCTTGAATGTGTAACTGCTTCTCTTCTTGGACTGCATTCATCATGTGCTGCCTGATAGATGAACTGACAGTTACCTAACAGCTTCGCCTGACTCTCAACCCTACTGGGGATAGGAGTAAGGCTCTGGCAGCAGCTGTGTGGCAGTGTGGGAATCCTTGAGTTGGCACCAGACCCCTGCTCCATTCAGACCTGTAATCTCTTTGACTTTGATTTAACGCAGCAATTACTGTAATGTGGTTTGAAAGAGATAAATGCCCAGTGTAGCTGGCTGTTGCTTACTCTGCTCATGATGCAAGAACATTTTAAAATTAAAATTCTCTTTATGATAAAGGGACTGTTTCACTGAATGCACCTGTGCAACCCTGATATGGCGCTTCCCCCAAAGAGGATTAGAAATCAAAGTTGCCCCTCCTCACTTGTGCCAAAGCTCAATTCTATACAATTACTCCATACCTAAAGTGGATTCCTTAGTCCTAAAAATCAGATTCTACTAACAATTTCTTTCTACTTTTTAAGATTAGTGTTGGCATTAGATGATTCAGCTCTCCTTTTGGCAAAGAAATTCCTTCAATTTCCCCTTAGATAAATATGTAAAGTAAACATAAACATACAAGCATAAAAAGATTGTACTCAGTTCATTTGGAAAAAAAATAAAGGATAAATTAATATAAAACATTACAGAGCCAGGGATTTAGCTCAATAAATTAATATAAAACATTACAGAGCCAGGGATTTAGCTCAGTGGTTTTGCTGCCTGCTGCGCAAGTGCAAGGACCTGAGTTCAATCCCTGGTACCCCCCCCCAAAAAAAATTACAAACTAAGGCCAGTTTTAATTCACAGTATAGTAATTTGCTACATATCTCTATATCTAGGAATATGTGTATAATTACATCATACATAAGTGAAACTAACAAAGATTAGGAGTGTCTGCCATCATGTTTTAGTAATTTAAGGAATCTATATTAGGAACCTCAATCAAGTCAAAACTCATAATGGTAAGCTAGTTAAAAATAATGATAACCCCTGGGTACCTGGCATAGTAGCATACTCCTGTAGGCCCAGCACTGTGTAAGCAGGTTAAGGTAGAAGCATCCCAAGTTCAAGCCCAGCCTGGGCAACTTGGAGACTTAGCCAGTCTATCTCAAAATTAAAAGGGTTGCTGATGTAATTCAGGGAAAAGGCCCTGGATTCAATTCCCAGTACCACAAACAAAACAAAAAAATCAAAACCAGTAACAACTGCCACTCAACAAGCAGAGGGAAAACAATCACAGGGAACCTCAAGATAGAATAACTAGCACAGGTTTATTGGTTCCTGAATCAATAAATAAAAATTTTGATATATTAGCCTAAAAGAAATTCTAATGTAGAATTTCTAATGTAGAAATTCTACATGTTTCTAGAAAGTAGAAATTCTAATGTTTCTACACCTAAAAGTAAAAATAAGAAAAAATAATAATTTATGGTTACTTAAAATTTATTACTTTTATTGCTTACATGGTTATTGACAATTATCCTATGAAAAAAGAAACAGAAAGCACAAGGTCCAAATCAGTTATAGATGGAAACTAGAAGCAAAATACCCAAGACTAAATATGTATTTTCCTTTTCCTAGTGCATGCAGCACAATTTCAGTGCAAAAGTCAAAAGAATTGATCTCCAGTTCCACCACAGGAGAGTGGCATCTCAATTACAATTAATCCAACTAGTACCTTTGGACTAAGAATCTCTAAACTCAAATAACTTCCCACTTTCACCAGAGGCTGAGGCAGGAGGATCACAAGTTTAAACTCAGCCTGGGTAATTTAGCAAGACCCTGTCTCAAAAACTTTTAAGAGGGCTGGGGATGTAGCTTAGTACAAAGGCCCTGGGTTCAATCCCGAGTGTCAGGGATTGGGGAAGTGAGATACATACCTTCTTAGGAAAATCCTGGATTAAGATTCGATTCCCTTTTAGGAAGCCTCGCCAAGACTTCTCTAATCGTAGGTGGAAGAACACAGCACTGACGTCACTCCTGCAACAACAGTGCTGCTCTGCAGAATTCTGCACAGCCCCATGGTCCTTTATGAGAAGACTGAACTACTTCGAAGAGAGAAAGCTAGACTACAGGGGTATCTTTAGAAAAATAACCATGAATATTTACATATACATTTGTATCCTGACTTTTGAGAAAATAGTCCAGCATAATTAATAAGATTAAAGAGGGATTTGGGGTAAATAAGATGAAAGTCTGATCCCTACAGGATTAAACCCAAAATCCTAGTATGAATCCAATGATTTTTAAGATCAACACCATAAAACAAGATTAAATCAATAGTCACTTTTTTTTCATACTGGAAACAATTACAGTTGGCAAATTCAAGCCAGCAGCTCTTCATGTGTTAAATAGAGGGGTGTTCAGGGCTAAAAATAGGGACTTTTGTTCTGACTAGACTTGCCAACTACCCTATCTACTTAGGTTCCAAACTTACTCATCTATAATTCAGACAGACAAAAGGCTTAGAAAACCAAGTATCTTTCTTTCTTCTTCATTTGCCTCTCCTACTGTTAGGTGGTAGTAGTAATTCAATTAGTGCTAAGTGTAACCCTAAATCAATGAGGATTAAAGGCTATCATGGTGTGCACATTTAAAAACATTTAGCTGCAAATAGAGGAATGGATACTGTAACACACAGTATATGTACTACATATCCTTTCTAAAATCCAAAAAATTCCAAATTATGATACACATCTCAATAGTTTCAGGTAAAGGACTGTGGACCTGTATTAACTTTCCAAGCACAATACATTTATAGGTCAACACCTCACAACAGTATTAAATAAATAGCCACTTTTTTATTCATATTGGAAATAATCACAGTTGGCAAATTCAGGCCTATATCAGCTCTTCATCTGTTAGACAGATATGGTGATTTTGCTACGCTGCCCAGTCTGACCTTGTACTCCTGGGCTCAAGTTACCCTCCTGTCTCAGCCTCCCAAGTAACTGGGACTATTGTTTTGCCATCATGTCTGGCAATGATTCTGTTCTTTGGGTTTAAAATGGTAGCGATGGCACAAACTATGGCAAATCAGGGAAACAAACTGAAACTGTTGACACAGTAAGTACCAACATGCCAAATAACAGTTATCAAACTAGAAAAGCCAGAGATACAGTTGGAAACTGTATCATTATATACAGTATATTATAATTCTATAATGACCAGATAAACAGTATGTTTTAAGAAAAATTTCTCAAAAGTTTGATTTAGGGGCAGGCTTTACTAACTTGACATCAAAATCAAACAAAATTTTTTAAATTTGAAGGATTTACTAGAAAAGATAATGTGAAATGTTCTATTCAAACTGCATAATTAGATAAATATGTATTTCTTGAGCATCTTTGCAGCTCTATGATTTTTAAAACTTTAATTCCTAAAAAACAAATTAAAATAAAAAGGCAAATTAGAAAACAATATATGTTCCATTTTTTTCTCTTGGAATGTTCATATTACTAAATTAACTTTCAAACTCACATTTACATTTATAAATCAATTTCAAACCCCATTTATTTCTCTTAGAATATTTATACATTAACTCATATCCACACTTCTGTTTGATAGACACAACTACCATATTCAATTAATATAAAAATTACTTGTTTCTGCTTCCAGGAAGATAGAGTATTCATACTTTTTGCTCCTCCTCCCTAAGTATGATGTAAAACTCTAGACCTGTGAAGGTGAACCTTTTAGAGCTTTTAACGATAACAAAAAGCTGGTTGCAGCACACTTGCTGTAGGTTCACCACAATTGCTCTAGACAGTTGACATATTTTTTTGTTAATTTTATTGGAAACATTTTAGGTATACAATATAATGACATTCATCACTGGAGATCTGTACCTTTACATAATATATCTTGATTCTTATTTTATCCCCATTCCCCTGCCCTCCCTTCAACCTCTCTACCCCCCTCTCTATTTACAAAGACTTTGTTTCCATTTTTTCATTTTCTCATATTAATTCCATTCCTTTCTTTCCTTTCCCCAATCCCTCCCCCATGCCCTTCCTCTCTGGACCTTTTGTTCCTATTCTGCAGTATCTATTATGCCTTTTGATCCTTATTTACACTTTCAGTTTCTCACACCAGAGAAACTATTCGCTATTTACACATGAGTGTCCTATTTATTTCACTTAAAAAGTATTGCCTCATTGTGGATCTATTTAGCTATGTCTCTAATCTCCCATTCTTTATGGCTGAGTAGTACTCCATTTTATAATAAACAAAACCAAACCACATTTTCCTTATCCAGTCTCCAGTTGATCGGCAACTGGGCTGTTTCCAAGTTTTACCTATTACAAACTATGCTGCTATAAACATGGGTGCACATATATCGCTGTGGTATGATTCTTTTAATTCTTTTGGGAAGATACCTAGCAGAGTAATAGCTGGGTCAAATGGGTCAATACAGTCCCAGTTCTTTGAGTCACCTCTATACTGATTTCCACAGTGGTTGCACCAGTTTACACAGCCCCACCAGCATTTGTTATTGATTGATTTCATGATAGCAGCCATTCTTTCTGGGATGAGGTGGAATGAGTGTTGTTTTCATTTTGATCTCTCGAATGACCAGTGATGTTGAACATTTTTTCATATCTTTATCTGCTATTTCTACTTCTTTGTCTGAGAAATGTCTGTCATTTCAGATGCCCATTTGTGGACTGGATCTTTAAATCTGGGAGGTCTGATTTTTTTAAGTTCTTTATTTATTCTAGATAGTAGACCTTTTAGACAGTTAACATCTTAAACATTAGATGACTCTGTTTGCTTTTGCAGTACTATGCACTGAACCCAGGGCCTCACGAACACTAAGCATGCACTCTACACTCCCAGCCACAGAAGACTTTAAAAGGTGGAGAGAAAAAGCAAAGTCTTTTAACACCCTTAGCACAGGACAGTGAGGTTTCTGGTTTCTCTTTTGCCACATACAGCCCAGATCTGAAGCTGAAGAACATAGAAAGACAGAAAAAAAATGCCTCCTGATAAAACTCCATGGTGTACAACCAAAGGAAAAGGAGAAAAGGGCAACCTAGAAGACTGAAAACATGGCTATAACCCAATTAAGGCTGAGTGGGGAGCTTTGACTTCTATACTCACCAGGCCACAGCCACACATCCCAACATCCATGTCCCAATAATATTACAGAAGGAAAACAATTTTACAGAAGGAGCAGCAGGGAGCCCACACATTCATCCCCTCAAAATTATAACTTGTGGAAGACCCCAGAATGCTTCAGAATTTAGGACTAGGCAAAGAGATGTAACATGTAACATAGAAAACATGATCTATAAACAGAAAAATTAATTAACTGGAGTTCATCAAAACTAATGTTTTTTTTATCCTGTGGCAGACCTTAACAGAACAAAAAGATAAGCTACAAAGTGAGAAACTATTTGCAAACCACATATGACCCATTTTTAGAATATAAAAATTGTCAAAATTCAACAATAAAAACAATCTAATTAGACAAAAGAAACTGATGTCCCATCAAAGAGGATATATGGTTATTTTTAAAAGCACATGAAAAATATGTTCAAGATCATTAGCCATTAGGAAAATGCAAATTAAAACTCTACTGAGATATCAGTATGCATTTACCATAATGGCTTTTTAAAAAGTAGCATCAAATGGTGACAAAGATACAGAGAAATTGAACCACTCATACAATACTGGTGGTTATAATAAGGCTCAAGTCTGGAAAATGGTTTAGTCATTTCCTAAAAAAAGTAAACATGCAATCATCATCCTCATCAAACCCAAGAACTGCACTCCTGAACATTTATCCCAGAAAAGTGGAAGATATGTTCAGGCAAAAATCTATGCACAAATGTTTGTGATAGCTTTATTACAAAAAAGAAAATAGAAACAAAGATGTGCTTCACCATGTGACTGTTTTAACAAGCTATGGCATCTCTATAACATGGAACACCACTGAGCAATAAAAAAGGATGAATGATTTATATGTGCAACAACCTGGATGAATCTCAAGTGAATATATCGTGATCAAAAAAACAATCCTACAAGGATTCTGTTGGATGAATCTCGTTTACATAATATTACTGAAATAACATTACTGAAATGGGAAACAGATTGGTGGCTGTCATGAGTTAAAGAAGGAGTGGGGAAAGTGGGTAGTAGGTGCAGCCATAAATACAGAACATGAGAGATCCCTGTGGCAATGGACATGTTTTGTCTCTTGACGGTACCACTGTCACCACCTTGGTTGTGATACTACACTATAGTTTTGCATGATGTTACCAACAGGGTAAAAAATAAAGGGAGCCCAAGATATATCTCTATTATTTTGTGCAACTGCATGTGAGTCTATAGTTATTTAAAAATAAAAAGTTTAATGAAGAGGAAAGTCTATCTGTTGTATCAATAACATACTGGGACAGATGGTAAATTATATGGGCTGTAGATTTTACAAGAGTACCTATACTAAATGTCTTGATTTTTATAACTATTGTGGTCACCTAAGAGAATGCTCTCAATTTTAGAAAATAAATGTGGAATTATTTAGGACTAAAAGGACATTTTATACACAACATACACAATTTGAAATTTATTTTCAGATTGTTCTGAAGAAAACAGCAAATTAATTATGGTAAAAGGATAAAGAAAAATACCTTTTGGTGGTGATGGATACATTATCTTGATTATGACTCTCTTGCAAGGGTTCACCTAAGTCAAAAACTCCATCAAACACCAAACTTTCAGCATGGGTGGTAAATCTAGTTATCTCAAAACAAAAAGTTTAATTACAAAAAAATACTACTTAGCACTGAAATAAAAAATAATCTGAGTAAAATAGGCATGGTGGTACATGCCTGTAATCCCAACACCTGGGAGACTAAAGCAGGATTCCCACTAGTTTGAGGCCAATCTGGGCTACAAGGTGAGTTCAAGGCCAAACTAAACTACGTAGTGAAACCTTGTCTCAAAAAAAAAAGTGTACCTCTCTGTATTTTAATATTTTTGTTACCCAGAATACCACAAAATGATTATACCCAGTGTTTATAATACCGTATGTTTCTTCCTACAGAATTACCAAAATATTTTATGAGCTTTACGATACAGTTCATGTTCCTTACCAGATGCTCAGTGGCCCACATCATAGACAAAACCAGTAGGCAGACACCTTCTTAAAATAGCCTTTTCATTTTATTATTCTTGTTCCTCTAATATATAAATTGAGCAGTCCTAACCCCCAAATCCAAAATCCAATGCTTTTTGAGTGACAACAAGATATTCAAAAGTTTTGGATTTTAGAGTTTTGGGATTTTGAATGTTGAAGTTAGGGAGGCTCGGCCAGTTTATACAAATACTTCAAAATGCAAAATACTTCAAAATATTAAATATTCTGGTCCCAAGAATTTCAGATAAGGGATACTCAACTTGTAAAATGTTGCTTCAGTAAGCTATTAAAACTTAAAAGATGTTTCTTTCTTTAATATGTTTATTTTTATTGGTATTCTTTGAAAATCATTTTGTGAAGAAAAGAATAAAGATTCAAGCCTTCCATTTAACCTTCAGTTTCACAGTTTTAAAAGTTTTCTTGGGCTATGGAGGCAGCTCAGCTGTAGTGTGCTTGCCTAACTTATCCAAGGCCCTGGGTTCAAATTCCAATACCACTACCAAAAATGAAAAAGTTTTCTTTACTATTTCTAGAGGAAGTTCCCTTTTAACATCTTAGCCAAAAAGCAAAATATGAATATTAAAAGGCACACTTTTAGATATGGTTTTTTTCCAAAGGTATTATCCAAGTAGCATGTCACAACTTTTTAAAACTCAAGTTTTTATATTACCTATATTATTAAACCGGAAGGGAAGGAAGAAGCAGGGAGGGAAGGAAAATTTGAGATAGAAGTTCTGGTTTAAATCAATTTGGGATCAATACTAATATATAGAATCTTCTTAGAAAGTCCCATTAATACTATAGTACTTGTTATTTCCTGTTTGAAACAACAATGTGAAAGCATGTATTGTAAATACCTTGAAATCATGTTTTAAAATAAGATACAACATGTACTACTAACCTGTATTATTAATAAAGTGATCATCAAGAACATATTTCTTATGATCCTCATCAGAAAGTACGATATTCATCCCTCAAAAAAATTTAGGAAAACCAATTCCTGAATTCTAAAATACTTCTGAGGGCTCAAAGAAATAACTTTTTGTGGAGACAGGGTCTCACTATGTAGTTCAAGCTGGCCTTGAACTCACTATGTAGCCTAGGCTGGCCTCAAACTTACAGCAATCCTCCTGCCTCAGCCTCCTGAGTGCTGAGATTACAGGTGTGCACCACCATGCCCAGCTACTAAGAAATAACTTTTATTTACTGTTCAGGAACTGCTCTTCATTCTCTTTCCTCTCATTCCAGCCAGTGTGTTCCACATGATGCCACACTTCAGGTTGACCAGTGTAGAGATTTGTTCTTACCTTTACTAGAAACATATCAAAGTGTCTCTGTGATGAAGCAATGGAAGGATGCTGAACCCAAATCAAACCTGCTTTGTATCCTCAGAACTTGCAATAGTGCTTAGCCCACAGCAGGTTTGCATAATGGATTTGCTGAATAAAAGGAAATAAATGGAGTCCAAAACCTATTTGCTGGAGAGGCCTTGAGTCCCTACTGCTCAGGAATCTTACCCATGAATCTTACTCCTATAATGCCATTTGCACTTTTTGACTCGGCATCAAGTTCCTCTCCTAGATGGTCTCCTTTGAGTTTAGGATCCAACCCACAGATGTGCAACACTGCCTGACCTTGCTTTCAGTTCTACCTCAGACTCAGTAAGGAAGCTCACTCTGGCTCTAGTTTTCTTAAACATTCAGGCCCTCATTCCACATTACGTCAAGTGTATCCAACCTTAAGTATAAGCTGCTGTCTACTGAAACATCCAATTTCACAGTGGCCTCTGTAGTCTTGACTCCCTGTCTTGTAGTTATATTACCTGTGGTTTTAGTGTGACCTGGAACAATTCTGGGTGTGTTTCTTTTCAGTATCCTGTAATTCAGTTTGCTAGCAGTATCCTTTATGATGTATCTGTTATACAGGAGGATGAGTGACCACCTGTCCAGAGTCATAGTGAATGACAAAGCTTGCATTGCAGCTGACTTTCTAGGCAGGATCTTCTGGGCAGTCCAGTAACATACCTCATATTTTATCTACATCAGTTACCTTTAATTTTTTAAAAAGGTACCAACTAAAGAGACTTGAACCAGAAATTAGGTTCTTTAAAATCCAGATTCTAGTATCAGCAAATGCACATCCGCTTTTACCTTGGATTTAATCCATTCTGCATCCATATGTAAAGCAATACTAATCACCTTTTAGCCTCCAAATACTTTCTGAGGTACCAGGTTCACTGCACTTTCACTAAGTCTTGGTAATAGCCAGTAACAAAAGAGTTAATGCATTCTCAATACAGCTGGGCTTCACAGGGCCCATGATCACCTGAAAAGTGTGTGCAAAATGTTTTAAATATGCACACTATTCTAGGGACTAGGTCCAGAACTTTCATTAGATTCTCAGTGCTATTCAAGACCCAAAATAAATATTAAGAACCAGTAACGCAGAAAACTAAAGATGGTTATAATTCCTACTTTAAGGAATTAGAGGGATACTTTAAGGGGCTATTTCATTTAAATACTTCTATTTTTTTGTCCTAGCAAACCACTAGTATTTCTAGGTTAGGTATTTTACCCAAGTCTACATCCTACTCCTATCTCATTTTAATAGTTAACTTTTGTGACAGGACCTTTTCCTGCATTTCTAACTCTCATCTCCTTTCGCAAAAATCCAAAACATTTTCTTATTAAGGGCTAGGCCCAAGATCCAAATCGTACCTCCACGCCATGGAGATTCTTTCAAGTCAGGGACTGACTGACAAAATATATCCCAGATGCAGCATTCCAACTGTTCTATTAAGGGATCAGTCCACTAAGACCTTTTTTTTTTTTTTTTGAGGGGATGGTGTGGGGTGGATAATAGCTGTTTAAACTGATCTGGCTTTGAATGCTCAAGAGAAGGTGTGGGGTGGAGAATGTTTTGCCCCTTGGGCCAGAGATTTAGCTCAGTGGTGCTACCGCCTGCCTAACAAGCACAAGGTCCCGAGTTCGATCCCCGGTACCCCCGCTCAGAGAGAGAGAGAGAGAGAGAATATATTGCCCCTGAGGGCCAGGCCCAAACTTCCGTCAAGTCCTTCTACATCTTCCCGGTTGGCACAAACCCTAATGACATTCTTCTAGCACACACCTACCAAGGTGGGGATTCTAATCACCCTGAGAAAATCAAAGACTCTAAGCTAGTGTTTCTTAACATTTTATGAACAAAACTCTTATTTTTATAATACAGCACTTTCTTTTATCTTCTGATATCAACCCAGAATAGCATGCACAGCCTACTTTCTGAAATGTTTATTACTTAGAGGTTTAAGTATTCTTTTTTGTCTCTCTTATCCTAACCTTGAGATTCTGCTTTATAACTTCTCATTCCTCATTGAAAATGAGACTTTGGCCATACAAAATGAAAATACAGACTTTTGTGGCAAGGCCTCTTCAAAAGGTTCAAAACAGCAGTCAATATGCAAAAGAATAAGGATCAGACAAACCCAGTGCTGTGTTAAATTGGAGAAACAGTAAAACTGGAGGAAAAAAAGAAAAACCCAAGTCTCTAGTTAACTGAGAACTCACATCTGTGGGAATCATTTACACAGAATTACACTGAAAATATGAACATCAACTATATAGTAAGAGTACATGCAGAGGGCCGGGGATGTAGCTTGGTGGCGCCACACCTGTCTGGCAAGTGCAAGATCCTGAATTTGATTGTGGGTTGGGGTACATGTGGAAAGTATAGGAGATTTGGCTGGACATATGCTTTTTTGGATAAATGGCTGATAAATGCAGGTCTCAATTTCATCTCAAAACAGTCAGGTATATTTTTAGGTTCTGATATCCAATAATTTGAAATTTCAGGATTTGTTTGGAGATAACAGGCTGAAGTTTAATCAATTATACAATATATACGTTGTTGGCTTTTTATTCAAAGATGAGTTAAAATGTAATTTAGTCCAGTTACCAATACACTAAGAGACAGGAATAAACAGAAAATAAAATTTAAAGAAAACAACTTATTGGGGCTCTCAATATATCCTGGTTTGCCTTTAACATTATTTATATCTTTTCCATGTAAAAGGTAACACCATTTCCCCACTCCCTTTGCTTTTCTTGCTTTCATTTAGTTCCATACTTCTAAAATTGCTCATCTTAAAGGTTTACTCTTCTTGCTCACTACTGTTTCATACCCGTTGGCTTCCATTCAGCCATCTCCTGGGGGAGTTGGTATGTTGGCTACCTCCCTTGAAAGATATTCTAAAAGGTCACTATGCTCATTTGTGCTAATTACCTGGGGAGAGATGGATGAAGGGAAACTGAACTTTGGCAGTGCATAAACAGGCTTCTAAGACCTACACTCTGAAATATAACTAGATTTCCTCAAATAATGTGTACCATATGGTTGGAGGAGAGGGGAACAAAATAAATGTGAAGATTAGAGAAGGGGGGAAATAAAGCAGGTTGTGAAGCTCCACTACAGAAAGGCATTCTGAACAACAGCTACTAGGAGGAACTTCAGACTAAGTGTAACTTCAGTACCCAACAATGAAAATATAGGAATCAGTGAAGTCCTGAAAGCAGAATTACAAAATTGAAATAAAGGCTGGTCAAATAGAAACTGGGAAAACACTGATCTTCAGAAAGAAGTCAGATCCAAATGGTCAAGTCTTAAGGATACATCAAACTATCCTAAACTGAGCTATTCTTACTTAAGGAGCTCAACATAAGAAGACAAAGGCCTCATTTTTCCTAGCCACATGAGAAGAAATGGATTCCATAAAATGCAAAACAAGAAAAAAGAAATTAGTAGGATCCAATAAGCTGAAAAAAGGCACTAGCAAAAACATGTTTGAGTCCTTTGTTAAGTAAACTGGGGTTTAGTGTTGAGCTCAGATAGCAAGAGAAACTGTAATGCCACCATGCACAGTGTGAGTAGACTAGTCAAACTACCGGTAGAAAGGGTAATGTTTAACCCGTGTCACATGCACAAGGAGGCATTAGATTATTTAATGACCAACCTGCCTGGTGGGAAAGTATCTTGTTAATCTAAGGACAGATCAATTCAGAGTAAAAGGAGTTGAATTTGTAAACTTCCAAAACCCACAGCTGGGCAGTGCAAGAGTAGACAAGAGACTAACAATTCTAAGCAAGGAGATGTGCTAGAGTTCAAATCAGTTCAATGTCTACTGAGTACCTGATATTCATCCAGCACTATACCACACTGCTGGAACATAGAGTTTACCAGAAAAGTCAGAATGGCCTGTCCATGGCCACTTACCATGGGGCTGCTCTTGGGATGCAATGTGTTAACAACTGTAAAATGCCTACTAGTAAGACTGGCAAATAGTAGGCATTCAAACATTAGTAGCTGCTAACCAGCACCTTTATAATTATCAACGTGACTATTGCTATGTCACGGATATTACAGATTTTCTCATTTTAAAGGAGACAGCTTTAAACTGTACAAAATGTGTTACTGGATGGTTTGTCCCTTAAGACAGTCTCCAGCAGACTAAGAATTTATACTAAAACCTGGGTAAGACCTCTCCTTCACTTATCATCTAGGTCCTAACAATAGTCCTAAGTGACACTGTTTCTGGCAAACTTCCTCAATCAATCAGGCAAACGTTATCTCCAACTAAGTATCACAATCATGTTACCCAAATTTTTAAAATCCTCCATAGCTTTGTAGTGGTACTCACAAAAGGAGAAAAGCCACTGAGACTGCAGAACAACTATTGTCAAATGTCACAGATCAAAAAGCAGAAATTAGAAGCGACAGCCCAAGGTCTTTCCTTCCCTCAAGAGTAGAGAATACATAATGGTTATCTCACCAATTCATACTTACTGACCACTCATAATAAATTAGATGTTTCAGTAAAAGTGTACATGAAAAACAATGTCACTAGCCTTCTGTGGTTAAATTCTAAGAAATGATGCTGTGAGAAAACTTGCTTGGCAAAAGACAGCAAGCTTCAGGAAAACAAACCAATATATACTATATTGATGGTTATGGTTTATTCTGAAATACTTCCCAAAGACTCATATATTGAAGGCATGGTCCCAAAGCAGCGGTGTACAGAGGTGGGGCTTTGGGGAAGTGACTGAATCATGAGGGAAGTAACTTCATCAATCTGCTGATAGGTTCACAATTTGATGGGAGACGACAGTGGGTCCTTAGAAGTGTGCCCCTGGGAGCTACTGTCTTGTCCCCAGCCCCCTTCTCCCCCTCCCCCACTCTGTCTGTCTGTCTCTCTTTCTCTTACTCCAGCTCTACTTCCTGTTTGCCATGAGGTGTGGCACTGTGCTCTAACACCTGCTTCCCACCAGGATGTTCTGCCTCATCATGGGCCCAGAAGTAAGAGAGCCAGGTGAACACAGACCAAAATCTGTGAAACCATGAGCCAAAATAAACCTTTCTTCCTTCAGGTTATCATGGGGACTTTGTCACTATGACAAAATACAGTGACTAAAATCTTATAAAGACCTAATGAATATCATATTTACAAGTTCTTAGAAAATATGTCCAATTCAGGGATAAAATAGCTGGAGACAAAATGGGACATGAGACACAAAAATTATAAGGTAACAAAATAAGAAAACCATAAAAAATAAAAACAAGAAATTTGATACAAATAATTCTAAATATCTTAGGGGAAGAGGAAAACAAGGAACAGAAATGAAAATGGACTATACTAGCGATTAACGATGAATTATAGCTATCAATCAGTTCAATGCCTCTGTTTTACTGACAAAGGAACTATGGCCTAGTGAGGCTGATTCAATTTCCTTCCTAGTTTACACATCTTGACACAGGCAGGTCTGTCAAGATGGTTACTATACAGGAAGTACTGAGATATTTTACAAATTAGAAAGACAAATGCTATGAACTGAATGTTTGTCTCCACCCCCCAAATTCCTATGTTGAAACCCTAACCCCTAGTTAGCTGTATTAGGAGGTGGATACTCTAAAGAAGTGATTAAAGTTCAGTAAGGTTCATGGAGGGGTAGAGTGGTCCCTGATTAGTGTCTTTATAAAGAAGAGATGAGTTTGTGCCTCTCCCTCGTCCTTATGCACAAGGAGAGGGTAATCTGAGCACAAAGGGAGATGGCAGAAACCTATAACCAAAGAGAAAAGCTTTAGATAATAAAACATACATTGCTGGGCCAGGGATTTAGCTCAGTGGTTCCACCGTCTGCTTCGCAAGTGCAAGGACCTGAGTTTGATCTCCAGTACCAAAAAAAAACATTGCTGGCCTCTTGTTCTTGGACTTCCTAAATCACATTTCTGTTCATTAAGTCAATCACTCTGATAATTTGTTTCAGCAGTCTAAGACAACAAGCACTGAAGTGTTTTTCCAAAGCATTTTTTTTCTTTCTGTTAAGAGAATGTGAATGGAGCCAGTGGCCCACTGGTTAGGTTTAAGAAAAGGAAAACAAAATCTACGTAACACTCTTAAAGGCAAAGCTTCCCTTCCAAGTATCTACACATACTGTAGTAGAAATTCAGTGAATTTTCATTCAATTAATGAGCAGTCAAAATCAAATTTTTACTTACAAAGGTAATATATTCTTTACCCAAATTACATATCACATCTGGAAATAAATACTTGGCAGATGAAAAATTAATCACTAGCTAACAAAGTGAAGACTTGTGGAGATTTAGAGAAAAGTGGAACACTTTCATGGGTTTTAATGACTGGTTTGCGATATTTGTCATTGTTTTGGAGAAGAATTTGAGAGCTTTAAAAAGTAAGTTCAATTTTATTTAAACACCTTAAGCATTTCCATTTTCCCTATACAAATGTAATTCCAGTAAATGTATCATAAGAAGGCAATTTTTATTTTATACACAGAACAAAGGAATGGAGACACAAGAAAACCACAAGATTCAGAACAGAGCAGGGAAGGGGAAAGTGATGCTTAATATTTGCTGAAAAGGTAGGAGGGAAGAAGGAAAAGAATGTGAATTAAAATGGTAGAAGTATAAATAAAGTTTAAACAATAAAAAAGAGAGATGGAGGTAAAAGGTAGGAGGGAGGACCCAACACACCCATAGTGTCTTTTAAAAGGAAAGAAAATGAGACCCAGGATCAGATGGTTCTCAATACTGTCATTCAGGAGCATAGCTGGAACAGCTGGGATGGGTCCTAAAACAATAAGCAATCATTATAACTAGCACATTACTGAACATTTATTATGTACCAGAAATTGTACTGAGAGCTTACGTGGCTAAAACAACCTCTGCAGTCAATATCATTTTTGTTCTCATTTGACAGACAGGAAAGCATGATACTGTAATTTGCCTAATGCCTTTTAGACAGAGTGCATCACACTCAGGTCTGGAACCCAGTCAACTGGCTCCAAAGGTATAAACCATCAACACACACACACACACACACACACACACACACACACACACACACACACACACAGCCATGAGTGACTGGTAAACGAGAGCACACAACTGAATGATGACTGACTACCACTACAAAGAAAGCTCTATCACTACAGATTCCTGTAGCTACTAACTAACAGTAAGCCCTCATTAAAGAAAAAGTAGCAAGCACAAAACCTCTGGAATTTGGTACCCATCTGACAAATGTTTATCAAACACCATTCACAATTCTAGGCACTGGGGCTGTAGCTGTGAACAAAACAAACAAAAATCTCTACAGGATAAGATAGGTAGTGATACATACATATGTATATAATGCTTAGAAGATGCTAAGTGCTATGGAGAATTTAAAATAGAATGGCTTAAAGTATGTAGGCCTTATGGGAAAGATCTCATTTGAACAGAAATTTGAAGGCTATGAGAAGAGCTGAGGACTAGCGAAGAGACACTAGGCAGAAGAAATAATCACAAAGGCCTGGCAAGTCTGAGGAACTACTAGCAAGAACAGTGCATTGGGAGAGAGTGACAAACAGGAAGCCGAGGAGATGAAAGTTAAAAGTACATAGGAGTCTTCCTGATGGGATCCTTTAGAGATTCTCTGGCTTTTCCTCTGAGAGAAATACATCAGTGGATTTGGAATACAGTCAGGTTTATATTTTAGAAGGATTAGGTCAGATACTGTGATTAGAATAAATTACTCAATGGTGCAAACAGGAGAACAAAGAGAAGACTCACAATATTCCGGGCAAGAAAGGATGGTAAACTGAACCAGGATGGAATAGTAGTAGAGCTAGTGAAAAGGGTTCAAATTTAGGTTTTTTGGAAAGTCAGCGCAAAAGGGAGTTGCTAAGTAATAGGACTGACAGGAGGGTCCAAGATGACTACGACTTTTTTTTTTTTAACTCAGGCAACAGGAAGATGTCATTGTCTAAGAAGAGGAAAGCTGTGGGTGGAGCATGTGAAGGGTGGGGAAAAGCAAATGTAGGTCAGGGGTTTCAGCTTTGGATTTGTTAAATTAGAGAAACTATTACATATGGAAATGTCAAGTAGATAATAAGATGTAAGCTTCCAGAGATCAGACTGGCCTACAGGTATACATTTGAGGGTTTTTAGCACTCAGATAGTATTCACTACACCATCAAAGTGGACCACCTCCATTATGAAGTAGTTTTATTTGTGAGGATTGAAGTTTTATGACTTATTCCTTAAGAGTATCCCAAATAAACAAAACACATTTACTTCAGGGAAAAAAAAAACCTCACTCTATCTTGGAATTAACATATGGGTTTCCTTGAAACCTATTATAAGCCTAGTATTCATTATGAAATTTTAGAAATCTGATTTTTCTTGTATCTTGAAATATTCATTAACTACTACCAGTCATTAAAAAAAGGCTAGAATGGGCCAGGGATTTAGCTCAGTGGTTCGGCTGCCTGCATTGCAAGCACAAGGTCACAAGGTCCCAAGTTCGATCCCCGGTACCAAAAAAAAGGGCTAGAATAAAGCACAGCAGTGGCATAGTCTTACTTGGAAGAATGATGAAATAGTGAAATAGGTCATCACTAACCCATAATCCTCATTTTCTTATTGCATTCTGCAAACTATTGCATCATCTTTCAAGGAAGTATTTAAAAAGACTGAAAATACTATCTGTACAGCCTACTTTGTTTTCACTGAACACAATTACAAATTCAGGGGTTTTTTTTGTTTTATTTTGCTTTCCACCTATAATGTCAAAAAGAAGGAAATTGACAGAGGAAGATATTTCACAATCGTTATAAGATGAAAAGATGAATGCAAAGATAGCAACACTATAAACTCTAATGATAACAGCAAATTTTTATACATAAGTGACATTTTTAGATTGTGATTTTTATACAATGATATCCTAACCTGGATGAATTTTCTCAATCAATAAGTGAAAGATAAATTTCCAAGGGGAAAAAGGAAATATGATACAGTCATTCATCTCAACAGAAAGGATTTCTTCATGCAATATTTTCAAGCAAATACTCAGAACAAACCAGATGTGGTGGCGCACACCTGTAACACTAGCTAGTCAGGAGACTGAGGCAGGAGGATTGCAAGTTTGAGGCCAGCCTGGGCAACTTAAAATGGTACCCTATTCAAAATAAAACTTTAAAAAGGGCCTGAGGGTGTAGCTCAGTTGTAGAGTGATCCTGGGTTCAACCCCTACTACCATCCCCCTGGAAAAAAAAAGGAAACAAGTAAACTTTTAAAAATCAGATCATAGGGCCAGGGATTTAGCTCAGTGGTGCTGCACCTGCCTTGCAAGTGCAAGGTCCTGAGTTCATTCCCTAGTGTGTGTGTGTGGTGGGGGAGGGATCACATCAGAAGTATGTATATATAAAGGTAACTGGAAGACAACTGATGACATAGAAATGAAAAAGGATTGATAATTCTGAATAGCATTTATAGAAATAAAAATATTGTGTAATTATGGAACAAAGAAATCATCTATCCTCTTGTCAATGAAATTATGCATTGTAAAGGTCTTTAACCACTTTCCAGTCCAATTATTTAAATGCAGGATGACCAGAAATTGCATTTTTTCATTAATTTTTATAAGATAACAGGAAATATGAAAACAACAATTTTATCAAATTTATTTAATACGAGAATCAACCAGTCAAAATGACACCTGCCTGAGTGACACAGGTTAGTATGTACCTAAACAAATGCACTGCTGGAGTGGCACTCCAAGTAAACTATTAAGTGATTAAAAACCTTCAAATACTGCCTAGAGTGGTGGCACACACCTATAATCCCAGCTCTCAGGAGGCTGGGGTAGGCTTGAGAATCACCTCAAATTCGAGGTCAGCTTGAACTACTAGTGAGATCCTGTCTCAAAAAAGAAAAAACCAAATCTTCAAATATTGCATTGAGACTACATAAATATAAGGAGAACCAGAAGTAATTATAAGTTAGGACCTACTGAAGATGTAATTGAAATTTGGAATCAGAAATTATAAAATGGGTATGTTCTAGGTTGAGGAATCAACTGCATTTAAAGGAAACTGCCTGTTATAGATATGATATATGAGGTGAGATGGAAAAATACAGTGAATGTTCAAATTTTTCAAAATGTATTACAGTAAAAAACACATTGGCTTTAACCCCTCTCAAGACAGTCCTCCCTACTTTGAACACACTTAATCCTTGTCACTTTCTGAAATAGTTCTGGGAGTCCTTTTATGTGAGTGTCTTTAGTTGCATTGTTGTGGCTGCCTTGATGTCCTGAATCAGTTCAAAACATTTACCTTTCATGGTCATTGTGGCTTTGGGAAAGAGCCAGAGATCAATCAGTGCCAGATCCAGTGAATAAGGTGGTGAGAACACCCCCTAACGTTTTTACCAGACTGCCTTTCCCCTGGATGGTATTCAACAGCAGCATTCACTGTATTTTTGATCACATCTTGTAAAGAGGACTTCCAGAGCTGCTTCAAAAAGTGACAAGAATGATGGGATAATTGTGTTCAAAGCCAACAGGAGTAGTCTGAGGAGGATTTCAGAGCTGACATGGTAGCAATAAAAACCTGACTGCAATCATAGGAGAGAATGAGAAGAGAAGAGCTGGTGTAAGCAAGTATAAACAACCCTACTAAGTTTTGCTTTAAAGGAAAAGAAATTCAGTAGTAGCTAGCAGAAAAGTGAGGTCAAGGGTATTACTTTTAAATAGGTGAAAGAACAGCATAAGCATATGCTTATGGGACTAATTCAATAAAGAAAGAAAACTTGATCCCAGGAGAATTGCTAGATCCGCATCCTAAACAGACAGCAGAGATGAGGCCTAGTATACAACTGGAGCATTGGCCTTACACAGAAATACAACAGCTTCACAGGTATGGGGGAGCTGACTGACCATGGTGGTGGAGGTGGGAGGGGGATCCTTTCTTCACTGTGTCAGTGTCTCATATATGCTGTGGAAACTGTAAGAAACAAATGCCATAAGAACGGACGACAGAATAGCAGGCATGACATTTTGACAAGCCTAGCCAAGATGGCACAGTACTAAGGCAACCTTCTTGCTTGCCCTCTTTCTGCTCTCTAAAATCTTGTTACCATCAAATGTTGCCACTTTTTCTTCAAAAGGTGCACAGGGAACAGGAGTAACTCCCTGGTCCCCAGTGATTCTGAAATCCAGCTGGGCAAAAGTTTGAAGTTCCTTGGTTAGGTCTCAGGGTTGGGGAAATAATTCTCCTTGACATTCACCACCAAGGACTAGGCTCTTAATTCAAAGCTCTGATCCATCATTCCTTTCCATGAAATGTGGAGCATGGTAGCAGCCAAGGAGTTTTCTTAGCCTGGCTCTTAGTCTGCTGGCAGACTCTTAGCATTTTTAATTCTTTCTTTTCCCTTGCAGTGCCAGCTGCAGTAGGTGTTCTGTGAATCCTTCTCCTTTAAACAAAAACTATACCCACAAATATATTAAAAAGAAGTCCTTCTCTACCTTAGGGTCCAGCAATCATGGAGAGAAGCCCTCCTGTTTCGGAGGAATGTTGTGCCTGAACAATTCCCTAAGGTATTACCTTTGAATTTTTCTGAGGTTTGCCAAAAAGTTTCCCTTTTCTGGGCTTCATCTTTAGACCACTCCTCTCTGGCAGTGCCCTTGAACTGATCCTTGCTAGGAACCCACATCTTGATTTTATTATCATCTGCCATCTTAAAAAGATAAGTTTCAAAATTAACATATTTTGGATCCTTTGGTTTAATCATCCTCCCTTCACCTTAACCTCCCACACCCCATGCACTTCACCATCAGTAGCAACAAACCTGGAGCATTTTCAGTGTTCTGTCTGGACATCTACATAGCTGGATCTCCCAGTCTATTAGGCATATTTTCAGCTTTGCATATAACTACAAATGACAATGCTGATAAACTTCCTGCCACTACATAACAATGGTCCGCCTTCCTCTAAACTCTGTGATCCCCTTAATGTACCAAATTTTAGAAATGATACTTTGAAAGTACTCTCACCTTTTACCAACCCTGTCCTCAAAGTCTACTGCCCTATTCCTAAGTTACTTCTACGTATTAGAACTGTACTGTAAAGCACCTCACTTTTTGTACCAAAAACCAAACATCTATTTCTATTTGACAAAGCTCTCTCACACATGGCAGCTTAGAAGAATATTAATTATCTTGCAATTCATCTGCCTAGGTCAGAAATCCAGCTGAGTTAGATGGATGCCTTTGGATGTGGGTCTCTCATGAGGCTAAAATCAAGTTGGCCACAGCCACAGTCATCAAAGCTCGACTGACAAGAAGTCACTGCCAAACCCACTCACCTGCTGTTGGCAGTACTTACTGACTATTGGCCCTAATCTTTGGCTCCTTGCCATAAGTGGGCCTTTCCATAGGGTTCCATGGGGCTAATCACAATATGGCAGTTTCGAGGGGGCGGGGGGGAGAGGAGAGGGGAAGGGAAGGGAGGGGAGGGGAGGGGAGGGGAGGGGAGGAGAGGAGAGGAGAGGCAAGGCCAAGTACTCAAGATGGAAGCTATATTCTCCTTGTAACCAAATCTTGGAAATGATATCACATCACTTCTGCCATATTTTATTCATTCAAAATGAGTCATTAGGTACAGTCTAAACTCAGGCGGAAGAGCTTCTACAATGAGCACAAGGAGTAGGGATCACTGGGAAACATCTCAGAGGTTGAAAGCAGAATAGCATATTGATTAAGAGCACTGACTCTGTGGCAGGACTGCTGTGTTTGAATCTTGCTTTCCTATCTGAAGATAAACAAGACACACAACTGTGAAAGCACATGACCCTGTGCCTCAATGCAGAGGAGGCACCTGATAATTTCTATTCCCTACTCCTTTCCAATTTCAAGTATCTTTAATAATCTCAAATTTTTCTCTGGTATTGGATGTTATCTGTAAATATCCAAATCACAACACGCAAACATGGTTTTGATTTTCAATGAATCCAGGAATCTTAATAAACTTAATAAAAACTTCGACAAATAATGAAATATAGCAGAGGAAAACATATACAATAGCAACTGCTCCCCCTACATATATGTCCTGCCCCCTCCCCACCTCTGCCTTCTACTATATTTTTTAGTGAGGCTTTGTCTAATATTGACCCAAAAACATCATTAACGCTCTTTGCTCATTTGACAATTACATTAACAGAATAAATCACTGAGAATATTTTTACTTAGATGCCAGTTTTTCTGAAGGAATAGCATTTAACAATGCTACCTGGGAGGAATCACACCCATTTTATAGTTGAGATACAAGAGGATAAAGACTATATAACCTGTATATAATCACACAACAGGTTAATGCTTCAATCAAGGACAGAACTATACCTGGCACATAATGTAGTACACAATGAAGCTAAGATCAGTTATTTCTGATTTTCAAGAATATACGAACTGTACCTTAAGTGCTATAGTCCCCTCACCTTGTCTCCTTTTTCTGTGTGCCTTCCATGTTGATTTTTAGCTCTTCAAACAGATTATTTAAAATCTACAAAAATGAATATTTGCTTATTTCCAATTTTATTTTTTATAAATTTTATAACAAAATCCCATATTCTGCTTTTTCATGACAAAATAAAATTTTTTAGGTTAAATACCATATTAAATAATAAAGGAAGCTTTCTGATTCACTGGAAGCCTACCACCTTTTAGCATTCATGCATAAGATGAGCACCTGTAACTAAAAATTTTATTCTCAGTACCAAATTCTGATTGCAAAGCCTCAGAGTACCAAATGACTACAATGGTAACTGCCTCTAGCCTCTCTCCAAAACATTCTCTTCACAGAATCAAATAACAGGGCAGTGTCTCAAGAAGGCTAAATGTTGCTGTACTGAAAAAAAAAAATCAAGAATCCCTCAGTCACTACAGAATATGGACCAAGTATTCAAGATTCTCCAATCTACCTTTCAAGCCATCTCTTCCACTCCTATCTCTTCCAATGATATTGGTGTCTTATTACCTCTCAAACTTTTCTTCTTCTCTTCTTTGCAGTGCACAAATGTCTCATCAGTACCTATTATGTGTCAGGCACCTATCTAAGCACAGAAGCTATACCAGTGCCTTTGTGGAGAAAGAAAATCAATAAACATGTAAGCATGTCAAATAGTAGTAGGTGCTATGAAGAAAAATTAAAATGGGAAAAAGGAAATAGACAAAGGGGTAAGAGATTATCATTTATATAAGTAATTCCTTTATACGTGACATTTGAGTATATATCACATGTAAACAAGAA